>NW_022589711.1:75089634-75326572 GCF_004348235.1 Phoca vitulina | reverse complement strand
CTTCCAGGTTATCTAATTTGCTGGCATAGAGTTGCTCATAATATGTTCTTATAATTGTTTGTATTTCTTTGGTGTTGGTTGTGATGTCTCCTCTTTCATTCATGATTTTGTTGATTTGGGTCATTTCTCTTTTCTTTTTGATAAGTCTGGCCAGGGGCTTATCAATCTTGTTAATTCTTTCAAAGAACCAGCTCCTAGTTTCGTTGATCTGTTCTACTGTTCTTTTGGTTTCTATTTCATTGATTTCTGCTCTGATCTTTATTATTTCTCTTCTCCTGCTGGGTTTAGGCTTTATTTGCTGTTCTTTCTCCAGCTCCTTTAGGTGTAGGGTTAGGTTGTGTACTTGAGACCTTTCTTGTTTCTTGAGAAAGGCTTGTATTGCTATATACTTTCCTCTTAGGACTGCCTTTGCTGCATCCCAAAGATTTTGAGTAGTTGTGTTTTCATTTTCATTGGTTTCCATGAATTTTTTTAATTCTTCTTTAATTTCCTGGTTGACCCATTCATTCTTCAGTAGGATGCTCTTTAGCCTCCATGTATTTGAGTTCTTTCTGACTTTCCTCTTGTGATTGAGTTCTAGTTTCAAAGCATTGTGGTCTGAAAATAGGCAGGGGATGATCCCAATCTTCTGGTACCGGTTGAGACCTGATTTATGACCTAGGATGTGATCTATTCTGGAGAATGTTCCATGGGCACTAGAGAAGAATGTGTATTCCGTTGCTTTGGGATGGAATGTTCTGAATATGTCTGTGAAGTCCATTTGGTCCAGTGTGTCATTTAAAGTCTTTATTTCCTTGTTGATCTTTTGCTTAGACGATCTGTCCATTTCAGTGAGGGGGGTGTTAAAGTCCCCCACTATTATTGTATTGTTGTCGATGTGTTTCTTTGCTCTTGTTATTAATTGCCTTATATAATTGGCTGCTCCCATGTTAGGGGCATAGATATTTACAATTGTTAGATCTTCTTGTTGGATAGACCCTCTAAGTATGATATAGTGTCCTTCCTCATCTCTTATTACAGTCTTTGGTTTAAAATCTAATTTGTCTGATATAAGGATTGCCACCCCAGCTTTCTTTTGGTGTCTATTAGCATGGTAAATGGTTTTCCACCCCCTCACTTTCAATCTGGGGGTGTCTTTGGGTCTAAAATGAGTCTCTTGCAGACAGCATATCGATGGGTCTTGTTTTTTAATCCAATCTGATAGCCTGTGTCTTTTGATTGGGGCATTTAGCCCATTTACATTCAGGGTAACTATTGAAAGATAGGAGTTCAGTGCCATTGTATTGCCTGTAAAGTGACTGTTACTGTATATTGTTTGTGTTCCTTTCTGGTCTATGTTGCTTTTAGGCTCTCTCTTTGCTTAGAGGACCCCTTTCAATATTTGTTGTAGGGCTGGTTTCGTGTTTGCAAATTCCTTTAGTTTTTGTTTGTCCTGGAAGCTTTTTATCTCTCCTTCAATTTTCAATGACAGCCTAGCTGGATATAGTATTCTTGGCTGCATATTTTTCTCATTTAGTGCTCTGAATATGTCCTGCCAGTCCTTTCTGGCCTGCCAGGTCTCTGTGGATAAGTCTGTTGCCAATCTAATGTTTCTACCATTGTAGGTTACATATCTCTTCTCCCGAGCTGCTTTCAGGATTTTCTCTTTGTCTCTGAGACTCGTAAGTTTTACTATTAGATGTCGGGGTGTTGACCTATTTTTATTGATTTTGAGAGGGGTTCTCTGTGCTTCCTGGATTTTGATGCCTGTTTCCTTCCCCAAATTAGGGAAGTTCTCTGCTATAATTTGCTCCATTATACCTTCTGCACCTCTCTCTCTTTCTTCTTCTTCTGGGATCCCAATTATTCTAATGTTGTTTCGTCTTGTGGTATCGTTTATCTCTCGAATTCTGCCCTCGTGATCCAGTAGTTGTTTATCTCTCTTTTTCTCAGCTTCTTTATTTTCCATCATTTGGTCTTCTATCTCACTGATTCTTTCTTCTGCCTCATTTATCCTAGCAGTTAGCGCCCCCATATTTGATTGCACCTCATTAATAGCCTTTTTGATTTCTACTTGGTTCGATTTTAGTTCTTTTACTTCTCCAGAAAGGTTTTCTCTAATAACTTCCATGTTTTTTTCAAGCCCAGCTAGTATCTTTAAAGTGATGATTCTGAACTCTAGATCTGACATCGTACTAATGTCCGTATTGAGTAGGTCCCTGGCAGTCGGTACTACCTCTTGTTCTTTTTGTTGAGGTGATTTTTTCCGTCTTGTCATTTTGTGCAGAGGAGAATAGATTAATGAGAGAACAAAATGCTAGCAGGGTAACAACGTCCCCAGAAAATATACTCTAAACAAATCAGAAAAGACCTGAAGCAGTGGGAAAAGAAAGGGAAAGAGAGAAAAAAGAAAAGGAAAGAAAAAAAGAAAAAAGAAAAAGATAAAGATAAAAACAAACAAAAGCAGAACAAAACAAAACAAAACAAAAACAATGTGATCAAATATGATCAGGCTGGATTATAGATCAGTGCCACACACTAGATTTTGGGTGTATTTTGGTCTGTTAAAAGAAAGTCCCTCCCAAAATTTTAAAGAAAGAAAAACTTATATATGTACAAAAATAAGGGTTGATATGATGAAGGGATGGAATATGACTGTAAAGATGGAAATTATAAAAAATTTTAAAAAAGGATTTGATAAGTTGTTTGAAAAAAGAAAGAAGAGGATTAAAAAAAAAATAGAAAGAAAGAAAAAAGGGAGAGAATGTGATCAGGCAGGGGAGTAGAAAAAAACCATACACTAGAGATTTAGAGTATATTTTGATCTGTTAGAAGAAACTCTCAAGATTTTAAAGAGAGAACAACTTATATATATATGCCAAAAATACGGGTAACTACTATGAAGGGATAGAATATGACTTTAAAAATGAAAAATAAAAATGTTTTTTTTTTAAAAAAGGGATTGATAAGATGTTGGTTGAAAAAGGGAAAAAGAAAAATTCAAAAAAAAAAGAAAAAAAGGAAAAAAGAAAAAAAGACAGTTAAAAAAAATAATTAACTTTGAAAGACTAAAGAATCATGGTAAAAAAGCCATGAATTCTATGTGCAGTATTCCCCTAGCGCTGGAGTTCTGCCGTTCTCATTGATCGGTAAACTTGGTCTTGGCTGGCTGTTCTCGCTGATCTTCTGGGGGAGGGGCCTGTTGCCGTGGTTCCCAAATGTCTCTGCCGGAGGCAAAATTGCCCCGCCCTTGCCGGTCCGGGCTAAGTAATCTGCTCGGGTTTGCTCTCCGGAGCTTTTGTTCCCTGCAAGCTTTCAGTACAGCTTTGGAGGCGGAGAGTGAAAATGGCGGCCTCCCAGTCCCCGCCCCGGAGGAGCCGAGAACTCAGGGTCCCGCTCCTCAGCGAGCCCCCAGAGAAAAGCAGTCAGTCACTCCCGTCTCCCCGGTCTCCGGCCGCACTCCGTGCTCACCCGGCCTGTGACCGCGCCTTTCTATCTGGCACCCGACCCCGTGTGGAGTCTCCAAACCCAGCAGATCCCTGCGGTGCGCTCCCGCACCTCTCCTCCCCGGGGAAGAAGGTGAGTCTCCCCGGATCTGCCGCTTGTTGGGTCCCTGCTGGAGGAGCAGTGGCCCGACTGTGCTGCGGATCACGGTTTATAGCAACCCCGAGCTGAGAGCCCGCGCCTGGGCTCCGTCTCTGCAGCCGGCTTCCCTGCTCCGATCCCTGGGAGCTCTGCCGTACTCAGGCACCCCCGGTCTTTCTGTGACCCTGAGGGTCCTGAGACCACACTGTCCCGCGAGGGTTCCACCCCCCACTTAGCCACCAGAGTGACGTCCCTCAGCGGAGCAGACTTCTAAAAGTTCTGATTTTGTGCTCCGCGGCTCTATCACTTGCCAGAAGCGGCTGACGGAGGCCCCTCCCCCGCCGTCTATCCTCCCGAATATCGCCTCGGATTCACTTCTCCGCACGTCCTACCTTCCAGAAAGTGGTCGCTTTTCTGTTCAGAGAGTTGTTGCTCTTCTTTTCTTTGATCTCCTGTTGAGTTTGTAGGTGTTCAGAATGGTTTGATCCCTATCCAGCTGAATTCCTGAGAGGAGACGAAATCCAGGTCTCCTACTCCTCCGCCATCTTGCTCCGCCCCTATTCTTCCTTCTATAGATGTAAAATGTTACCTCTTTCCTTTCTGATATTGGTAAATCTCTCCTCCTCCTCCCATTCATTATTCCCTCCCACTCCCTCTTCTCCCACTTCCCTCCTCTCCATTCTCCTCCTTTTCCTCCTCCCCCTCCTTTTTCAGTTTTTTTCTACTTATTTGCCAGTTTTATTAATCTTTTAATGGATAGATTTTGACATTGTTAATTTTCTCCATTGTTTGTTTTCTGTTGCATTGATTTCTACTTTACTCTTGCCTTTGTATGTCCTGTCATGTGTTTTCATTATCATTCTGTTGAACACAAATTCAAATTTACTTCTTGTCTTAGTTATTTCTTCTTATTTAAAAATACATTGCAGAAATCATGCCCATTTGGGAATTTCTTTCTTGTTTTTCTTGATTTCTAATTTAATTCTGTTGTGATCAGAGAACATACTCTGTATATTTCAGAACTGTGAAATTTATCGAGATTCATTTTATGGTTCACTATATGGTTGCTCTTTGTGGGTGTTCTTTTCTCTTTTTTTTAAGATTTTATTTATTTATTTATATTAGAGAGAGAGAGTGCGAGTAGGGAGAGGAGCAGATGGGGAGGGAGAGGGAGAGAATCTCCAGCAGACTCCTTGCTGAGCACAGAGCCCCATGCAGGGCTTGATCTCAAGACCCAGAGATCATGATCTGAGCTGAAACTAAGAGTCAGTTGCTTAACTGACTGAGCCATCCAGGCACCCTCTTTGTGGGTGTTCTATCTGCACTTGAAAAGAATATGTATTCTGCTGTTGGGTAGAACATTTTATATATGCTATTCTTATAACATGTAAAGTGTTTTGATAGTTTTTAATCACGTTTTCAATATCTTTACTGATTTTTTGGTCTATGTTATCTACTGAGAGAGCGATGTTAAAAATATCCAAGATTATTGGGGAACCTCTTGGTTTTGGCTCAGGTCATGATGGGGTAATGATCTCATGAGTCGTGGGATCAAGCCCAGCATTGGGCTCTGTGCTCAGCGGGGGGGCTGCTTGAAAGATTCTCTGCCTCTGCCCCCCCAAAATAAATAAATAAATCTTTTAAAAATATCTAAAATTATGGATTTGTTTATTTCTGCCTTTAGTTCTATCTTTAGTTCATTTTTTGCTGAATATATGTTAAAGTTCTATAATTAAGAGTTAAATATTCAGAATTGATTTGTTTATTCTTGGTGAATTGAATTTTATTATTATGCAAAGGACTCTTCTCCATTAATAATCCTTTCCTTTGAGTCTACTTTGTTTTATTATAACCAAACTAGGATAGTTATGCTTAGTTCTTACATAATATATCTCTTTTGCATGTCCTTTATTCTCCATTACCTAAGTTTTTATATTGTCAGTCATATCTTATAAACCATGTATAGTTGGGTCTTAACTTTTTACCTAGTCTGTCAATCTCTGTCTTTAGAGGTTTAGGCCACTTAAATTTAATGTAATTATTGATATGGATGAGTTTGAATTTACCCTCTAGTTGTTTTCTACTTGTCTCATATTTTATTTCTTTTTTTTTTTCTTTATGGACTTAATGGAACTAAGTGAGTGTCTTTTAGTATTTCATTCTATTTACTCTACTGACTTTTGAGCAATTGGTATTTTTCTATCGATTAAAAACATGCATCTTTAAGTTATCACAATCTACTTTGAATTGGTTATTATATACCTCCATGTATAATGTAAGAATAATACAAAAATGAGTAATTTTGTTTTCCTTCCCTGCACACCTGCCCTTCCAATCTAAAACACACACACACGCACACACACACACACCCTTTGTTTTGGCAAAAAGGACAACAAATTGAGAAGTCAGAGTGGGACCCAAAGCATTGAATGGGAGCTGTGTGGCTAGGAATAAAGAAGTAAAAGCCTTGGTTTCCTCAGGAGGCTGCTGCACAGCCAACAACTGCAAGCAACTTATGCAAATAACTTTCCTGAGCAAGCAAACAAAATGCACTTTGTCAAAGAAAAGCAATATATTTTATAATTAAAACTTTCTTCTTACTGTCAGAAATACTGAAGATAATATGTTTGCGTCAGGAGATTTTTTTAAATTATTATTTTTAAAATTGTGAATATCTTAAATATATAGTAAAGCCAAAAAAAAAAATTAAAAGCATCAGGTTATAGTTATTGATGTGCCCATCACTTGGATTTAACACATGGTAAGATTTTTATCATATTTATTTCTGATTGCTTTCCTTTTGTAAAATTAAACATCAGAAGTATATTAAAGTCTGCCCTTCTCCACCCTATTCTTCTCTGTCTCTTCTCACACATATATTCTTTCTTATATTTGGAGTGCATCTTTCTGGGCCATGGATAAGAAAGGAAAAAAAAGGAAAGTATGTCCTGTAACTATCTATGATATCTAATTTGGTAATAGTGTGGTTCAAATAGTTTACATCCTAATTTTTTAATGTATTTAGTCAATTCCTAAGACATGCATTAAAATCTTTCATTGTGTTTTGGATTATAAATTTCTTCCAATTTTGTTCAGTGTTTCAAATATTTAAGTTTATTCTATCAGACCATAGAAGATCATGATAGATGCATCTTAGTTTTCCTTTTTCTGTTATATGGTAACCTATCCTTAGATTCGGAATAGGGAAAAGTTTTAATTTAACCTTGCCACTAACTTAGACATGTTATTTATTTTTTTTAAGAATTTATTTATTTGGGTGCCTGGGTGGCTCAGTTGGTTAAGTGTCTGCCTTGGGCTCATGTCATGATCCCAGAGTCCTGGGATTGAGCCCCGCATCAGGCTCCCTGCTCAGTGAGGAGCCTTCTTCTCCCCTCTCTCCCCCTCTCTCTCTCAAATAAATAAATAAAATGTAAAAAAAAAAAAAAGAATTTATTTATTTATTTGAGAGAGAGAACAAGCAGGGTGGGAAGGGGTAGACGGAGAGGGAGAAGCCGACTCTCTGCTGAGCAGGAAGCCTGACACAGGGCTCAAGCCGAGGATAATGGGATCATGACATGAGCCCAAGGCAGACACTTGACCAACTGGCCCACCCAGCCCCAACTTAGAGATGTTATTTAATATCTCTGCATTGCAGTTTGATTATATATAAATGGGGGTGATTATATGACCTTTAATAAAATTGAGGATTAAATGAGTTCAGTTCAGTTGTAGTTTGAGGATTAAATGAGTTAATATACATAAAGTATTCAGAAAAGTGCTTGGCTTGTGATAAGTACTAATACCTATTAGGGTGACAGGATGCTGTCACTTTTCTATGGTCTCAGAGTTTAGGCCGCAGTCTCTAGGGCCAAGAATATTATAATAGATGTCAGTGGCCCCTCATTCCAAAGTAAGGTGCCAACTCATCTATATAGGGCATAGTAAGAGTTCGCCTTTTTAGCTAACTTTTGATCTTTACTCACCTTGAAATTATATAAAAGAAAGGAAATTGTAAAGGCCCACTGGGAATGTCTTTATAAATTTATCAGGATGGCTCCATTTCTAATCCTGGAGGGCCTAAAACAGCAGTTAGTGAAAGGAGAATAAATTGAAACAAGAAAATAAAGGAAAAAACATCACTCAAGTTTCCACATCACAGATGATTTGATCTAAGATAGGTTAGAGTTGGTGAAAATAAGAAGCTTTAATTACGTGAAAGTTTGGAGGTTTTAAATTGGACAGAAATTTTCACTATCTAAGTGCCTGAAAAACCTTCATTCAGGAGGCAGAAGGAAAAGTCCACAAATAAATATTCAGGAAAAGTAGTGCAAAAGAATGAAGTTGCATTTCTTCACCTTTGACTGAATCCACTTATCAATAAACCACTGATTACTCTGGGTATGGCCTTAGGTACACAGTCAATTTGTTTAAATATGTCCTGGAAAAATGGGACAGATTCATACTGAACTTATGCAAATAATTATATTACCTTGCAAAGTAATGAGACTCAGTTCAAGTATGTATTTCTGAATTCTGAGGAGATAGAATCAGATACCATTTAGAAATGGTTCATTTCAGTTTACAAAAGTATGGTCTATTAAATTGAAGGTTAGAGATAAATAAAGAATAAAGTGACTGGACCTTTTTATATTTATACATAAAAGAATATAAATTAATATAATTCTAACAATATTCCAAACTAATAACCACAATAAAATTCTCTTTGTCCACTTATTTAGTCCTATATTAACTCTTGTTTTATTGAATCTTGGGTTAGCAGTAAACTTTCATGGAGTATGTCCACTTCCAGAATGACAAAGGTCCAGCTGATTAAGTCCATCAGTACAGTCTGAAAGTTTTCTTTTTTTTTATTTTTTAAAGATTTTATTTATTTATTTGACAGAGAGAGACACAGCGAGAGAGGGAACACAAGCAGGGGGAGTGGGAGAGGGAGAAGCAGGCTTCCCACTGAGCAGGGAGCCCGATGCGGGGCTCGATCCCAGGACCCTGGGATCATGACCCGAGCCGAAGGCAGACACTTAACGACTGAGCCACCTAGGCGCCCAGTCTGAAAGTTTTCTAAGCAGTGTGAACTTAAAACTGTTTACCAAGAGGGGCGCCTGGGTGGCTCAGTCGTTAAGCGTCTGCCTTCGGCTCGGGTCATGATCCCAGGGTCCTGGGATCGAGGCCCGCATCAGGCTCCCTGCTCTGTGGGAAGCCTGCTTCTCCCTCTCCCACTCCCCCTGCTTGTGTTCCCTCTCTCGCTGTGTCTTTCTCTGTCAAATAAATAAATAAAACCTTTAAAAAAAAAAAAAAAAACTGTTTACCAAGAGTTTATTCTTTGAACTATTGAAGTAACAATAGTTCAGAATACCTGGTATAATCTTTTTTTTATGAGGTGCTGAAACTGTCTTTATTGTAGAGGTTAGCTCTAGTCTGCAACTTATGAATGGGAAAGGCCTCTGGCAAATATCAGGAAGGAAAAACTTATTTGTTAATGAGACTCTTAATTTATTATAATTGGGTGCCTGGGTGGCTCAGTCGTTAAGCATTTGCCTTTGGCTCAGGTCATGATCCCAGGGTCCTAGGATCAAGTCCCGCATTGGGCTCCCTGCTCGGCGGAAAGCCTGCTTCTCCCTCTCCCACTCCCCTGCTTGTGTTCCTGCTCTCTCTGTCAAATAAATAAATCTTAAAAAAAAAAAATTATTATAATTGCCAATAATATCAGAATGGAGAAAAGCAAAATTCTCTATTGGGGTATAGTAAATAACTATTTTATAAGAGTTTGATCAATATTTTAAACGAAGGACAAGAATATTTTATGGACAGTGAGGACATTAGCAAAACTCCAAGCTTATTCTCAAAAAGAATACAATTTCTGAAATATTAACAAATTAATAACATTTTTCCTATAAACTTAGGAAAGTTTACTTAAGATACTTGGGAGTATCTCTTCTAATTTGATAGTTCTTCCCATGCAGTTCTTACAATGGTATTGAGCTAATAAAGATACATGGAGCCTGCTAAAAAACCTATCATTCTAGAACCCACCCCCTTTTTACAAGTGAAATAACAAATTTTTGTGATTTTCCTGGGGTTCTCTGGGAAAATTGACTTGTTTTAGCTGTAAAAGAAAAACAGGAAATTTTATTTTTAGCTTTTAGCTTAGGATCTGATCTTGGGAAGGCAAAATTAAAAGAATTGTCAAATGATATGAGGTCATTTAATAAAGTTAAGATCTTAAGCGCCTGAAAAACTATATTTGTTTATGTATTTAATCGAAGTGATGAAATGTTTTAAAATAAACATAGATAAAAGTTACAATATTATAAGGAACTCTAATCTTTCACAAAGGAGAAAACTTTGTTTTTTGTTTTTTTTGTGTATTGTCTTTATTTTAAGTAATTAAGGATATGATAAAGTTAACATGAAATAGAGAAAATTATTCTAGAGAGACCTGAAACCTCGAGTCTATCTGGGTAAATTACACAGAAGGTAAAGAGTAATTTTTACCATTCTATATTAATAACTCTGAGACTAGGGGCGCCTGCGTGGCTCAGTCGTTAAGCGTCTGCCTTCGGCTCAGGTCATGATCCCAAGCTCCTGGGATTGAGCCCCGCATCGGACTCCCTGCTCTGTGGGAAGCCTGCTTCTCCCTCTCCCACTCCCCCTGCTTGTGTTCCCTCTCTTGCTGTGTCTCTCTGTCAAATAAATAAATAAAATCTTTAAAAAAAAAAAATAACTCTGAGACTAATTTATCATTTTAACAGAGATAAAGTCAAATATATTATTTGGGAGTAAAGAATATAAGCTTTCCCCCATCCTCCCTTATGAATAAACCCTTCAAAACAGGGCAATCTTTGACAAAAATTTAACACATTTCATTGCTTCTTTTCAGACCTTACCATATGCAGATATTTTATTTTATTTTATTTTATTTATTTTTTAAAGATTTTATTTATTTATTTGACAGAGAGAGACACAGCAAGAGAGGGAACACAAGCAGGGGGAGTGGGAGAGGGAGAAGCAGGCCTCCTGCTGAGCAGGGAGCCGGATGCGGGGCTTGATCCCAGGACCCTGGGATCGACCTGAGCCGAAGGCAGACGCTTCACGACTGAGCCACCCAGGCGCCCCTATGCAGATATTTTAAACCAAGGCAAATAGAAATTCTCTTTCTACAAACTTTGACCTTTTACAGCTATTCCAGTTTTGTGTTTTACTGTCCCCTTTCACATTCTAAATTGCAGACAATTTAAGATGAAACTACTCTCTTTTTATCTTGATGAACTAAAACACATTCCATTACCTTGTCTACACATTCATGTCACTGTCTTCATTGTCCCAAGTGTAGTTTCAACCACCCGCAGTAATTACAACTTTTAACCAAAGTAACTAATTGCCATTTCACACAGCAAACTGAGAAGCTGATAATTGAGATTGCTCATATATAAGCATTTTGCCAGACCACCAACGCTGACTCGATGAAGTCAATCAGGTCAATTGACACCATTTTAAAATTGCAAACATGAACTCACTCATTATCATAACCCAAAGATACAGTATATAAAATTTTATATATACTTTATAGTATATAAAAATAAGAAAAAAGTATGTAAATTTAAAATTAAGATCCCAACAATTATCCATAGTTTCAAGTTGCCTAAGAATCTTGAAATTTATGGTTAGTCTGACATAGTACAAATATAATTAGTTACAAAAATGTTTAACATAGTTATGATTCAATTTAGTTGAATACAAATATACTTTTTATTATCTTAAACATTATGTAGGAATAATATTAGTTTATTCGATCAATAACCCAACGTAAGTTTAGGAAGTTCAGATAAACTAATTTGTTCATGAAAAAACAAATCTACATCTTTCAAAAATAAAACAAATTTTTGCATTATACCCATAATAAACCCAAGCCAAAGACATAGAGCTATTTATGTTTTTAAAGTATTAAATGAGCCTGATTTATCCAAAGAATGACTTTAACTACATGAATTTGGATTTTTAAATGTTTCTGAGATAGGAGTTAGATTTTTTTCTTAACATGTGCTGTCTAGCATCTTTAAGGTATTAGAAGCTCACTTTCCTTATTTTCTGTGAATTTTAGCAATATTAGACTTATGTAGAAGTATATCTATGTTTATAAAACATATAAAACAGAGTAGAGCTACTCTAAGAAACCTAATCATCCAATTTATTAATGCCCTCTGGTGGTAGGAAAAGATGTCATTCTCACACCAGAAAAGGTAAAACCTTTTCTGAATTACAGTGAGCTTATGGGTTTAGTTCTGCAACATCAGTCACAGGTAAGAGGTAAACCATAAACAAAACCTACCTGTTCAGATATCAAAACGCTATTTCCCTTCCCAGTGAGTACAGAGATTTGAGTTCTTAAGCAGATAACAACAACAAAAAAATAAGACTAGCAAAACATTCTTTGTCATTTCTCATAGAACAAAAAATACAAGAGATGTTCAGATGGTCAAACCATAAAACCAAATTCCCAATTACTGCAGCCATCAATGAGAACAACTTATCAGCTCTGCAGGTCGGACACAAAAGCAAAACACAAAATCACTAGGGGAAAAAAAAAATTGAAAAGAGCATCATGAAATACAAAGTCCTGGGTTTCACTCTGAGAGTCAAAAAAGACTTGCCTGGGTTTACTTAAACAGCCCATGAGGTATGCTTTTCTGGTAGCAGTTTTTCTTGACATCATCAGGTAAGTCCACTTGGACATCACAGTAAATGATTTCCACAATTGTTGAAGGTTAAAAAAAAAAAACACATTGTTCTCATGCAAATATAAACATTTGTGTAATATTTACTCAACTCAACAGTTAATGAGGGAACCCTCCCCATAATAAAGACATACAAAGGAGTGTTTTTCAGAAGCTAAGATTTTTAGGCAATGATAGCATATGATTGCTGGGTTTGACCGAAACTGGTTAATGCCCATAACCTTAAGCTTTGGGGAGATATCTAACAGAAAAAATTATTTGCATTTCTACCATCAAAAATTCACACTAACCTCGGACCTTTTAGAGTTGTAAAAGAGCTCCGTCAATAGAAAATCTGGGAAGTCAAGCCTAGTACTGCACTGGAGAGCAACAGTAATCTCCATGTTCTGTTTTGTCTATCTCCGTATTTTATGTGATTTTCTTCACCAGGATCTTTCTATTTCAGATTGTTCCTTTTCCGTTATTCATTTTCTTGTTTATCTTAATCTCACTGAGTGTAGCAATTAGATTTTTTATCTTTGTACTCTTAGTGTCACTTATTTTCATTTTTATCCTTCATATTAATTTTATTGGTTTTTTTTTTTTCTGCAGTGTCCAGTTATCCTTGATTCTTCATTCACAGTGATGGGTAAAATGTATTGATTTGTATAGGGGACCAGCAATTTTTATTGTGACTCTAGGAGTTATCTCCTTGATAGACCTTATTTTTGCATGGGATGATGATTGTATGTTCTGTGTAAGTGAATTGCACATTTTTATAATCAGGGTTTCCTATAGAATGCATGGACGGCAAAAGGGTAATTAAGTTACTTACACTCACCATTTCCAAATTAAAATGGATTTGTAAGATAGTATTCTTTAATGTCATTCTCCCTTGAATGCATTGCTTTCCTTTTGTTTTAGGATTTTTTTTTTCTTTTTCTTCTTTTTTTTTTTTTTTTTGCAAACTGATTAAGTAGCTTCTTTTTTTTTTCTAAGATTTCATTTATTTATTTGAGAGAGAGAGAACAAGCAGGGGGAGCGAGGGGGGAAGCAGACTCCCCACTGAGCAGAGCCCAAGGAGGGGCTCAATTCCAGGACCCTAAGATCATGACCTGAGCTGAAGGCAGATGCTTAACCCAGCTGGGCCACCCAGGCACCCCTAAGTAGCTTAGTTCTATTCTTTTTTCTCTCTTGTCTGGGAGCTCTAACCAGTAGCCCTCCAAAGGTGGAGTCCTCCTTCTACAAGTTTGGCTTTAAGGCAAAAGGTCTACTCCTTCCTTTTGGTGGTTGAGGAAGGGAACAGGGCCAAAACCCACCTTGATCAGCTCTTCTGAGTACTGTTATTCCTCAGCCTCCTGCTATGTGTATTTATTGATTCTAAGGTTGTAGCATCCCCAGAGCTCTCTTAGAACTGATAATATATAACTTGTTTTTCTCAGGCTAAGATTTTACTATCATGATTTCTCTACCATCCAAATATATATGTCTTTTATCTCTCAGGTCCTCTAATGGTAATTCCCCTTTTCCAGTGCTATTGTGGTTTCATTATTTCTTAACTTATTATTTTTATAATATCTTTTTGTCATTTAAATTAAAAACTTAGAATGGAGAGTAGGAAACATTTGTGCTTAGTCTGCGTTTTCAACCAGAATTTAATCTGCTATAACCTAACACTTATTTTTATTTTGAGTAGGCTGTATGAATTATATTGAAATAAAATTATTAAATGTACGGTTGAATAATAGAAACACATATTTTGTAATAATATATCATTTTCATTGCATGCAAATCTTTGAAATATGATATGTTAATGATGTTGGGAGGAAAACGTTTCCCCCTCTCTACTTAGGTCCAGTGTTTGGGGGTCTGCAGATTAACTGACAGTAAGGAGATAAACAGGAGAAAAGACAAAGTTCATTCAAACTTGTGTGTGGTAGTTGCTCAGTGTTAAGTAACTTACTTAATAGCTAGAAAGAAAGATTTATATATCAAAATTAACAAAAATGGAGAGGAGGAATTAGGACTTCAATCTGAAGGCATAGAAGGTTCTATTGTTTTGGGGGTTTTTTTATGCTAATGGTAGACAGTCTGTCTCCCTGTGGGCTAAATTCATAGGAAACTCCCTCTGAGGGAAGGTAATGACAGGTGTGTTTTCAAGAGGCTCTGCTTCAGTAGGATAAAGGAAGTTCAGATAAGATTTCTTTCTGCATCTTCTGTAGCTCGAATGTTTTCACTTTACAATGATTTTATATCAGCTCCTAGAGTCTAAGTGAGTCTTTACATTTTTGCCATTTGAAACTTCTCTAGAAGTTACACATGAGTGCACACATGCGTATGCACGTGCACACACACCCAAGCTATACTGATTGGTGTAGAGAGAGAGATTTAGGTTAAAAATTGTGAGTTAAGAAATCTGCAAAGGGGAAAACAAGCATTGATTAAAACGAGGATGAATAAGCAGAAAAGGAGAAATCCAAGCAAACTGCCTCACATCCCACTGAACCAGTCTCTCAGTCCTGGGAATAGGTAGATCAGTCTAGTTTAATGGTTGTATCTCATTTAAGCAGGTGGTGATGCAGGTGGGAGAATGGTGCACATAAAAGTTAGGCTTCTATATGGTGGGAACAATCAAGCATTGCCTCATAAAGTCCATCTTAGTTCCTTAAAACTGTCTAGTTACATCTGATTCTATGCACATCATTCTCAAATATGACATTCCAGTTAAAGCCTTGATAATATGATCAATTTTCCCAAGTGTGCCCTGTTACAAGGAGAACAGATTCTCATTGAATTTATGCAAATAACTGTATTGCCGTGTAAGAATACGTAATGAGAATTTCTGAATTCTAGTGGGATCAGGCAGGGAGAAAAGATACATATTTCATTTCTGTTTACAAAAGTATAATCTACTAAATTTTTGTAAGTTATGGATAGCTTAAGATGAAAGAGAAAAGGAGTTTCTTAAGTCTGAAAAAATGGAACATTAAAGAACCAGCAATGTTTCCCAAAAAAAGTTCATGAAAAATTACAATAGTCATTTATCACTTCATTTAATTCTGTGTAATTAATACTTGTACCACTTGATCTTGAGTTAGTAGTTTCACGAACCCATCACCTTCCCCTACCCTTCGGTCCAGCGTAGGATTTATTTATTTATTTATTTATTTATTTATTTATTTAAAGATTTTATTTATTCATTTAAGAGAGAGAGAGAGACAGAGAGAGCACAAGCAGGTGGAGAGGCAGAGGGAGAGGGAGAAGCAGGCTCCCCGCTGAGTTGGGAGCCCGATGCAGGACTCAATCCCAGGACCTGGAGATCACGACCTGAGCTGAAGGCATACGCTAACCATCTGAGCCACCCAGGCACTCCCCAGGGTAGTATTTAAAAGTTATTAATGCTATCAGAATCCTCTACCACAGAGTACCTGTCTTAGTCCTTTCTACGGGTCTCTGAGACAGTCCCTTTTGTTGAAGATGAAGCATTCTGGCTTACAGTTGATTGCAAAGCTTTTAGGAAGGCATCAGAGTAAAACAATAACTACCTGTGGATAACAAGAGAATTAGAATAGCTGTGGCTAAAGATCAGAATAGAGTTTATTAAAATAATGTAGTTGACAAGGAAATTTAGTTGTTTCTATGACATATAACATTTTAAATAATAAGTGGAATTATGAATGATAACATTATACCGTTATTTTCTACTATCAGACAAAGCAGCATTAACAGCATGTTGTAGACACTAAAGGCATTGAAGAATTCCTAGAAATTTTATATAATTCCTGAAATATTTATATTGATAATATCTACCCATACAAATACAACCTAGGGAAGGTTAAGCATCTCTTTTTTTTTTTTTTTTTAAGATTTTATTTATTTATTTGTCAGAGAGAGACACAGTGAAAGAGGGAACACAAGCAGGGGGGAGTGGGAGAGGGAGAAGCAGGCTTCCCGCTGAGCAGGAAGCCCATGTGGGGCTCGGTCCCAGGACCCTAGGATCATGACCTGAGCCGAAGGCAGACACTTAATGACTGAGCCACCCAGGCGCCCCTTCATCTCTTCTTTTTTGACAAAGCTTTTCATGCCGGTCAACATATAAATAAATCTTATTATATATTAATATTATTTAGAAAAGCAAACACCATTGACTTTCCTGGGGCTCTAGACTGCAGATGGCAAATCATGAGACTTCTTGGCCTCCATAATTGCATAAGTCAGTTCCTTAAAATAAATCCGATAGATATATACAGAGTTAGACACAGAGGTAGAGATAGATATCTCCTATTGGTTCTGTTTCCTCTGGAGAACCCTGACTAATACACTTTTCATACATTTTTTTTTTCCTTTCACCCTTACTGTTTATAGTATATACTATATATATATACACACAATATATATATATTGATTATAATTTTTAACTATTAGTAACCCTTATTTTACAAAGGAAACTAGGAAGTAAAAAATTATGAATCACTTGTCATATACCAGCATTCTTAGTAGATTAGCAAATTTATGAAAGTATCATTTCACAATTTCTAGAAGCATATGCTTCTGTATAGTATATTTTTTCAATGTGAGAGAACATGTTTATTAACTGACCCAAATATCCTTAGTCTCTCTGTTAGAAGAAGTAAAAAAATATATATATTTAAACTTATGTTTAGTAACTAATATTTCAGTATTTTATCTCATTTAGAAATACCTAGGTATTTATTGATTATTACTTAATGTAGAATAACTCTAAGGTTTCAAGTCACCAAAAGATTTTGAAAACTACTTTTAGGCAGACACATAAAACAAAATTATTGTTGAAATACGGTTTGTCAGACCAATGATTCAATTTGATTACAATCAGAAATGTGAGTTTTATATTCTTAAACATGTAGTAGCTATAGTATAAGCTTCTTTGACTCATAAGCCCATAGTATTACAGTATTATAGTTGATTCTGACCGTTCTGAAGACATGCTTATTTTATTAAACCAACGATATCAGGGGCACCTGGGTGGCTCAGTCGGTTAAGCGTCCAACTCTTGGTTTTGGCTTGGGTCATGATCTCCAGGTTTTGGGACGGAGCCCCCCTTGGGTTCTGCACTTAGCTTGGGATTTTCTCCTTCCTTCTCCCTCTGCCCCACCCCCTTTCTAAAATAAATGCATGGATTTTTAAGAAAACAACAACAATATCAAACTACTTTTTTTCACCAAAGGCTTATTGAAATCACATGAATTTTAAAAACATTGGGATCAGTTCCTATATTTCTGAGAGTTTTAGAAATATTTAATTTATATAAGAATAGAGCTCCTTTGTTAATTAGCAATACCATCTGAAGACAGGAAAATATCACATATATATAACATATATACATATAGATAGACAAATGCAAGTAGAGATCTTTATGGCTTTCATTATAAAATTTTAGCAATGGGTCAGGCATAAATACAGTAGTACACAATTCACTAGTTTATATATGAATTAGTTCTCATCTTTGCCCCACTTTATATTTTTTCTGAATTTTTTTCTGGCAGATGGAACACATTGTTACCTGCTCAATATGAGGGTTAAAGCTTTCCATCAATATCTGTGGAGACTTAAGATTTTCTTTTGTCCTATTATGTAATCTTATGGAGGCTGTGGACTAAATTTTGTTCCCAATTATCTCTTTTCTTCTTCTTCTTCTTTTTTTTTTTCTTTTCCTTTTTTGAGGGTCTCTGAGTCCCATGAGCCCCTCAGGAGTGTCAGGGGGTACTAAAGATCCAGTAACTATAGAAAGTTGAGGCCTAGAGTAGGAAGGGGAGGTTTTAGTGGATGGAGCCAACTTGGGAGATTTACGTTTTCTCAAAGAAGTCATTGAACTTCTAAATTATCCATAGAGGTACCTTTCAAACAAAGAAGCCTGGGATTATAACCTAGCTTCAGAGAGTATACTCCTTTTGAATGTGAGTCAAACCAATATATTGTATTTTTATGGCTTAAGCACAGATACAAAAGGTATCCCCAAACAAGGCACAGAAGTTTCAGCCTCCATACCCAAAAATAACCAAGGAGAAAGAAAACAAGGACTGTTACTACAGGCAGTAAGCAAAGGCACTGGGAATGAGACAAGAGTACTTAAGGGTTGAAACCCTTTTTTAGACTCAAATGAAATTCCCGGGAATTGTCAGTAAGATACTACCTGCAAATGGGGGGCCCAGGTTGCCACATTTTTGCCTGGCTGGCTATAAATTCTTGGGCCCTCAAGCTGACCTGCAGTCACAGCTCTGATAATATGTCTCTCCCAACCCTACCTCAGGCAGGCAGAAAACCAGAGAACACTCTCTGGATCCAAGCCAAGTACTTAGGAAACAAAATGAAGATGTAAGGAAAACTTCATCCAGTTTTATTGGGGACCCACAAACTCACCAGCCTGAGTGGGCTTCAACAACAGGCTTATAAATAAGACCTAAACTTGTGTTCTACCCTATGATTCTCCTCCTTAAGACAAGCAACGCAAAAGGTAGAAACAAGAAACAATGGTATGTATAACTAGTCACAGTATCCAAAGAACTAGTTCTAACCCAAAGTTTAGTGCTGTAAATCTGAATTTTGAAAAATCCGTTTCAGAAAAGAAAAGGAGAGTCTCTTACTGCCCTTGTTCAACCAGACCTTAAGCAGAGATCCAGGAGTCTGACTAGTAAGAACAGTTTATCTCTGCGGACTTGGTCAGAGGCCCAGGGAGCTCAGCGGCAGGCCCTGGAGCGGGCTGGTAGTCCCAACCATCCTGTCTTAGTCAATAAAACTGTCGGGAGGACAATTTTTCTCTTCAAGTTGGGCCCATTAATTGGGGGCCTGTAAATTAACTGACAATAAATAGATCAACAGGAGAAAAGAAAAGTTTATTTACACTTGCAGTTGGGGAGTTGCTCAGTTATAAGTAACTTACTGAATAGCCAAAGATAGAGTTTTATATATCAAACTTAACAAAAGAGGGGAGGGTTTAGGGCATCAATGGGAAGATATGAAAGGTTCTGTTGGGCTTTTTTAATGCTAATGTGGCAGCTGAATTCACAGGAAACTCCTTCAGAGGAGGGTTAATGGCAGCTGTATTTTCAGGAGACTCTGCTTTAGTCAGATAAAAAGAGTTCAGATAAGATTTCTTTTTGTACCCTCTGTAGTCAGATGTTTTCACTTTATAATAATCTTTATACTAACTCTGGAGTCCAAGTGGGTCCCCACAGAAGATATATATAACATTTCAGAAAATTTTAATTAGGTTGGATTGAATTTAACAACAAAAACAAACGCATGCAAATTCTGGGGATAAAGATGAAAATTGAAAACAAAATTAATTGTTCAGGACATACACAGAATTAGTAAAATATTAGAAATATACAAATATATTCTAGGACAATTTCCTCCAATACTCTTTTTCTCAGTTTATCTGAAAATACGAAATAATGATAATTATAAATGAACTGAATGCCAGCTAATTCTTATTGGCAACAATGGAACTATTTTAATTTTTTAATATTTTAATTTTTTTATATTTTTTATTTTTTATATTTTTTATATATTTTATATTTTTTTTATATTTTTATATTTTTAATATTTAAATTTTTAATGCATGATTTAAAAGCATGTTTTACAAGAAAATTTACAAAATTTAAATAAAGCTTAATTCTTAAGAGAGTGACGACCATAATAAGAACTTGAGTTTAACTTTTTCTGCTTGTATTCTGTTATGAATAAAACACTTGGCAGAATTCTTATCTGGACGTTTCTTGCTTTTTAATTTAATTATTACTACTACTATTATAATAATGTACTATAATTATACTTTGCCAAAATTTACCATTATCTTCCAAGAGACTAAATGTAAGAGCCAAAAAAGTGTTAAAGTATATCCTCTTAAAACATTTATATAAGACAGGTTACCATAAGTAATGTAACAATACTCAAATCCATATGTATCAGCTGAGTTTTATTTCAAGTACTGAGAAAACAGTCATAATTGATGTGGGAAACAAAGGCAGAAGAAAAATTATTAAATTTCCTTGTATCCTTGTGGGTCTACAGCCCATTGACAAGTCCTTAAAACAGGCAGAGTGACTTTTCTCCAGGAACTCAACTGCCTCGATGTTTGCTAAGGGCAAAAGGCAATCTTAGCCAGACCTCCAGAATCCTATAAGTTTACTTTAGCATATAAAAATTCCTTTAGAAATTTCCTTTATCTCTAAACCCCCAAGATCTGTGTTGGCAATCACCCCCCAAGCATATGACCCACCAATATACATCTGAAGGGTCTCATGACTCAGGTTTTATTAGATGGTAATAAATGACCTTTTCCCAACAATAGCTAGCCCGCTCAAGGTCCTGGAAACCTTGCTTCCAAATTCCTTAGAGCCTTATTCTATCTCTAACCCCCTCCCAACTTGAAAGTATATAATGGGCCACTCCTCATGACCCCATTGCAGCTCTTTCTGCCCAAGGGTCCTGTCCTTGTGCTTTCATAAAACCACCTTTTTGCACCAAAGATATCTCAAGAATTCTTTCTTGGCCATCAGCTTTGAACCCTAACATCTTTCCTACATCAATAATCTGTCTTTATTAAGACTATTGGAATGGTATGTTTCTGCTTGTTTCATGATTGTGTTAATGTTAAAATATGGAAACAACCTCCCTATCAATGTATTACACTTCAATTTATACTCTCTTTTACATTTTTTTTTTCAGACTTGTACTCCTAAAATTGAAGGTTTGCTGCATGAAAATGCAATGCTAACTGGCACTGGATCTTTTTAAGGGGGAGAACTTTTGGGAAAAAAAAAAAAAGGAGAAAGCAGTGGGAAGGATGAGGAAAGTGGAGTGATGTCAGGGAAAATAAAATGCTCATTTTACTCAAGAGCATATGAAAGCAAAAGTGGTGGATAAAGAATGAAGAGGAATTGGAAACGTTTGATAGTTTGATGGAATCTGAAAGAATTTTAATGATAAAGGAAATGTGACTTTTTTCTGTTTCTATTCATCTTCACCTGGTGTTTTCTCTGCGGTTACCTTGTCTTGCATCTGTAAAGGGAAATTGAGCCTTATCACTGTCCTTCAGTCTTCTCTGTGTCTTTAGAACTTTCAGCAGCATCTGTTGTCACTGACAGACATATTATTGTCTTTCTTATCAGACACTTTGGTAACGTTCTTTTTAATTCATAGTCTCTACATCTATAGCTCCCTTTTGTCTTTTCTTTGTAATAACTTACTGAATAGCATCTCTTTTCCTTCCCTTCGTTCCCTTTGTTTTCTTCCTTGTTTCACTGACGTCTCCTCATTCTGACATTTTGTGCAGTTTGGTGCCACAAATACCTCTGACTTACGTATGTCTCTCTTCCTTGTCACACTTCTTGGAAATTTTGTTGCTGGAAAAAAGGATCACCTCTCCTGATTGCTTATCATTGGCTATCACATCACCTTAGTAACTATTTAAAAATGGTTTTGCAATGTCTTTTAGGATAATGTTAAAAGATAATTTTCGTATAAAAGGTAAAATTGACTGTGGTGTCTGCTCTCACGAGGTGGATTTCCTCATGTGCTATTTAACATTTAGCTGTTCACTGGAAGTTGTATTTGTGGGAATCCCACGTGCTAGTGGTTTTGTGTACAGTTGCTGGGTCCTCTGGTTTCCAGTTTAAGTGCAAGAATTCCTGAATGAATAGCCAAACTATTATTGCTGTTTTAGATTAGCTTCTAAACTATTTCTTATACACTATTTATTTTTTGGTGAATCACTTACTATATTTATTGTGTTTGGATTTATCTTTAGCATGTGTTTAGATGTTAAAAAACAAAATTCAACTGTGTAAATTTGAAGATCTAATTGGCTTTATTCAATGATTCATGAATTGGGGGCACGATGCCATCTAATGGGTAGAAAGGAGCTCCGAGAGACATACAAAATGGAAGACTTTTATAGGCAGAAATGGGGCAGGAAAAAGAAGTTATTAGTAAAAGAAAAGAAAGGATTGTTTGAGGCAAGGTCACCTTCCTTCTGGGGGAAGAGTGGGGATATGTCAGGCAGATTACCTCACTGGTGCAGACCAGGAAATTCCAAATTGAGTGTAAAGAGGAAAATTACCCAGAGCAGGCCCATGCCAGCAGGCCCCGGTAGATAGAAAGTTACTAGAAAGAGCAAGAGATAACCAGCCGTTTCTGCTTCTGCAAACAGGCTTTCAGCCCCAAGCTCCCCTTCTGCCAGTTTAAACCCACCTACCGGCCGTCAGCACAGCCCTTGGAACCTGACCCCCTTGCACTGCCCTGTAGCTCTGTAACCCCGCTACGGGGGGGGGGGGGGCACGGAATTTCTAGTGCAAGCTCCTCTGGGTCTGCCGGCGTAAAATAAACCCGATTTCTCCTGCTTCTCCGAATGTCACTTGGTTTCTCACCGGTCTGATTGTTTTCCGCAACCAGTGGTTAAAGTAGTTCAAATCTTGGTTTGATGTTGTGGAGGCAAGTGACTCCATTTTGGGCCTCTTTCTTTTTCTTTCTTTCTTTCTTTCTTTTCTTTTTCTTTCTTTCTTCTTTCTTTCTTTCTTTTCTTTTTCTCTTTCTTTCTTTCTTTCTTTCTTCTTTCTTTCTTTTTTCTTTCTTTCTTTAACATAGGTAACTTTTAAATTCTCCTCTGCCCAACTAAAACTGATTTATGATTAAAATATTTCATTTATCTGAAGGGGGAGAATCAGAGGGGGAGACGAACCATGAGAGATGATGGACTCTGAAAAAACAAACTGAGGGTTCTAGAGGGGAGGGGGGTGGGGGGATGGGTTAGCCTGGTGACGGGTATTAAGGAGGGCACGTTCTGCATGGAGCACCGGGTGTTATACACGAACAATGAATCATGGAACACTACATCAAAAACAAATGATGTAATGTATGGTGATTAACATAACAATAAAAAATAAAATAAAAATAAAATATTTCATTTATCAAAACATTTACATTAAACTCTCTATATATTCCAAATTCTGGTATCTTTTTAAAATCACACAAACTTTTTTAATCTCACAACTGTTTTTTCAAGAATTGATCTTCCTATTTTTAAAAATAGAATATTTTTTCAAATATTTAGTACCTCAAATAATACCAGAGCTAAAAATAATTAAATTATTCAGAAATAATATAAAATAACTTAAGAAAAATGTTACTTTTCCAAAGGAAAAAAATAAGGACAAAAAGCTATATTATAGACTTAAGAATTGTAGAACTGGAAAATTTTACCTTAAAAATCTGCATGTTGCTACATTTCAAGTCTGAATATGAAATGATTCCACCATTACTGAACTTTGTAAAAGAGGGTCTATCCATTGCATGGTTCTTGATCCTAAATTCTGTATCTTTTATAATAAAACAACTAAAAGTTATTTAATGAGACTTGGATCACTAATCAAAATCTGTAAATGAAAAGTCAACTTATTTAAACTCGTTTTAAGCATAAAAATATATATTATATGTACAAATTTATGCTGAAACTAGTTTTGACTTTTAAACTGAAGTAAATAATTTATCCTTAAGGTTTGGGACATGTTTTATAGAGCTTTTCACTAAATCACATTATCACCTACCTTTAAGTATCACAAAACATACTAGCTAAATGCTTAACTATGAATTCCTTTGTAATTCTCATTTAAACTAGATTAATACTTCTCTGTAGTAGGACAGCACCTGATTTAAAGTATACACACAGATATTTATCAAATAAGCAAGCAGATGAACAAATGCATTCCCAAATGGAACTATTCTGTTATAGTTATGGCATGGAAGGAAAAGAAAAGATAAACCGATTTTTTAAATGATAGGAAAAGAAAAGATAAACTGTTTTTTAAATGATAGTTTCCCTCTGAACTCTTTTAGGATTGATGTGGTTTTGGAATATAGGTGAGGTTCGGTGGGGTGAGGTCTGGAGCCCACGGACAAGAAAGAATTCTTGAGATGTCTTTGGTGCAACATGGTAGTTTTATTAAAGCACGGGGACGGGACCCGTGGGCAGAAAAAGCTGATGCACTGGGGTCTTGAGGGGTGGCTGACTGTATACTCAGGAGCTGGGGGAAGTAAGGAAAAGGGAAGTTTCAAAAGGACTTTCATATGCTAAAGAGGACAGACCTGCAAGATACCCAAGGTCTTGCCATTGTCAAGTTAAGGTTGTTCTCCTCTCTAGCAAGGTATTAACATTAAGATAGTTGGGAGATTCCTGGAAGAATGTCACACTTGTCCCACCCAGGAGAGGGGGTTGGGGGGAGGTTGCAGGGTGTCAGCTTAAGCTTTGTCTTCAGCTAGCTTTCTACTCCCTCATCAGGATGATAGTACATTCCACTTTATGTGGAGCAGTTCTGCTTTATACTTGTTTTTCTATTGTAACTATTAATATCTCCTTTCACTCCCAAATGTGCCTTGGGACAATTAAATTATATGGTTCTGCTTACATTTAAGTGTATTTGTGAGAGAGAATAAAGAAATGTCCAGCTTGCTTCACTTTTTAAATTTCTTTCCTGAACCCTGAACTAACTGGTTTCCTATATGGATATGACCAGTTTCTACCTCCAAATACTACTTTGGTTTAAAAAACCTAATGCTAAAATTTTTGTGTCATTAACTTATTTAAGTCAAGTGATTGAGTGCCTACTCTGTATTACATGATTAGATAAACTAGCTAATCTTCAAGGAGAACACTACTGAAATAGAAAGGGAAATAGGTATTAAAATTATATATGGGATGTTTGCTTATTTCTGAGCCATTACCAGTGTAGCTTCTTCTTGTCATAATTAATGAAATTAATGCGGGAGAGCTAGGTTCTTTTCTCTCCTGATCACATAGCCCCCTGTCTATCTCTCCCTACCTAGCTCCACCTGTCCCTTACTCAAAATCATGTGTAAGAGGGACGCCTGGGTGGCTCAGTCAGTTAAGCATCTGCCTTCGGCTCAGGTCATGATCCCAGGGTCCTGGGATCGAGTCCCACATCATGGGGCTCCTGCTCAGCGGGAAGCCTGCTTCTCCTCTCCCTCTGCCTCTGCAACTCCCCCTGCTTGTGCTCTCTCTCTCTGACAAATAAATAAATAAAATCTTAAAAAAAAAAAAATCATGTGTAAGAAAGTGATTTGTAACTTATAAAATATCATAAAACAGAAAGTGACAATACTAATTATTACAGTTGTTTACTGAACACATCTAGCTGTCTTCTGGATATACAATAGAATTGTCCTTCATTGCTCCTTGGAAGCTGAACAAATGGCCAAAATAAAGCTTTACAAGCCAATCCATGATTTTCTACTTTCCCTTTCCATGAAAGCTTGAATCAAGATTGAGCTTTAGTTACTTGGGCTTAAGTAAGGGACAGGTGGGGCTAGGTAGGGAGAGATAGATAAGGGGCTATGTGATCAGGCTCACAGAAATCCCAAAAATGTGGAGGTATGGGGAAACCAGAGATAAGGGGACAAATCAGACCACCCTTCCCTAGGTGTGTCGGGTGGAGGACCACCATGCCCTAGGCATTTAGGGTAGGTTGTGTAGGGTGGGTGTCTTTATGATAATCACCTGTGACCAACAAAGAATAACCAAACCCTAAAAAGGAAGTAAGCCACTGAAGGTGTTATCAATAGAGATGTTAAAAGGATTTAAGTTCCCTGGTTAGCTTTCTATAAAAGACCAACGCTATAGGCCCTCCTAGGCAACCTTGTAGGGACCCCTCTCACTCCTGAGAGCTTTTTCTGTATCTTCACTTAATAAACTTCTATCGCTTTACTCACTCTCCGTTATCCGTGAGAATCATTCTTCGACTCCGAGAGAAAAGAACCTAGCTCTCCCACTTCAGACTGTGACATATCTGAGTGGAAACCCTTCTGTTCTATATGGAGCATGAGAGAGAAATCAATTTTTGTTTTATTAAGCCACTGAGATTTTAATGTGCTTTTTGTTACCATAACCTAACCTAACCTAACCCAGCCTTTATCAACTGGGACATAACCCTCTTAAGTAGTCCTTATCTGCTTTCTTAAAAAAAACAATTACACTATTTGCTTTCAGAGCCTTATACCATTTCCAAACCTCTCCTAGAACCTTGGCTGTCTACTCAAGTCTGTTTTGACCACATGGTCTGCAATCCCTTTGTGAGGAAAAAAAAGTCAGAATTTGAGAGCTGGAAGAGATTTTAAGGATTATGTAGTTCAACTCCACCATTTAGATAGGTCATCTAGAAAAGCATAACCTGAATAGTCTCTGGCTGTCTCCCGTGTGAATTCAGCAAAGCTACCTAATCTTTCTAACTTTACTTCCTTTAACTATAAAAATGCAGATATCCAAACGTCCCAGTTAGGTTTGTTTAAAAATTGAGTGAGTACATTTAAATGAACCAATCAGATATCCGTGGCCACAGGGCATCTGCATATACCTTTGTTCTTTACAAATTTCATCAGGTTAGACAGGTAAAAGAGTGGCAAAGCATTTATAAAGAGTTTTACAATTTTATTTTTATATCCATTAGCTATTTCTTATAAACTTCACAACCAACTTATTATTCAGACAGAGCAAACATTATTATTTCTATTTCACAATAGTCAATTGAAACCCAGAGACACTATGATCATCCTGTTAGTAAATAGCAGAACTAGAGCTCAAACCAATGTCCTCTGACTTGAATATCACATTGTTTTTTCTGCCACCTCGAAGCGCAAAGTTGGTGCTATGGATCATCTAGTCAGAGCTTTTCCACGGCAAATAACCTTTTTGTTTATTTATTTATTTATTTAAAGATTTTATTTATTTATTTGACAGAGAAAGACACAGCGAGAGAGGAAACACAAGCAGGGGGAGTGGGAGAGGGAGAAGCAGGCTGAGCAGAGAGCCTGATGCAGGGCTTGATCCCAGGACCCTGGGATCATGACCTGAGCCGAAGGCAGTCGCTTAACGACTGAGCCACCCAGGCACCCCGGCAAATAACCTTTTTAGAAGTGGGTATTTCTGATTTTCTCAATACTCAATCCACAATAATAGTTGACATAGTGTTGAAATTCATGTTTTAGGATATATTCATTGGAGAAAAAAAGTTCAAAATAAACTCCTAAGTAATAAAGAATTTGTCTGGCCTTTGTTCCCAATTCCTAGGAGGGTCTCTAAATCCTTGCAATTTCCTTAGTGATAAGAATATGTTTGTTATTCATGGTGGTCCCTGATGATAAACTTATCCTAAGGAGGTGACTATGGGGGACCCTTAGATAGTTTGTGTTGAGATGACTCAGGATAGGGGGTGGCCAAGGCAGCAAGACCAGTCACTTAATAATAAGGTTGGGTGTTTTAAGCCGCATGGTATCAACCCAATCTCTGAGTAAGCAAAGGGTGGCTGGAGTTTGTATTTAACCTTGTAGCCAATGATGCCTATGTGATGAAACCACAATAAAGACTCTGGGAACTAATGCTCAGGTGAGCTTCCCTGGTTGGAAATAATCTGTATATTGTCAACACATGGATGTGCCAGGAGGGTGGCATGTCCTGATTCCATGGGGGAAAGGACAATGGGAGCTTGTTAGTACCCTATGCATTTCTTTTTTTATCTGGTTCTGATTTGTATCCTTTTGCTGTAATAAACCTCTAATCATAAGTATAGTACTTTCCTGAGTTCTGTGAGTCATTCTAGTGAGTTACTGAATCTGAGTGAGTAGTGGAAGCCTCTGACCTTGTAGTCAGCTAGTCAGAAGAGTGAGAGGTCTGGGGATCCTTGAACCTGCAGCTGGCATCTGAATTAAGGGCACTCTTTCGCGAAGTTTAGCCCAACTCTGGGTAGTTGGTATCAGAAATTATTTCATAAACATACTTCAAAACTTGAAAACAAGAAAAAATATATGTACATACATATATATAAAATGCAGAACATATCTTTTTTATTATCTTTTTGACTCATAGGTAAAGATAAATATCACCTGGAATTATTTTTTAAGACTTTATTACATTATTTTTACATGAAATAATCAAGGTTATTTCCAAATGTTAGATTTTTTTCTTGATTTTTTAAAAAAAATGTTTGTAGGACTAATTTATGTAGGACTCAGTGTTCTTTAATGAATTATTTTATTTATTTTATGAGAACATAGTTTCCAAAACTTAATACATACTTAACTGAAAAAAATATGACAGAAAGTTAACATTTTTCTATCTGGGACATGAACACATGAATGTTTCATTATATAGTCTTTATCTCTCTTAGTGTGAAATATTTTCTTAAGTGTATCTACATTTCGATGATAATTTTGTTTCATTCCCTGGCAGTGCTGAATAAGTAAGTCATTAGAATAATTGAACAAAATCAGAACACCACAGAAATTTGCAAATGTTGTAATTCAGGGCTTTCCCTCCACCTGGGGAGAGCTGGTGTTAAACAGCTTACGATTGCATAGTGCTCTTTTGCAGTCTCCTGGACAATACAAATAAAATTTCTATCAGAAACACATTTTCTTAATAATTTGCTCTGCAGAATTGGTATTTTACTGGATGCAATGTTATGTTGCCTGCATTGTTGCTGATTGTCGATCTCACCATGCATTCTGCCCAGTCATTATTCACCAACTCCACGATGAGAGAAAGGCTGCCATTCACAAAGTTCTAAGTTGGTAAAATACGTTATTTTTGTAGGACTTCAAAATGTTAAAATTTGGTTTTTGATGAATTCACCTAGTATCTTCCTGCTTTACACCAATAATCTTAATAACATTTGAATAAATACAATGTTAAATTCATGACTAATAAAACTATTCATCTTGAGTTACATCAGTATTAGCAGTAAATTTTCCTCTTTATAATAAAATATGTCTAATTTATACAAAAATTACTTTTTAGTTACCATTTACTGAATATCAACTTCATACCAGGCAATGTGCTACATATTTTCCTTTTTTCATATTTTAATTTTCTTATTTCTTTCTCAAAATCTTTGTCAGGGAGGTAGGATCTGTATATTCCTGCACTGGAATGTAAGCCTTACCAAGGAAGGAGCATTGTCTACTTCTTCAATGACATACCTAAGGAGCTTAGAATGCGCTGGGAACATAGTATATACTCAATAGATATTAATTGAATGAATGAGTGGTTTTTACTATTGTATAAACTAAAATGGAAATTTGATTTTTTCATCATCACACAACTTTTAAGCCTAAGGCAATAGTTTGAATGTGTGCTTATTCTCAGTGACACAACAATCATGTATTGTCTGAGAACTCTGTTTGGCATCCTTTCCTTATGTGGATTTGATAAGATTTATGACAATTAGAAACAATAAAGGCATTATACTGTGGAATCCTACGAGATAATATTCCACAGTGATATTTGTTCCATGATGTATCTAAAGGCCCTAGAACAGGAACTAGCACATAGTTGACACTCAGCTCAATAAATATTTGTTGAATAATCTAATTTTATTTTCTATGTAAATGCTTAGGTTAGCAGAATTTAAGATGCTTCAAAGTGAAAACCACAATTTATTTTTTAAATTTTAGTACATTTTTTTATCAGCTTTTATTTTTTTTTTAATTTTAAAATACTGTAGACTCATAAGATGTTGCAAAAATACTACAGAGAAGTTCTGTTATTGTGTAACTGTAGCACATTCTCAAAACTAGGAAATTGACATTGTCACAATACAATTAACTAGACTACAGACCTTTCTGGGACTTCACCAGCTTTTGAAGGCACTCATCTTTTTGAATGTCTTTGTGTATAGTTTGGTGACATTTTATCACATGTATAAATAAATGCTGCAATGAAGATACAGAATAGTCTCTTTACCAAAAAGAAATGCCTCAGGGCCACCACTTTACAGTCACACCCTCCTTCTTCCATTACCCATGATAACTACTAATCTGTTGTCCATCTCTGTAATCATTTCAAGGATGTTATATAAATGGAATTAGGTAACCTTTTGAGGTTGGCTTTTCTTCATCCAGCATGATGCCCTTAAAATCCATCCAAATTGTTGTGTGCATCAGTAGTTCCTTCCTTCTTAGTGTTGAATACTATTCCATTGCATAGATGTGCCAACAATGGAATATTTAATCATTCACCTGTTGAAGGACATATGGATTGTTTTGAGTTTGGGGTTACTACAAACTATTAAAATTAAATAATTTAGCTAGTACTAAATATTTTAATGAGATATTAAAGCTACTCTGAACATTCATATTAGATTATTGCATGAGGGTACCTGGGTGGCTCAGTTAGTTAAGCATTTGACTCGATCTCAGCTCAGGTCTTGATCTCAGGGTCATGAGTTCAAGCCTCATGTTGACCTCCATGCAAGCAAAGAGCCTACTTAAAAAAAAAAAAAAAAAAAAAGATTGTTGTGTGAACATACATATTTATTTCCCTAGGATGAAATGCCAGGAATGTGATTGCTGAGTCATGTGATGTAAGTGTATATTTAACATATATATGTGTGTATACATATATATATGTATATACACAACACATATACACACATACATATAAATATATACTATACACACATACATATACATATATACACACATATACATATATACACACATTTATATGTATATATATGTATCTTCACATTCCTGGTCTTTTTATTTATATATTCATACACCATGTTATATATAACACACACAATATTATATATACACACACAATATTATATTAGTTTCAGGTATAAAACATATTGACTCAACAATTTTATGTATTACTCCAGTGCTCACCACAATAAGTATAGTCATATCTATCACCATACAATATAATTACAGTATTATTGACTACAATCCCTATGTTGTACTTCTCATCTTCATGACTTATTTATTCTGTAATTGGAAGTCTCTACCTCTTAACCCTTTTTATCTATTTTCTCTGTCCCCCCACCCACTTTTCTTCTGGCAACCACCAGTTTATTCTCTGTATTTAGGAGTCTGGTTTTTTGTTTGTTTTATTTTTTAGATTCTTCATATAAATGAAATCATATGGTATCTTTCTTGGACTTGTTTTACTTAGCATAATACCCTCCAGATCCATTCATGTTGTTGCAAATGGCAGGATATCTTTCTTTTCTATGGCTAATATTCCAGTGTGTGTGTGTGTGTGTCTGTGTGTATGTGTGTGTGTATGTATCTTCTTTATCCATTTGTCTATCATGGACACTTGGGATGCTTCCATATCTTGGCTATTGTAAAAAATGCTGCAATTGGGGTGCCTGGCTGGCTCAGTCGTTGGGCGTCTGCCTTCGGCTCAGGTCATGATCCCAGGGTCCTGAGATCGAGCCCCACATCGGGCTCCCTGCTCAGCAGGAAGCCTGCTTCTCCCTCTCTCACTCCCCCTGCTTGTGTTCCCTCTCTAGCTGTCTCTCTCTGTCAAAAAAATAAATAAAATCTTTAAAAAAAAAAATGCTGCAATAAACATGGGGGTGCATAAATCTTTTCAAATTAGCATTTTCATTTTCTTTAGCTAAATAGCCACTGGTGGAATTACTAGACTATATTGTATTTTTATTTTTAATTTTTCAAGGAACTTCCATACTGTTTTCCACAGTGGTTGCACCAGTTTACATTCCCACCAATGGTGCATATGGGTCCCTTTTCTCCACATCCTTGCCAATACTTGTCTCTTGTGTTTTTGATTTTAGCCATTCTGAGAGATGTGAGGTGATATCTAGTTTAGTTTTGATTTGCATTTCTCTGATGATTAGTGATGTTGAGCATCTTTTTATGTATTTGTTGGCCATCTGCATGTCTTTGGAAAAATGTCTATTCAGGTCCTCTGCCCATTTTTTAATCAGATTGTTTTTTTTGGTGTCAAGTTGTATAAGTTCTTTATATATTTTGTGTGTTAACCCCTTATTGGATATATCAGTTGCAAATATCTTCTCCCATTCACTAGGTTGAAAGGCACAATTTAAATAAGTATTTTTTTGGGGGGCGCCTGGGTGGCTCAGTTGGTTAAGCGACTGCCTTCGGCTCAGGTCATGATCCTGGAGTCCCGGGATCGAGTCCCACATCGGGCTCCCTGCTCAGCAGGGAGTCTGCTTCTCCCTCTGACCCTCCCCCCTCTCATGCTCTCTGTATCTCATTCTCTCTCTCAAATAAATAAATAAAATCTTTAAAAAAAAAAAAAAAATAAGTATTTTTTTTACATTATACCACATTTTATAATAATTTTCAGTACTATTTTCTGTATTTTATTTGATCCAACAATAATTCTGAAGATACATAAAGCAAGTATTATCTTTTAAAAAATGTACATGTTAAATTGTCCCAGGTCGAGTGAATTTTCTGAAAATATAAAATTAACTGAGGAACTATGATTGCATGTTGGTCTTCTGCCTATTTTTTTATTTTTTTATTTTATTTATTTTTTTAACAGATCAAGGCTTCTGATTCTTTTTATTACTCAAAAAAGCTTCATTTTTTAATTTAGCTTTCTGACTCTGTGCTTGGGCCTTCAACACTTTCACAATGATTTTCTGTTCCTCGATAAGGAAAGCATGCTTGATCCTGTCACGAACACACTTAGCACACGTGGAACCACGGTAGGCCCTGCTGACGTGTTTTTTCGTTTTGGACAACCTCATAAGGACTTTAGGTCTCACAGCACGAACTCCTCAAAGTCAGCCTGGGCACACGCCACATGCAGATTTTGGTGCTTTCCCAACCTTCTTGGTATAAAGGTAAACGATTCTATTACCAGGGGTTCGAGACAGCCTAATTTTGTTAGAGGCTGTATTATAGGACAGCCTGCGACGGTAGGTCAAACGCTGGAACATTCTGAATGCCTATGGACACTGTCCCCGCCTGCCTATTTTTTTTTAAATAAAATAGGGTTTTTTAAGGCATCAGAATTTACTGTTATTTAAGAAATTTTCATGTTTAAATAATTATTTAAGAGTCACAAATACCACTACTTCATTTCATGAAAATAATGTCTAAAAAATAGTATACTGTGTGGAATACCCAATTCTTTGAGGCAAATATGTACTAAAAGAATAAACTTTATGGCTTTACGAATTTGCTTTTCCTAGTGTTAAAACTACCTGAGAACAAGTCCTGTCTACTGTTTTGTTAAATTAGTTCTTTGAACCAAGGAGATTCTAGTCCTAATTATTAGTAAACTTTCTTATTTAAAAATGAGTAGCTATATGATAATCCTTAATTAATCACTTTTAGTGTAAAACTAAAAATTATTACTTATTATTTATTACTTATTAATTAATTATTTATTACCCAAAATATGATAACCAAAACCTTTGCTCTTGTAAATAGATATTAGTTGAAAATAATAATGCCCCAGGTCCATTGTTAGTAATGCTTGATTAAATATTTGTTGTTTGTTTTTCATTTAGTTTTTTTTTAAAGATTTTATTTATTTATTTGACACAGAGAGAGAGTGAGCACACAAGCAGGGGCAGCAGCACGCAGAGGAAGAGGGAGAAGCAGGCTTCCTGCTGAGCAGGGAGTTCCAATGTAAGGCTCAATTCCCAGGACCCTGGGATCATGACCTGAGCTGAAGGCGGACATTTAACTGACTGAGCCATCCAGGTGCCCCAGTTTTTCATTTAGTTTTGATTTACTTTGTTTTAAATGTAAAACAGCTTAGAATACTTAATATGCCAGTGTGCAATGTGACTTTCTAGACGTGGAAGCACACTAAGCAGTATTTTCCTAATCTATTTGAACCTGAAAAAAATGTTTCTCTTTTATAGGACTTCTTGTGGGATTTACTGCGCTGTGGGTCACACTTTGAAATATACTAGACTAGAGTCTACCTTATGTTTAGCTAACTTCTGAACTGATAGTCTTACTGGTTTCTATAATACTATACATGGTTCTTTCACTGTCTTTAGTTTTTGTTTTGTTTTGTTTTTTTTATTGTGGCAAGAATACAACATGAAATCTACTCTCTCAGCAAATTTTTATGTGTATAATACGGCATTGTTAACTATAGGGACAATGTTGTACAGTAGATCTCTAGAATGATTTCAGCTTGCATAATTGAAATTTTATGTCCATTGATTTTCAACTCTCCATTTCCCCTCTGTCCAGTTCCTGGCAACCACCATTCCACTCTTTGATTCTAGGAGTTTGACTATTTTAGATACCTCATATAAATGGAAACATGCAGTATTTTTCCTGTTACTGACTTATTTCACTTCACATAATGTCCTCCAGGTTTATCCATGTTGTCATATATTGCAAGATTTCTTTCATTTTTAAAGTTGAACAATATTCCATTGTATGTATACACCACATTTTCTTTATCCATTCATCTGTTGATGGGCATTTAGGTTGTTTCCATATTTTGACTCTTTTGAATGAACATTGGAGTGCTAATATCTCTTCTAGATACTGATTTCATTCTTTTTGGATAAATACCCAGAGGTGGGATTGCTGCATGTTATGATAGTTCTATTTTTAGTTTTTGAGGAATCACTATACTGTTTTTCGTAGCAACTTCAACATTGTTCATTCCTACCAACAGTGCTCAAGGGTTCCAATTCCTCCACGTACTACCCAACACTTGTCCTTTTTTTTCTTTTTCTTTCTTCTTCTTTTTTTTTACAATAGCCATCTTAACATGGGGAAAATCATTGTGGTTTTAATTTGATTTTATATTTCTGTGATGATTAATGTTTTTATCTTTTCATATCCTGCTGACCATTTGTACATCATCTTTGGAGAAATGTCTATTTCAAGTCTTTAGCCCACTTTAAGGTCAAGTTATTTGTTTTTTTGCTGTTGAGTTGTATGATTTCCTTATGCATTTGGGATATTAACCCCTATCTGATACATGGTTTGCAAAAATTTTCTTCCATTCTGTAAGCTGCCTTTTCACTTTGTTGATTATTTCCTTTGCTGAACAGAAGATTTTTAGTTTGATGTACTCTTTCTTATCTATTTTTGCTTTTGTTGTCTACGATCTTGGTGTCATATTGATGAAATAATTGCCAAGACTAACGTCATGAAGCTTTTTCTCCATGTTTCCTTCTAGGAGTTCTACAGTTTTAGGTCTTATGTTTAAGTCTTTAATCCATTTTGAGTTTATGTTTGTGTATGGTGTAAGATAGGGGTCAATTTCATTCTTTTGTGTATAGATATCTAGTTTCCATAGCACCATTTGTTGAAGAGACTATGCTTTCCCCATGTATGTTCCTGATACCCTTGTCGAAGGTCAGTTGACCTTGTATATGTGTATTTTTTTCTGGGCTCTATTTTGTTCTATTGGTTTATATATCTGTCTTTATGCCAGTACCGTGCTATTTTAATTACTGTAGCTTTGTTATATATTTTGAAATCAGGAAGTATGATGGCTCCAGCTTTGTCCTTTCCAAGATTGTTTTGGGCTATTAAGGGTCTTTTGTGGTTCTATATGAATTTTTGTATTTTTTTTCTATTTTTGTAAAAACTGTTATTGAGAGTTTGATAGGAATTGTACTGAATCTGTAGATTGCTTTGGGTAGTATGGACATTTTAATAACAAGTCTTCCAATCCATGAATACATGTCTTTCCATTTGTTTTTATCTTCTTTAATTTCTTTCATCAATTTTTTTTTGTTTTTATCATATAAACCATTCACCTCCTTTGTTAAGTTTGTTCCTAAGTATTTTATTCTTTTCGGTGCTATTGTAAATGGGATATTTTCCTTAATTTCCTTATCAGATAGTTCAGTATTAGTCTATAGAAATGCAGCCGGTTTTTGTATATTGACTTTGTATCCTGCAACTTTATAGAATTTGTTTATTGTGTTTAACAGTTTGTGTGTGTGTGTTTGGGGGTGTGGAATCTTTAGGGTTTTCTTTATATAAGACCATGTGATATGAAAACAGGGAAATTTTACTTCTTCCTTTCTGATTTGTATGCCTTTTTTAAAATTTTATCTTATTATGTTATGTTAATCACCATATATTACATCATTAGGTTTTTTTTAAATTTTATTTTATTATGTTATGTTAATCACCATACATTACATCATTAGTTTTTGATATAGTGTTCCATGATTCATTATTTGCGTGTAACACCCAGTGCTCCATTCAATACGTGCCCTCTTTAATACCCATCACCAGGCTAACCCATCCCCCAACCCCCCTCCCCTCTAGAACCCTCAGTTTGTTTCTCAGAGTCCATAGTCTCTCATGGTTTGTCTCCTCCTCTGATTCCCCCCCTTTCATTTTTCCCTTCCTACTATCTTCTTCTTTTTTTTTTTAACATATAATGTATTATTTGTTTCAGAGGTACAGGTCTGTGATTCATCAGTCTTACACAGTTCATGCCTTTTATCTCTATTTCTTGCCCAGTTGTTCTGGCTAGACTTCCAGAACTATGTTGAATAGAAGTGGTGAAAGCAAGCATCTTTGCTGTGATCCCAATCAAGGGACTGTTGTGTATGATATTTGCTGTGTGGTTTTTATATATGCCATTATTATGTTGAGATAATTTCCTTTTATTTGTAGTTTGTTGAGAGTTTTTATTATGAAAAGGTACTGTTTTTTCTGCATCTTTTGAGATGATCATGTGATTTTTTTTATTCATTCCATTAATGTGGTATATCACATTAATTGACTTTCATATGTTGAGCCATCCTTGCATCCCAGGGATAAATCTCATTTGGTTATATTGTATGATCCTTTTAATGTGCTGTTGAATGTGGTTTGCTAGTATTGTGTTGACTTTGGTACCAGGGAAATGATGGCCTCATAAAATGAGTTTGAAAGTGTTGCTCTTTCCACTCTGAAGGGACATGGTTGTGGAATGTTAAATAACTAAGGACATTATCAGGAAAAAAAGTTACTTCAGCAAAATGAAAAAAGGAAACAAAGCAGATGACATTGGATATGAGAGGCAGCATGAGCTAACCATGGGATAGTAGAAGATAGGAGATGGTAAAGTTCTGTTGACTTTAGACTTGGAAGATTCTTCTTTAAATGGTAATGTTTAAAGAATGTCAGATTATATTTCTTTCCCTATTGATCCAATCCCACAACACATATGATCCTTGTTCACATAGTCTCAGATTTTAAGGACTGTTTAATGGTCTTTTACTTTTAGAAAATGTATAAATAAAGCATAGAAGAGAAGTGTAACTACAAAATAGTACATCAATACTAGATATTAGGGCTGCCCTGGGTGGCTCAGTTAGTTAAGAATCCAACTCTTGGTTTCAGCTCAGGTCATGATCTCATGGGTTGTGGGATCAAGCCCCATGTCATCAAGCTCCCCATCCAGTGTGAAGTCTGCTTGAAAAATTCTCTCCCTCTGCCCCTCCCTTCACACGTGCTGCCTCTCTAAAATAAATAAATAAATCTTTTAAAAAATACTAGATATTAATTTGTATAAGTAATTTACATACTTTAGTGAGCATTAATTTGTTTTCCTATAATATATTTTCATAATTAAGGTTTATAAGTACAAAAATTGGGAGGTGAAGATTGGGTGAGAAGAAGTTGAAAAAAATAGAGATATTCCATCTACATTCTCAGGTGTCCCTAAAGCCTGCAAAGCTATTATTAATGTCTGGTTCTCTAAAAGCTGACCTGCAATGGGAAATTTTATGTCTGTGATTTATTAAGGAGGTGTTCTTAGGAGAAATCAGTAAGGGAATGAGAGAAGTAGGCTGGGAAAGGAGAAGGAACTATGTAAGATGTGGTTTCAGATAAAGTCTAGGTTCTCTAATCCCCCAGGAGCTTTGGGGAATAAATGTAAGATGTCTGTCTGTCATCACTTGGGATCAGGAAGCAGGGCTTTTGCACACCTCCAACACCCCAGCTTATCATCAACTGTGACTTGCTAGGTGGAGGGAGGAGTAGGGTGCCCCGGTTAACTGCTAGTTATTTTTAGGAAGGTGAGTGTGATGGTTTATTGTATATGTCAACTTGACTGAGCCACAGGGTCCCAGACATTTGGTCAAACATTATTCTGGATCTTTGTGGGTGAGATTAACATTTGAATCAATAGAGTAAAGCCCTCCCCATCATGGGTGAGCCTCATCCGATCAGCTGAAGGCCTGAATAGAACAAAAAGACTCACCTTTCCATGAGTAAGAAGGAACTCCTCCTATATGACTTCCTTCCAGCAGGGACGTTCAGTTTTCTCCTATCTTCAGACTTCAACTGAAACATTGATTCTTCCTGGATCTCAAGCCTGCTAGTCCTCAGACTGAACTACATTATTGGCTTTACTGGTTCTCAGGACTTCAGACTCAGACTGGAACTACACCATCAGCATACTTGGATCTTTAGCTTGCCAACTACAAATCTTGAGAGTTGTCAGCCTCCATAATTGTTTGAGCTAATTCCTTATGAAATCTTAGTGTGTATGTGTCTCTCTCTTTCATTTTCTCTCTCTCTCTTTCTCCCTTATTTGTTCTGTTTCTCTATAGAACCCTAGCTAATACAGTGAGAGATTGATTCTACAACCTAAGTGAAATCCTCCAGAAAATGTCAGTCAAATGTGAGGCCTCAGCAGAAGCACCCCTGGGAAGTAGTAAAAGCAATCTCAAGGGATTCGGGTAGGGCAGCAACATTTGCTACAATTATACATTTAGGTTCTCCTTTATATATTCTAGGAAACTGCCTGCATACAAATAGCATCTCCATCTAGCCTTTCTTTCCCAACCAATATTTCAGTCATTTGTTGTGAAGGTTGCTGTATATGCAATAAAAAAAAAAAAAAAAATCTTGACACTTTTAACTCATCTTGTGGTAAACATTGTTTCCTATGAATTTTATACCCATATTTAGTCCATAATCTATTCTAAAACAAATTTAGGATTCTAAATTTACATAATTGTTATGCGGGTTCCTTATGTTTTACTTTCAACAGAGCTATTCCTTATGGCAAATTACTTCAGTGTTCTTTTTGGAGATTTAGGTCTCCAAAACTTTCAGAAAGATGTAAAAATATCACAGATAATCCAAAAGATGACCAGTCTATTATTTGAAGCTAAATACTTCTTAGCAAAAATTGGGGTACTTGGTTATTTAGTACTGAGATTACAAGAGCTCCCTTTGAAAATGATAGAATCAAAAACTATAATCATAAAGCTTTAGGACTAAAAGTTTCTTAGAGGTCATCTTGTCCAATACACTGTTGCTCCATACAAGTAAACTGAGGAAGAGAATATGAAATCAACTAAGGAATAGAGTATATATATGAGATAACTTTTTAACTTTACATTTTAAACACCTTAATCTGCAATTAGTTTTAGTTGGAGCTCAGTATAAAGTCATTTATATACAATACATTTTTAATGTTGAAATCTTATTGCTCATGGGTCTAAATTCAATTCAGAAACGCCTCAGATGCAATTTTCTAGTAAATGTTTTATTAAAAGGAATGCATCCTTTATAGAGAACAGACTATTATGAACAAAATATAGCCATGATTTTTAAAATAATTTATAATTACAAATCTTTGAAGAAAATAATAATAATGAAGGCAATGACAGCAATGTCAAGAGCATGGGCATATTAACATATGTTTTATTAACACAGGTATTTTAAACGTATGTTTAATCCCCAAACAATCCAACAAGGTCAGTATTTTTATTACTCCATTTCACATACAATGAAACTGTGAAACCTGATGCCCCAGTCACTCTAGCTTCCATAATTGACTTCTCAACCATTATATTCTTCTGTAGAGCAAATATACTTTGAATACCTAACTACTTACTATTTAAAACAGCTGAATACACATTTAAACTATTTTCATGCACATTTGCCAGAGACTTATGAATGTATGAATACTATTTCACTGCCTTTCTTGTTTTGTTGTGAACATAAAACAGTGGATGGTTATTAGATGTAATTTAATGATCAAGTAGAAATCATGTGTTTCAGCATGACTCTTCATCAGTTTTTGAGGAATGCAGTTTGGTATTTAAATATGAAGATGATGGTACTGATTTACTGTTAAAGGACATATTGGTGGGGTTGATTTTGCAGTATGAGGGATTGTATAGGCTATAATAATCATTCTTGGAAGAAAGTACAGTGTCACAAAAGTCAGGGGGCCTAGAGGTTAATTTCTGCTTTATAAGTGGCCATTTGGCTTTAGCCAAGTCACTCTACTCTGTGAGAATCATTTTCCTGTCCTTTAAAGTGAGGAAGTTGGGGTTTTGACCTACATCAATTTGAAGATTCCCTCTAGGTCTATTTAAACATTCTATGATTCTATGACCTACACCTCATTAGTGGTATGTTAATAGTCAAAATTAGGCCCCAATGAAATACATACTTTTTATATGGGAGAGATACTGTTGAATTTGAAATACCAATTTTTAATTTCTATTTTGAAATTTTCTTCTTCCTGCTCTATGCTCTTCCAGAAACCTTTGCTCTTAGAAAAGAACTGAAGTGCAAGGATTGAATAGAGATAAGTCTTTGAGTATTTTAAAATTATTTAACAAGCTAAATTACAAGGATTTAATAAAAAATTAAATGTCTGAATTTCAAAAACAAACCTTAAGTCAACCAGTCTATCAATTGTTCCCTGTCTGAACTGAAATGACAAATAAAATACATTATCATACCTTATCCATGTAGACAAGTTATGTAATGTGGCAAGAGAGAAGAATGACTTTGGACCTGCCCTCTGGAAAAGATGCCCTTACTTGGCATTCTTCACTGATCCTTGAACAGTGTGCAGTGTGCCTGAGCAGTTGGAAGCAGACTGGAACAATTGGAAAACACTGAATTAGTAGGAGGTAAGGGATGTATTTGCAACAGCTGAAGCAAAATGAACTTTTCTGCCGAGAAAAGCAGCTTAGTTACAACCCTCTGAGCTTAGACGTCAATCCATCCGCAAGCAGGACAAGTGTGGGTGATATATGGAAAGGATATTTTAAAATCTGCTTGAGTTTGCCAATCTGGAGATTCGCCCAGGAAAGAGAGCCTCAGAAAAATCATGATGGAAACAAGCAAATTTTATCATATTTATGCAGAACTTGAGAGACACAGAAACTAATTGGATAGACTCCCATTGCTAAGCAGATGAAGATTTCATCATTAATGATTACTATGACAGAAAACTCTTTTAACTGTTTTTCTCTAATATCTGCAGCAATTAAATAAGTATATGTATTAGCTTTGTATAATATCATGATGGAAAAAAATACTTTCCTCACATGTCTGTATAAAGCTAACCCCGTTCTCTTATAGCTTGCTGAATCTTAAATCAGTTTTCAAACACGGCTATGCTGTCAAATAGAAGTGTGCTAGAGCATTTCTTCCTAAAGTCAGAAGCATTTCATTTTGAATGCTTAAGAAAATTGCAAATGCCAAGTGCTTTTTTCCTTTAAAATAAAGTTGTGTTTAACATCTTGAATTATGTAAAATATTTGTGACACTAAATAATAATGCACTTTTCCTTTAATATAAATGGAATCTTTGTCAGCAAAGTAAAACACCCCGCATTAAAAATAATATTAATGCTCATTGGCTGTGTGCATTATTGTCTTTTGCAGACATCAGCTGAATCACTATGATTTATTCCAAATGAGATATTTTTAATGAAAATGTATCACATAGAGAAGCTAAATCATTTCCAGTAATATTGTAACAGCTTCAAAAGGAGACACAGTGGTGTTAAAGAGAAGCATATGATTCTTGGTGTCGGTGCCAGAGAACTATAGTTTTAATGTGTTAAATCAGTACAAGTGATGACATGAATGATTAGATTTTTACAATAGCAACTTAATTTGAAAGAAGCAGACATTCTTACTCAGGGACTTAGCTAAAATTTCATAATAAAGTTAAAAGAATTAAAATTTGCCCAAAGGCTTTCAGATACCTTATTTTTTAATAAATACAAACTTTGGGGTATACTGATTAATGTTATAGGCTATAAAATAGTTTTGAGTAAGCGGAAGAACTCTAGATGAAGTGTAAGTAATTATATTTACTTTTGCAAAGGTATGTAATACTTAGCTATTGAGATGTCATTCTAAACCTTATTTATTTAAGGGTGTTAAATTCTAGTATCTTAAGTTGCAGTGCTGTTTTAAGACAGGTCGATAAAGAAGATAGGTTATGTATATATTAACGATTGAGAAATTAAAATAATGGAATCCAAGCAAGCAGAACCAATGCTGGGGATCTTATGGGAGTATGTGTGGCCACCTCACACAGAGACTTCTGTGGTGTCAGGAAAGCATGAACCCCTGGAGTCATGTCCTACTCTTCATTCAGAGCTCTTTCATGGCCTGCTGTGTGCTCTCAGCATGTGGGGGTCAACCCCTCACACATCTTAATCAGCCAGCTGAGAGCAAAGTCTCAGGGTGTAGCACTGAGGTACAGGATGGTGGGAAGAGAAGGGTTGGGGAAAAGGGCAGCCTGAATAGGGAAGTGAGAAAGAAACAGAGACAGATTTGTTGTGGTTTTGCTCTAGGCTGACCCTAATTTAAGGCATTGGGGAAAAAAAATGGAATCCATAGCATACAAAATAGGATAAAATTCACCAAAGGTTTAATTGGCTTGTGCTCTTTGGAATGTATCAGTATCGATGCACTCACTTTAAAAAACCAGCAATAATACCATGAGTCCAACTATCATAGATCACTGTTGATCAGATAGCAATTTTACTGAACATTCTCAATGAAGCTATTGTTTTAGGTCACATAGTTATGCAATGTGGAATAAATTCTGACCCAGTTAGGAGAAATTGAAAGAAGCTACATTCAAAATAAAAGTGATATTTAAGAAAAGGACTCACTAGTAAAATGTTAGAAAGTAACATCTTTTACTATTACTTGGCATCCTTAAACCACCTCTGAATTTAATATACTAAGTATACTTTGAAACTATAGTTTCTACTTTATCCTTTTTACAATGAGTGGCATAGGACATGATTTCCTGTGGGGGAAATGTATTTTCCACATTTTGCAGTTGGGAATAGAATTGTTGTAGAGAGTATATTATTTAATTTTGGCAGTTCTAATTCAAACTATAATTGAATAATTGTGTAATTAGTTGTTGAAAGGCTGCATCCCCAAGATGATGTACTCTATGAAGACTGGGATGGTGTCTGCCTTGTGAACGATAGCCCCAGCCCCTAGCTAGGGCCTTAACACAGTAGGCAGTCACTCAATAAGAAATTGCCCATTAATTGAAGGATGACATGGGCCCACAGCTAGTAACTGGAAAGGAAGAGAATTCAAGCCTAAACTGCTAACTCCATGCTCAGTGCTTTAGGGATTATTTTGAATTTGTAAATGACAGGTTACAAGCATCAAATTCACAGATATATTTCTTAGTGAATTCAAACATTACCATTGAATAAGCTATGTGTAGAGTGAGTAGCTTGACTAAATCACTTGATCTGTTCTTGTGAGATGATTTCATGGTTTGCTTTTTATGGAAATGCCTTTAAGTTACAGTTTATATTGCATATCATGATTCCAGACAGTTCATGGCTAGGGCCACTGATTTAATTCTCAGAGGGAAAATTAGATTTTCCAGGGAAACTTTCTTTTCCCACAGAGTTTGCAATTCCAACTCTAGTGAAAAATGCCTGTCTTGTCTGAAGGAAAAATTCTGCACTAAATGTGAGCTAACATCAGCCCTTCCCAATCTCCAGTGCTGAATCACCAGTTGATTAGTTGATCCACCGTTAATGATTTAGTTACCCTAGATATTTTCTAAACTCCTTCTTGGCTCAGAATTTATATTAAATTAATAGCACTCAAATTGTATACATATTATCTCTTTTAATTCTGAAAACAATTTTATGAAATCGATATTAACTTCCCAATTTGAGATGAGGAAAAGGAGTCACAAAGGGAATTCAAACCTAGGTCTTCTCAACTTACACCCTTACCTTAAGTGCTTATTCTGCAGTAAAATAAGATGATAATAAGTAAATTATTGCTCATAGTGTTTTATGAACATCAAATATGGTAGAAAATATTATTGTGATTAATGTGATTTGTAAGCTAAAAAGTAGTGTATGCAATACAAGCTATTGTTAGTGCCATTTAATGCAGGCTTTAGAGTACTGCAACTGGGGAAAAACATCCTGAGTTGATATGAAATTCTATAAATATCAAAAATATCAAAATTATCCCTGTTGCAGACTTATAGGAGCTCTTAAATATTTGAGACTTAACTTTTATGATTCTATGATTTTTTTTTTTTTTTTGATTCCTTAAGAGGTGTAATTTTTTCAAAATACAACCATGAATAATTATTAGCACAGTGTAGATGGAACTCTCCTTGAGCATTTTGGGAGGCCTTACCTTGGAGGTATCAGTATTATCCCTCTTAGAGCTTCATCTGAGAAGGAGGATCATTATAGTATGTAGGGTAGGGTCATATTTGTGGCCCAGCTTTTTTTTTCTTCTAATATTTTCCCTTTATATTTGGCAAGACTGATACCAAAGACTAGAAGATTGAATTTCCCCACCTTCTTGGCAGCTAGGAGACAGACATTTGACCAAGATTCCCCCAGTAAAATGTATCTCCACAATGCTTCAGTTCAGCAGGGAAAAAGTAGAAGATTTTCCTGGGAAGTCATACCTGGTGCATATGGCAGGGTTTGGTATAGACATTGAGTCTGAGAAGCAACTGTGACAGAATTGCCAAGGATAGGATCTCATGTTCATGGTTTACAATGCCTGTGTTAGAACCAGACCTAAGAGTAGTTTAGTGGTGTGGTTTGGGTATTATTTCTGGTGGCATAATCTATAAACTCCATTGTCTGGCCCTCCTGGGACTTCTGAGGGCTAGTTTATATCATTTAATAAATTCCTATTCCAGTGTACCTAATTTGTTCTCTTTTTGCAACTAGTAAACCTGACTAAAATAAGCCTGTTTCACATAGCAGGCTTGTGTTAGAATAATTGTCTCCCAAAGATGTTCATATCCTAATTCTTGCAACCTAAGAATATATGAAGTTGCCCAGTAAAAAGGGATTTTTGCAGATGTGATTAAGATTACAGACCTTGGAATGGAGAGGTTATCCTGGATTACCCAGGTGGACCCAATCTAATCACGTAAGTCCTTAAAAGCAAACACTTTTTCCTGGCAAAGTCCAGGTATATATAGAGAGACAGAGAGAGAGGACAAAAGAAGAGGCATGAGAATGATTCTATCTGCCGTTACTGGCTTTGAAGATGGAAGAAGGGGTGAGCCAAGGAATACAGGTGATCTCCAGAAGCTTGGAATGGCCCTCAGCTGACAAACAGCAAAGAAACTGATACCTTAATTCTACAACTCACTGGAACTGAATTCTGCTAACAACCTGAATGAGCAAGAAAAAGGAATCTACTCTAGAGCCCACCAGAGTTCTCACTTATAAAACTGTAAAGTAATAAATGTGTATAGTGTTTAAAGCCACTAAATTTGTGATTGTGGAGAGCTAATACAAAGCTAGGACAAACTTAATAGTTCATGGAGCAGTGTCTGATTGGGAACACTGACCAGCATTTGTATAAAGCCAGAAAGTCAAGCCAGTCCCTGGAGATATTGATAGGATGGAGAGCCAGATTCATAGTCACAAAGGATAAAGTTTATAATTATCTATTCTTGCACAGTCTGTTACCAATCATCAGGTGTGCTGTTGGATTACAGAGCCAGCACCCAGTTCACGTGGGCCACCAGTACTCTATTATTTGTGTCTTGATTCTTATTATAACCAACTTCATGTACTTGACCTTTCTGTGCTCTGGATCTTGCTGTATTCTGTTCCTGTCACTCATTCTTCTATTTTTATTTTTATTTTTGCTTCCTTGAAACTTGCCAAGGTATTCTTAACTGTCACTTTAGATATGACATAATCCACGCCTGACCATGACTTTGATTCTGCTCCTGCAGAATACTAGCTCTATCCTTTGTTAGAGCCTATAATATGAGACTCTCACCTTGACCTCTGAGCCTGGATATTAATTCAGAAAGATCTCTATGCTTAATATCAGGAGGCAAAGTACAGAGCAGGAATAAACAGTGAGAGTGATATATGGCAAAAGTCAGAGAGAAATGACATGAAATGCAAAATAAGGATTGAATCAGAAAACACTGAAATTAGTTGGGCTAACAACGTTGGGCAGTTAAACTGTTAATGCTTCTATTCTTCTCTATATAAAATTTGGATAATAATAGCAGTTCATAGATAACTTATAATACCGAATAAAGTAATATACTTAAAACTCTTAGAATGGTCTGTGGTGCATAGTAAATGTTTTATAAATGACCATTTTTACTGATATAGGGTATATACACTAGTGTACTTTTTTACACAGAAAGCATACTGAGGGGGAAAAGGAGGTATGTCTTCTTAAATTTTTTTGTCTATATTGAACAGTTGTCCTTGTGAAAACAAGTCTTTTGATTTAGGAATATATCTGGTCATCAACATTTATTTAATAAACTAATACTAGTATTAATAAATTAATAGTTAATTTCAACTATCATAAAGTCAGCCCTTAATGAATGAGACTTAGTTTGATGGAAAAATCAGTAATCTAAAAAGCTTTGTTTTTCAAAGTATGGTCTGGGGGAGTGTATTTGAATACAGAATCTCAGATCCCACCTGATAATTAGAACCTGCATTTTAATAAGATCCCCAGATAATCCATGTGTACCCTAAGGTTTTGGAAGCACTGATCTAAAGCACAAACAATAAAAAATGGAAAAGTAACCAAATTAAAATTTTAAACTACTTAAAGTTATCACAACAGGAAAACTATTCTTATGCCTTCTCCATTTTGTTTTATCATTTATAAAATGAGGACGCTATACTACCTATTTCTTGAAATTAAGGTAAAGATTTGATGACCCATATCATTACTAATTAGATAATACACATAAAGCTCTCTGTAAATTGCCTGGCCAATAATCAAATATATCAAATGTAAATATGATCGGTATTCTTATTTATCAGCTCATTCCTCTACACAAGACTTTCTCTTCTACTTGTCCAACAATCCTATTTAAATAATATCTATATAATAACTTGGGTATGCTGGTGCAAATAATCATTTGAAATGTTGGCCACAGTGGATCAGGAGGAGACCCAACCCATTTTTGTCCTTCTTATAGCTAGAGTATAGGGAATAAGATAAGAAAAAAGGGTCCTAACTTAACCCAATTTAAATAACTAATATTTATTGAATTTTTTATAGATTAATTAATTGCCTGTGAAAAATTTTTATCTCCAGTTATTTGGGCCTGTAGAAAATTACTTTAGTCTGTGAGAAGGAAGCCACATATAACATCTAAAATGAGAAAAGACAAAGATTAAGACATGTGGGTTTTTATATCTCCTACAGAGGTATTAAGTATGAAATAGAAGAAAGAGGCCTTGCTTAGAAGTCAGCAGGACCTGGGCTTAAAATCTGACTGTTTTCTTACTTACTACATGACATTTGGCAAATCAATGAATTGCTCTGAAGTTTATTTCCTCATCTATAAATATTCGCCTTAAAGGACTGTGGTTCTTCACTTGATCTTAGCCAAAAGGCTGAGAAGCGATAAAAGGACTGTGGTCCTTGTTAAATGTGAATACCTCTTCTATGTTGTCTGGAACATAGTAGGCATAAAATAAAGGCTATTTTTTTTTTGTCTTTTTGATTTTTAGATACATAAATATGATAAGGTACATGACGGGATTATATCTGTAAATATTAATATGCATTTTCTGTGTATTTTCCTCACCTTCTTCATATTATTTTCCAAGGAGATTTTATTCCCTCCCAATGTGTTTGTAAATAAGTAGAAACAAAGACTTACATTTAAGTATGTGACAGAAAGATTCAGCCATATGCTTACAGGGCAGCCTAAGACAAGATAAGAGTGGACCTGTATATAGAAGAGAACGTGGAGTGACTGATTGGAAAAAAAGGAAAAAGGGACCCTAGACATTGAAAGAAAAAGAGGAAATAGTACCTTTCTCTTCAAGGACTAGAGCCACAAACAAAAGAGGCTGAGCATCATCTCTCCAAGTATGGACGTTTTACCAATCCATCACGTAGGGACAAAACTCTGTCCTGGTCCACTGAGTAGATCATAAACATAGCTTGAAAGACTCAGACAGTATATTGGTGACCAAGATGGAATTGAACACAACCAGAGGTGATTTTTCTATGAGCCATAATAGGACTATATACATTGCCAAGGATAATCCCTGTCTAGTTATTGACTCAAAGACAGCAGAGGTACACCAGGTATCTTGAAAAGGATAATGATTGAGGTTATACCATCACATGATTCTGATACTTGAATATGAAAAATCTCAGGCTTTTTTTTTTTTTAAGATTTTATTTATTTGTCAGAGAGAGCACAAGCAGAGAGAGCGGCAGGCAGAGGGAGAAGCAGGCTCCCCACTGATCAAGGAGCCTGATGCGGGACTTGATCCCAGGACCCCAGGATCATGACCTGAGCTGAAGGCAGACGCTTAACTACTGAGCCACCCAGGTGTCCCTAAAAAATCTCAGACATTTTTAGTTCATGAATTTTAGTGACTACTTGAACATTAGCTAGTCACAGAGAGACTAGAAAACTATTAATATATTATTAGATAATATTTCAAATGTGTGTATTATTATAGATTATTACAAAGAAATTATATTTACTGTTACATTTGGACATCTGCATACAATATTTTTAGTGTATGCAATTTACATTAAAATTTTCTTGGGGCACCTGGGTGGCAGTTAAGCATCCAACTCTTGATCTTAGCACAGGTCTTGATCTCAGGGTCATGAGTTCAAGCCCCATGCTGGGCTCCACCCTGGGCATGGAACCTACTTAAAAAAAAAAAAAAAGTTTCTTTATTGTGCTGTTGTTACATTGACAATTTAGGCCTCAAGACTTAATAAAGCAAAGAGATACAACTTTGCATTGATATTTAGTTGAATTTTTACATGCATCTTTGTAAATAGGGTAAAAGCAGTCACTTTATAGTAGCCCCTGAGTTATCTGATGAAAATTCTTTTAATTTTATCAAATACATTCAATTTTGCAAGATTTATTAAACACTTATCAGGTACTATCTAATGTGCCAAGACAATAACAATGATATGCTTTTATAAGTGCTGTGATTAATATTATAGGAAGATACATAAAAATTACAATAAAAAATTCTATAAAAATGAATGATTCTGTGCTCATGTATTATGTTTTTCAAAAAACTAACTCATGCTTTTTCTACTCTGCAGAAATATTTTTTTTCATATATTAGAAACGTATCATATGAAAATTATAAAGAATTATAAAGATCTTTTGTCTTGATGTTGTTCTTTAGAGAGTTTTAAACTGATTATTCACATTTACAGTTTTGGTTATAACAGATTAGGTAATTTGAACCTATTTTCACACTTGAAGACAACTTTAAAAAGCTGGATGAAGTTAAAAACAAATAGCTTAAAAACATGTAGAGCTAACAAAGCTGTGAAAAGTTACAAGGTCAAGATTTGAAGAGTGGAAATTTAAAGATGGCTGGTGTTTATTGCCACTCTCTCCTGAGGAACACTGACTGGCTTATTCTGAAAGAGGTAGCTCAATGTTTTAGAATCTAAGCAGTCATGTTGAAACTCTCTCAAAGCTAGAGGGAAAACTTGGGTGAGCAACATGTAGTTTAGCTCTTCCATGAATTGATGCTTAATTTCAAATCATCTCAGACTTGAAACTGAATTAAAGTAATCACAGATTCTAGTACCTCTAGCTGTGTTTGAGTTTAAACAACCATTTTTATTATATTCAGGGAGATAATTGAGAAGATTGACCTTTTTAGAAGACTGCAAGAAAAAAATTTCAATAGTTAAATGAATATTCCAGAACTTAAAAAAAAAAAAATTAAAGTTAGAAATTTAAAGATTGGTTCAATAATAAGACATGCTAAGGAAATTAGTGAACTTGAAATAGGTTAGAAGGAAATTTCCAGAATGAAGTGAAGAGAAACAAAATATGTTAAACACAGAAGAGTATTTAAGAGAGAAACAGGACAAAGCGAGATGATCAAATATGTATGCAACTGGAGTCCTAGAAAGGGATAGAGAAAATGAGGCAGAAGCAATATTTGAAATACATAATTTTCAAGAATTTTCCAAAACTGATCACAACATATAACAAACCACAGGACCTAATGAATGCCAAACAAAACAAGGGAAAAATAATTGCTCCTAGATAACACTCAGTAAAATTTCTGGAAAAATGAGAGAGAATGAGAGAGAGAGAGGGCCCTCAAAAGAATGTATATCAGAAACTGTAAACACTCACATACCAAGAGGATATCATGAACAATTTTACTCTAAATTTTTAAATTTAAATGAAATGGGAGCACCTGGGTGCCTCAGTCGGTTAAGCATCCAACTGTTGGTTTTGGTTCAGGTCATGATCTCATGAGTCATGAGATTGAGCCCTGTGACAGACTCTGCACTGGGTGGGGAATTTGCTTGATATTCTCTCTCTCTCTCTTTCTCTCTGTCTCCCCCTGTGACCCTCCCCCCACTCATGTGCTCTCCCCCTCTTTCTCTCTCAAATAAATAAATCTTTAAAATTTAGACAAAATGGACAGACCTAGAAAAATACAACAATGGAATGTTATTCAGCCTTAAAAGGGAAATCCTGCCATTTGCAACAATTTGATAAACTTGGAGGACATCACGCTAAATGAAATGTAAGAAAAACTGTACGATCTCACTATTACGGTGAAGCTAAAAAAGTTGAATACAGGGAAGCAGAGAGTAGAGCAGTAGTTACAGTGGAGGGAAGTTGGGGGAAATGAGGAGATGTTTCTCAAAAAGTACAAAGTAGCAGTTATGTAAGATGAATAAGTCTAGAGACCTAAAGTGCAGCATGATGATTATAGTTAATAATATTTTATTGGATACTGGAAATTTGCTAAAAGAGGAAATTTCAGGGACTCTCATCACACACACATGAAAATGGTAATATGTGCGATGTCTGTATATTAATTAACTTGGCAATAGTAATCATTTTCTGTGTATATGTATATCAAATTATCGTGTTGTACACCTTAAATAGATATAAATTTTTATTAAATTAAATTTTAAAAAAGATTTTCATTATTCTATTTGAGACATAGTAAGTATAAAGGTTTTACTAACTATGCTAGGTCAGATATCACTTTGTCTAGAAACTTGTAAATATATGAAATTGTAATCCATTCTAAATATCACAAAAACTGCTGTGGAGTTTTCCAACAATGGAATTTTTTTGTTTATTTATTTATTTATTTATTTAAAGATTTTATTTATTTATTCATTAGAGACAGAGAGAGAGAGAGAGAGAAGCAGAGGGAGAAGCAGGCTCCCAAGGAGCAGGGAGCCCGATGTGGGACTCGATCCCAGGACCCTGGGATCATGACCTGAGCCGAAGGCAGACACTTAACCATCTGAGCCACCCAGGCGCCCTGGAATTTTTTTGTTTAAAACCAAAACTTTACTAATGCAAATAGATCAATGTTTAACATGTCAAATTGGTATTTTAGTTTGAAACAAAGAATTTTAAAATTATGATTTTTAATCACATTCCTAAAATAGATTTCCCTGGAAAAAAATATAGCCAGAAAAATGAAAATGGTGAAATAAGCAAAGTCATTATTTGAATAATACAGAATAGCCAGACTAAATGGTATTATAGATATTTGGAAATCCTTCCTGTTAGCTGAAGACTCAGTAAAATTACAATTAATAAAAATAATTGGAATAGAAAAAAGAATATATCTACATGCCAAATACAAATGGCTGTATAAAATACCTGTTAAAAGAAAACATTTTTAATGTATAAAATATAACAAATACTTAGGAAGTAAATTAGTCAAACCCAGATGTGATAGTTAATTTTGAGGATCCTGACTAACATGCCAGTTGGGAACTCAGACAGCTTGAAGTATTACTGAAAGATAAATGAATATATACTCTTTTCATAGTTTGGAAGATTGTACATGGTAAAGGTGTCAAATTCCCCAAATATTTTTATATAGATAAACTACAATCTGAATGAAAACTCAAATGGACATTTTTGTGAAAATTGACAAGCTAATTCTAAGATTCATAGAGAAATGCCATGGGACAAGATTAGAAAAGACATTCTTGATGAATTAAAACATCATTGGAGGACTTTTAGCGAATCTCCTTATAACCTACAGTAAGGAATTATGGTATTAAGGCAAAGTTAGAGACAAGGATCAGTGAAACAGGATAGAAAGACTACATACACATGGACACTCGATTTATGATATGACTAAAGAGTAGTAGAGGAAGGGCAATCTCTTTTATAAGTCAATGGAATATCAAGTTGATAAAAATAATTGAACCTGACCCCTATATCACAGTATTATATTGATATATTATATATTATATTTATATATAATAATTTATTTATTGTTTCTATCACCATACCCCCAAATCATTACATGGAAGAGGGATGGCCAGAAAGTAATAGAGTAGAATATCTTCATGATATTTGGAGAAAGAAAAATTTATTAAATAGTCTTTCATAAATTACCATATTTTAATCCACCAGAATGGGTAAAATTTATAAAGCTATAATATAAAGTATTAGCAAGATATGGAGTATGAGGAGCTATCAAATGCTTCTGGTGGGAGGGTGGAACAAACATTTTGGGAAACAGTTTATTGTCATCTGCTAGTGCTGCAGATCTGCATACCAACAATTTCACTCCTGGGTATAAAGTAAGAGAAAGGCATGCACAGAAAAACTGTTGAAAATACTCATAGCTGTTCTCATACAAACAATGAAAATGAACAAAATATGGCTACAAAAAAAGTATGAACCTTAAGTAGACAAGCTAGATACCAAAGAATATATACTGTATTATTCCATTTATAAAAAAAAAAAATCTGAAACTGGCGAACTTAAACTAAAATATCAGATATCAGAGTAGTGGTTACTTTTGGGAAAGAGGAAGTGCTAAGGGTAGAGAAGATACATAAATAGACTTATCTAGTTGTGATCTATTTCTTGATCTGGATGATAGTTACATAGTTTTCCTTTGATAATTTGTTATACTATAGGTTTGTTTTGTGCATTTTTCTGTATGTGATACTTTGCAATGCAGACAGTTTAAAATCCTGATTGTAACTATAATAGAACTATTTTTAAATTAATATTCTAGTTACAAAGATTGAGAAGCCTACAGGTTTATGTTTTATGCTTGTTTGTATACATAGAAATCTGTAGTAAGGATCTCATGTATGTCCTTGTGCCAGTGAGAAAGGACTAAACTACCCAACTGGCAGAACCTTAACTCTTTCAGGCCAATAGAGGGTAGTTAGAAAATTACCTTTTTGAAGTGAATTAAATCAGCCAAATAGATTTGTGTAGGGCCTTACATGCCAAATGTTGGTGATAAAGCTGCCCCTATATTTAGGATTTGATAAGGGACACTGACTTGTTTGAAAAATTGAGTTTCATCTGCCAAAAAAAAAAAAGGAAAACAGTGCCATTGTAAAAACATAATTATGATCACTGTATTCCAAAGAAACCGTGTATAGAGTTTGCAGTGAATCCCCTATCCCTTTTATGAGCTATTCTTGGCCGAGGACATCTGCTATTACACAGCTACATGAATGTTATATTGAAAACAAGTTCCTCAGAAAATTGTAAAATCTGTTGCTTTGATCAGGAACTGGGTGCTATAGTAGGATATATGAAGCCTGTGTGGATTTATTGTTCTCTTGCCAATTAAATTAGCAGCGTGTGTCTAACCCCGTGAACTTTCTACAAATTCCTTCCATTTATATCTTTACTACTGATTCAAGTTTGATCAAGGTTTGAGCAATGATCTGGTTGAGTAACTGACCACAAAGATCTACAGTGAAGGTAACCATGCACTACTCTCCTAATTGAAATAAGCATAAAGTCTATGCATTTAGAATGCAGAATCAACCAAACAATCAAACAAATACCTGTTTAGAACTTTTATTTCTTTGCCTATTATTTAAAAATCAACTTGGGCTTTAAATTGTTTTTAATTAAAAAAAATCTTTAACTTGTTCTAGGAAGAATTGATTTTTTTTCTATCACAAAATATACATAAACCAACACTAGTATGATTTATTATTTAATATACTAGAATACAATTTTACTTCAGAAATTATGGAAAATGAGATAATGAAGACATAAAGTTTCAGGCCAGGATTCCAAATGTTTTGGTGTATAATTAAGTATTCAAGAATTCAATAAATGCTAAAAAGACCTTCTGGAAGCCACATATAAAGAATATTTTTCAAGGGATTCTAACAGTTTTCTAGAGTCTTTAGGGTTGTCAGTCATACCCAGAGAAATCCAAAATATCAGGGAAAGAAGCTTGTAGCAATACTGGTATTGCCAAGAGGTTAAACCACTGCAGTCATCCCCAGATGATGTACCTAAGTAAGAAGGACAAAGGCAAAAATAAAAATGGATGAAAAATTTCCTCTAGTGATTATTTGATAAAGTCATCATAAAAGTTCTAGACTGTAAAGAAGCAAAGCAATTTTAGACTTTTAAAAAATACAAACACTTTCCTTCCAGAGACATGTTGACTTACCTTACACCAAAATCTTCTGAATAAGTATATATTTAATTGTGTGCATACAAACTACAGAACTGGAAGGGAAAAGAACTAGTATCACAATTTGCAGACATCTTTATTGTTCACGGGCTATTGAAAATTGAAATTTTTTCAAATACTTTGTTCTTCTAGTCCTTTCGTGTACGGACATGCACTTAGGCTTCAGTAGTAATTAATTATCTGAACCTAATTTTGGTTAATACCTTTGCCTGAAATTGAAGGAGGCTGTATGTCCTTGAGCAATGGGTAAATCGCCATCACTTTCTGAATTTGCTCCCACTGCCCTCACTTTTGATTGCTATGTTGCCTTAATTAAATCATTTGTTCCAAAACTGAGAAACAAGATTTGAGTATGGAGATGGAGTGATATTTTGAGAAACACTCCAAGAAGTTGACTGACAAAAAACAGATACAAATAGGGGAATTCAAGAAGTGGTATAACATGGGAAATTAGGATACTTGGGACAACTGATAAAGTGTGGATCACCCTGGCTTTTAAATGAGGTAGATCTCAACCTCTAAGTATCTATGGTATTATTTTTTAAGTAAGAGTTGTAGAAGGTGATAAAGGTGGTTTATCACTTCTAAGAAAGATACGAAACAAAAGGAAATTGGCACTAATGGTTCATGTGTTCTTACTAAAAGCTTTCTATTTACATACCTGCAATCATGTACTAATACGTTTCTATAAATGCATCTTTTTTCAGTTTTGAGTTGGGTCAGATATTCTGTTAGTAAACAGTACAGGAATTAGTTTCTTTAGTTTTGTTATTTTTTGTTTGTTTTATTGTGGTAAAAAAACACATTACAAAATGTCTCATCTTAACCATTTTTAAGTGTATGATATTAACTGTATGCACATTTTTATGCAACAGATCTCTAGAACTTTTTCATCTTGCAGAACTGAAGCTCTCTATTCATGGTACAGCTTCCTCTTTCCCACCTCCCCTCTGGCCCTGGCAACTTTAATTCTACTTTCTGTGTCTAAGAGTCTATTTTAGAGACCTCATATATGTAGAATCATGCAGTATTTGTTTTTTTATGACTGGCTTATTTCATTTAGCATAATGTCTTTAAATTTCATCCATGTTTTAACATATGACAGAATTTTCCTCCTTTTTAAGGCTGAATAATATTCTATTGTATGTATATATCATATTCTCTTTATCCATTAATTCATGGTAAATATTTATTTGCTTCCACCTCTTGGCTAGTGTGATAATGCTGCAATGAACATGGTGTGCAATGGTTGTTGAAATGAGTTTTCTCTTGCTAATTATGTACTTTTTAAAGAAAGTCCGTCATGTTAGGACATTGTTTTTGACTCAGTAAGAGACTTCAGTGAAGTAATGTAGAGGATGGACAAGTAAAAAGAACCAGTTATTCAAATTTTAGTAGAAAAACAGATTATCAGAAAAAAAAAAAAAACAGAACATGAAATGGTATAGTTAAGGAAGCAAAATTATATAGAAGGTGAAAGTATAGATAATGTATGACAAGGTTTGGGATTTAGGCTTGGATTGAAAGAGAAAAATGTACTTCCTTTGAAACGTGGGGGCAAAGAAGTGTAGTTGAGTATAAAAGTGTGTCTTTTTAAGTAAAGGATTTTATGCCTAGAGTCCTCCATTTTCTTTGTGAAATAGAAGGCTAAATTATCTGTTTAAAATAAGGGTCACAGACTGTTGAGGAACATAAGAGAAATGAAGAAAATTTTCACTGAGCAGAATTGGAGAGGGAGCACTTAAGAGACAGTTAAATATTTTTCAAACAATTTTATGACCCCCTTGAAGTTAGAGACTGTGTGTGTATGTGTGTGTGTATGTGTGTGTGTTTGCAGTGATAGTGACCTATATGATTTTCTCCAAAGTTTCTCAGTGGTCAAGTTGTGACAGAAGGCTTGACTGTTCCAGAATTGATTTTTTTTTTTTTTTTCATTTTTACTCATTTAAAAGTGTACAGAGTGCATATCCAGTCAGGCACTGGATTTTGCACATGGCATGCATAACAAAAAAGGTAGTACCTATGTTCATCAGTTAGGGTTCGACCAGAGAAGCAGGACCAGTAGGAAGGATCACAAGTACAATTAAACTCCATGGGCATAAGTTGAAGCTTTCGGCCATAGGGGAATTTCTTCTCTTTCAGGGAAACCTCAGACCTACTTTAAAGGCCTTCCAACTGATTCAGCCAAGCTCACCTAGTTTATCCAGGATAACCTCCCTTATTTAACTTCAAGTGATTAGCTATTGCTTCATAGTAACACCTAGATTAGTGTTTAATTGAATCACTAGGGACTGTAGCCTTGCCAAGTTGACATATCAAAAAAGCCATTATACCACTCATTTATTTCCTAGTCCAGTGTAAGATAGGTAGATAGATGATAATATTAAAGTATTCCATGTGGTCTTTGAACACAGACCATGGACATCAGGAAAAGAGGGGTCTGTCCTGATTAGGAGCTAGCTAGGAGAGGTTGGAAAGGTGGTGCAGGCAGAGGAAGCTGCTTATACAAAGATCCACAGAACATCTCTCATTCAGAGAGCAAAAAGTAATTCAACTCATTTTAATTGTGACATGTGAGATGGGAAGAGATGAGGGAGTCAGTAAGAAACAGCTGAAGTCATATTATAAAGAACAACATATACTACAATAAGACCTGTGGGTATTATCTTGAAAGTTATGCAAAACATTCTGGGTTGTTAACTGGTATAATGCACTTGAATTATCTATCACAATGCTCATTATAGATTATATCCTCTATGGAACAGATATTTTCTTTATAAATGTTATAGAAACATATTTGACATAATCAAATTAGCAGCACCTTGGAGAAAAGAAAATAAATGTGGAAAAGAATGAGGCCATGGAAGTTATTATAATATTTTCAGTTTAAAATGATGTGGGAGTTTAAACACTATGAGAATATAGAACACAAAAGGATCTGTGAGTGATTGTATGTGAGGGTGAAAGAAAGAAAGATGATAATTATATCCTACACTTGATCTTAGCCAAAAGGCCGAGAAGCGATGATGATAATTATATCCTGATTTCTGACTAAGTTCAGTAGGTAGATAACTGTACCACTCATCAAGATAAGGGTACAGCAGGAGGAAAATTGAGGGGGAAAGTTAGGCGAGATGATGAGATTAGCACTGGACATGTAGAATTTGAGCTGCTTTAGATATATCCAAATGTCAGGAATAGTTAGTTGAATATTTGAGTGTGAATCTCAAAAAGGAGATCAGATATGAAGACATAGATCAGTAGTTCTTAAATGCTAGTGTGCATAAAAGCACTAGATCTTGTTAAAATGCAGCTTTCAGAGCCATATTCCCTAAATCATTGAATCTAGAGACCCATGTCCAAGAATTGAGAAGCAGTTCCTGGACCAGCGTGAGTCATGCTTATGCAAATTTTACAGACGATATCAACATATAGAAATATAACATTGTCGAAACCATGGGAATTAGATGAATTCAGTGAGACAGAGTAGGAAAGGATGAATTAAGAATAGAACCCTGAAGAAGAAGATTGAACAGACTGGCCAAAAGTTGATCCCTCAATGGCAACTGAGAATGGTGGGTAAGAGAAAGTTATGAGGAACATCAGGAGAATGGAAGGAGAGACTTAAAAGAATGAAAAAATCAAAACCAGTGCCAAATGAGGCAGAACAGTCAAGAATATTCACCTATCAAGTGTCATTTGATTTACCAAGAAGTTCCTCAGAAATCCAATTTTCAATTAGGCAAAGTAATGGAGATAGTATTTGAAGAGAGCAATTTATTCATTCATTCAACAATTATTTATTGAATTCCTACTCTGAGTGGGGCTCTATTCTGTCCTGGAATTGTAACAGAGAACAGGACAGAAAAGAATCTACATCCTAATGTGGGAGATTTAAAAAGATCAATAAATATATAGTAGCCTAGATGGTGAGAAATGTTATAGAAAATAATAAAGCAGGCAAAAATATAATGCCAAGAGAAAGAGGGGTACTATTTTATGTAGGGCAGTAGGGGAACATCTCTAGTAAGGTGGTATTTGAGCAATGAGCCAAAGGAAGTATAAAAACAAGTCATACAGATATCTGGATAAAGAATGTTACAGGAAAAAGAAACAGCAAAGACCCTATGTTGTGTGCATGTGTAGAATGTTTCAGCATCAGCAAGGGGACCAGTATGGGAGAGAAGGAGAGCAGTAGGAGGAAAGGATAGAGTAGGTAGTAGAGTTCTCAAACATGTAAAGTCTTGCAGGACTTTGCAAGTTGTTTAACTTTTATTCCGAATGAGATAGGTTGCCATTGGGGAGTTTTGAAAATAGGAATAAAATTATATGACTTTTGTCTTAATGGGATTACTCTGGCTATTGGTTGAGAAAAGACTGTAACTGAGTAAGAGTGAATGAAAGGAGCCCAGCTGGAAGTTACTGTAATAATTCAATTTAGAAATGGTGGTTGGGCCCAGGGTAGCAGAAGTAGCAAAAAGTAATTAGTATTGTTTTATATACTGGATATAGCACTGAATGCATTCACTGGTGAATTGAATAAAGGTTATGAAAGAAAATCTTCAAGACTAATTCCAAGCATGTAGGCCTAAACAACTGAGAGGACTGAATGATTATTTACTTAAATAATGGGGAAGAAGAATAGAAGGTGCAGCTTGCTCAGTTGTTATCCAGGATGGGGGTACATCAGGTGTTCAGTAAAACATGCTATGTTTGAGGTGTTTGTTTATACATCCGAGTAGTAGTGTTGAAAACAAAATTGTGTATATGAGTCTCGGGTTCAGGGAGGAGATTGAGCTGGAGCTACCAGTTTGGGAGCCATCATTATTTAGATAATGTGAGTCTGGAGCAAATCACCTAAAAAGTTAGTGAAAGAGGAAAAGGAAAGAGCCTTGGGCCACTCCAATATTTAGAAGTCATAGTGTTGAAACAGGAAACAGAAAAGGAGACTGGAAAGACATGGGTGGAGATGTAGGAAGAAGACCTTGATCTACTGGGCCATTTCTTTTTTTTTTAATTTTTTTAATTTTTAATTTTTAATTTTATTTTTTATTTTTTTTAAAAGATTTTATTTATTTGAGAGAGAGAGAGAGAGAAGCAGCATGAGAGGGGATAGGGTCAGAGGGAGAAGCAGGCTCCCTGCTAAGCAGGGGGCTCGATGTGGGACTCGATCCCAGGACTCCGGGATCATGACCTGAGCTGAAGGCAGTCGCTTAACCAACTGAGCCACCCAGGCGCCCTCTACTGGGCCATTTCTATTAGCATACAAATGTTTGGTATTTTTTCCATTAAAAAACCTACACCCATTCCTCATTTTCCTCCAGCTCTCACCACAATATTTTCCCATCCCTTCAAGCAATACTTTGAAAGAGTAATTTTCTCTCAATGTTTCCAGTTTTTCTCTTCCAGTTCTCTGTTGAACTCACTCCAGTCAGGCTTTTGTTCCAACAAACCAGCACAAATGTTCTCTTCAAGATCACCAATGGCATCCTCATTGCTAAAAGCAATGGTCAGTTTTCAGTTCTCATTTAACTTAGCGCATCAGCAGCATTTGACACAATTACATACTTTTTTTTTTTGAAGTGTTGGCTTTCCTTGGCCCCCTGTCCACTCATCCTGCACAACTGACCAAACTTTTACTTGGTTTTTAGAACATCACTCTCTCCTCATTTCCCTCCTACTTCTCTGATAACTCCTTTCCAGTCTTATTTGCTGGTTCCTTTTCATTTTCTTGATATATATGCTATATTACACAGAACTTAGGCTATGGAATCCATTTTAATGCCTGTACTCACTCCCTTATAGATCCAGTTTCACAGATCTCTCCACTAATGGCTTGAAAATGTCCAGGATGGACATTTTCTTTGGACTATAGAATTCTTTACAGAACTGCCTAATCTCATGACTTTTGTCCCAAGTGGATCCTTCCTCAATCTTCCACATCTCCGTAAGTGACAGCTCCGTTCTGGTACTCAATCAAAAACCCATACATCATACTGGACTCCTTTTCTCTCACAGCCTATATCTGATACATTAGCAACTCTCAAAATATCTTAAAATTAGGCTATTCTTCTGTTTAACATCCTCTAATGGTTTCCCTTCCATTCTGAATAGAAACTAAAATCTTTAAATGATCTTACTTAAGCCTATAAAATCTGGCTTCCTACTATGTCTCTGATGTTTTCTCCTTGCTCTCATTTACTCAACCATCTCCATTCACCTTCTTGCTCTTCATTAAATATATAAAGCATGCTCTTGAATTAAGATCTTTGCTCTTGCTGCTCTAGAAATTTCTTCCTTCAGATATCTACATGATGTATTTCCTTTTTTCAGAACTTTACTCAAATATTTTCTTAGTGAGACCCTATCTGGCCACCCTATCTAAAATTGCCTGCATTATTTTTCTCTTTAGTAAACTGATACATCATGTATTTTACTTAATACTCCTTGTTTATTACTTTTTTATCCAAACTAGAAGATAAGTTTCATATCTGCTGGAACTGGAAGAGGACATGATATGTATAGTCAAAAAATAGTTGCTGAAGGGGTGGGTCAGTTGGTTGAGAATCCAACTCTTGATTTTGGCTCAGGTCATTATTTCAGGGTAGTGAGATGGAGCCCTGTGTTGGGCTCTGAGCTCAGTGGGGAGCCTGCTGGAGATTCTCTCTCTCTTTCCCTCTCCCTCTGCCCTTCCCCCCCACACTTGTACTTTCTCTCTCCCCAAAATAAATAAATATATTTTTTAAAATAGTTGCAGAAAAATGAATAATGAACTTAACCTCTTTTGCATTATCAGCATTTCCCTCTTTTCTAGATCATTCCTATCAGCATATAAACATGATTTTAATATTCTCATCTGAAAAAATATCTCTCACTTTATATCTCTAACTTCCCCTAGTTACCACCCACATTCTCTGGTCCTTTAATAGCAAAACTTAATATAAAAAATCTCTTTATAGTTACTGTTTTCTCTTGCTAACATCTCATCTATGCCATATCTTGCTCAAATAAGTCTTCCAATTACACCTGTCCCCTTGCCTCTGATGACTTTTTTGTTAACAAAAGAACATTCACATCTTTGTTCCCTTTGTATTCAAAATTCCTAGCAGCATTCAGTATAGCTGAACGGTCCCTTCATCTGGATACACACTCTTCTGTGGATTTTTTGGATGACATATTTGTGCTTTTTATCTCAGATTTTGCTCTTCTGTACCAGTCTGTTCTTTGTATGCCTAATTTGCAAAACCTACTTCACATGCCTGATCTTCACCTCTAAAGATTTCCCTTCTTACCATTCAGTTCCCATCTCAAAAGTGCTTCTTCAGATAAATTTTCCTGACTAATTAAAATATTAGTCTCTCATTCTATTAGCCAGTTTTTTTCCCTATTACTCTATTTTATTTTATTTTTTCTTGATGGTACTTACATTGTTGGCTTCTGATTTTTTGTTGTTGTTGTTCTCGCCTCTCTAGAATGAAAGCTATATTTATCTGTACTTTTTTTTTAAAGATTTTATTTACTTATTTGACAGAGAGAGAGATAGCAAGAGCAGGAACACAAGCAGGGGGAGTGGGAGAGGGAGAATCAGGCTTCCCGCCGAGCAGGGAGACCCATGTGAGGCTCCACCCCAGGACCCTGGGATCATGACCCGAGCTGAAGGCAGATGCTTAATGACTGAGCGACCCAGGAACCCCTATCTCTACCATTTTACTAGAGACTAAACATGGCACATAGTAGATACTCAGTAAATTAGGTAAATTTTCTACTTTAACTCTAAGATAATATTTAATTGAGGAGTGGAATAAGAACTCACTTTTTGGAACATGGGTTTGATTGGCAACCTCCAAGGTGACCCCCAATGATCCCCACCTCCTGGTATTTGTGTTCTGTGTAGTTCCCTTTGCTTCAGTGTGGCTGATTTATTGACTTGCTTCTAATAAATAGGATAAGGTAAAAGTGAAGAGTTGTCACGTCTGAGATTAGGTTACAAACAGATTATGGACTTCTGTTTTGCATGTCCTCTATTGCACATTCATTCACTTGCTCTGAGGGAATCCAGCTGCTATGTGTGAGAAGCCAATATGGTCTAGAACTGATACTTTCAGCCCAGAGACACTTAGGATCTGAGGCCTGACAACAGCCATATGAATGAGTTTGGAAGGGATCTTGCCCCAGTTGAGCTTTGAGATGACTGTAGCCATGGAGTGCAATTTCTTGAGAGATGCTGATCCAGAACCACTGAGCTAAGTAGTGCACTTTTCTGACCCCAAAGAACTGTGAGATAATAAATAGGCTTTGTTTTAAACAATGAAGTTTTGGGGAATTTATTATACAACTATAGTTAACAAATACAATAGGAAACACCTTAAGTATGGTGGATTTGGGTACAGTATTTAGTAGAATTTCTCTAATGAGAAACCAGAATAAGGGAAGGAAATTGAAAGGCCACAATTCAGAGAGGATCACAGGATAAAAAAATTTTAAGGAAACACTGTGTCTATTTTATTTACTTCTAAATGTTTTCACCATTTTTTAGATGCCACAGTATTTTTTAAAATACCTTTCAGGTTCTCTTTCTGAATCCACTTACTTATCTGTAAGTGGGATAGAAGAACAAGGACACTGGGAATGGAGCATCAATCTGAAGAAACAACAAACATTGATCAGATTAGCCAATAAATAGTATCGTACTTATTTTTAATATTTTTTATTGAAGTATAATTGACATACAATATCCTATTAGTTCCAGGTGTACATCATAACAATTTGATATTTTTATGCATTACAAACTGATCCCCATGATAAGTCTAGTAACCATCTGTCACCATACAAGATTAATTAGTAATGTACTTTAACAAAAACTAAGGAGAAAACATATATTGTTTTTTTTTTTAAAGATTTATTTATTTATTTATTTGACAGAGAGAGACACAGCGAGAGAGGGAACACAAGCAGGGGGAGTGGGAGAGGGAGAAGCAGGCTTCCTGTGAAGCAGGGAGCCCGATGCGGGGCTCCATCCCAGGACCCTGGGACCACGACCTGAGCCGAAGGCAGACGCTTAACGACTGAGCCACCCAGGCGCCCCGAGAAAACATATATTGTATAATGTAGTTTGTCTATATTAGGGTTCTGATTACAATATGTAATTCTGATTCACAAAGAAGCATTATCATGGGATCTGAGCTAATTATAGTTTGTGATTTCTGGTCAGAATAGTTGAGACGTTTCACCTGGTCTTCGAATGTTCATACAAACTTCATATTTATGTAGGAAAGTAAGCAGTTTGATTATATTTTGCCAAGATCACTGTTTGAAAAGTTAGCTTTCTGAAAGTATTGATATGTGTATATTTCAAGAGTGTTAAATTACAAAAGCGAAAACTACATGACTTGTCAGTTCATTATGCTAGGAAGATTTGAAGACTGAATTAGATTTTATAAAACATACTGAATGCACTACATATATATATATGCACTATATATATATGTATATATATATACATATATATATGTTCAACATATTTTTAAGATACTTCAAATGTATTAAGAGAAAAAAATCATTTTAATTTTCTGTCTCCAAAATACAATTTTATTCTTGGGCTGATTCAGCAGAGTAGAAATAATTTTGACATTTGTAGTTTCTAGATGTAGTTTAATATAAGAATAAAAGGCCTTGTGGAAAATTTGTTTGTGAATTTAAAAGTTTATGTTAACAGTTTGAAAGTATGAGGACTACTTTTACAACTGAAAAAAGGGCAGACATTTGGAACTGAACTGAAAGATTGAACCAACAGAATAGAAAACCTCTGTTCATATGACCAATAGATACCTGCCTGTGATATTACTCTTAAACACAGAAATAATATCACATCATGCAGTCTAAGAAACTTCCATGTCTAGGTTCGATGCCAATAAAGACTGGGTTATTAGTGTGGTAGCAGTGGTCCTTGTAGGGCTGACAGAATTTTTTTTTTTTAATAAAGATTTTATTTATTTATTTGACAGAGAGAGACACAGCCAGAGAGGGAACACAAGCAGGGGGAGTGGGAGAGGGAGAAGCAGGCTTCCCGCGGAGCAAGGAGCCCGATGTGGGACTCGATCCCAGAACCCTGGGATCATGACCTGAGCCGAAGGCAGACGCTTAATGACTGAGCCACCCAGGTGCCCAGGGCTGACAGAATTTTGAGATATGTTCTTTCTCAGCAACTTTTCAAAGGGCAACTCCTATAAATGTCAAATATAATTAAATTGTTTATATTAAAAATAGAAGTTTAGTTGATAGTGGTAATCATGCAGGTATCTTGACTTAAAAAATTATATAACTTTTTATTGTGAAATGTGTAAGTTAGTTTCATGATTATGTCAGATATTAACATTCATAGTAGAGTAGATCTATTCAATTGAGGATTACATTGTATTTAATGCTATATAGTAAACATTTGACTCAATCCTTCTTTAGGGTTAATGGCCAGAAAGTTATGCCTAAGGGTATAAATTTAAGACACTCATTTACTAGTGTGAAAATCTTAGGATAAGCATGGTAGGACAAATGTGAATATCAATCTTGTTAATGTGAATTAGTTATTATAAATTAACTGATGTTCAGAACATACCAAGGTTTAAAAAATTAAAAATATTACATAAGAAATAATATTCACTTATTTCTTTTATGTACTTTAAAGTACTTAGAACTTATTTTGATGATGGTGATGAAAATTTTACATATTTTCAGTATTAGGGTATATCTAGAATTTAACAATACAATCTATCATGAAATGTAGTAAATTCATGGAGTCGTTATAGGATTAAAAATGTAAATTAATTTAGTATATATATTATGTTTCACAGTTGATACTTTGTTTATAATTGTATTCGCTTTTAAAGTACTTCTGACCTTTGTCATTTTTGTTGTTGATGATGCTGGGGTAGAATTTTCTGTAGATCTGAGTTAAATTCACCATTTGGGAATAGAATGTTGCTTAGAAAGATTAAAGCAACCCTTTGAGCCATTTAGAGAACTCTAACATTAAGACAAAATATTTTAAGAGATGAAAGGTTTATATAAAGTAAAATTGTATCTATAGTTAAGATAGAGAAGAAGTGCTTCCAGGGATGGCTGCATAAACTTTAGTTGAAAAGGAATTTCCCTGTGGTTTAGCATTATTAAATTGTATGAGTTATGGAGCTTCTGCATTTTCTTTGGAGTCATCTATCATTGGTCTTGTCACATATGGAATTTGATGATACTGTGAACCAAGGGGCATAGTGTGTTCCTTGGTCCCACTTTTCTATACTATGGGATTCACTGAGGATCAGATCATACTTACAGAGATTCCTAAATATAAAAATAATAATAATTTTAAAAGCATTGGTTTTAGATACATAGGTTGTTTTTGTTGTTGTTGTTGTTTTGGTATCATCTTCCTTAATTATGTGAAATGTTGTCCTATTTGAACTGCCACTAACTTCAAGGGTGAGTCAATCTTCTCTGAAGATTTACTTTTAATAATTTCCTATAACCCTGCACTGACTGAACCCAGAATGTTTAATGGAAAACATTTAATCTAGGATTTTATGGCTTTGGACTGAACCACTAATTACTGAATATATTTAGTACAATATGCACTAGAGAATACAGTTTAGGAAAAGCAAGATATATATACAGATAATACATCAAAGCTCTATGTTATCAGAATTTGCTACCTATCCACAGTTTTCCCTCACAGAGTGGTAAAGACCTCCATCTGGCTTCTGCAGTGCTCTTTTTCTTTCCTATTGAAACATCACAAATAACAATTCATTATATAATTATTTCTGTGTTCATATTTATTAAACAAGTTTTATTTTTTCAAAAGTCCCAGAGACAATCAATAATGGATATAGAGTTTCAGTTTTCAGGGGCCCATTATATAAATCTCATCCTTAACTGCATCCTCACAAACATACATTCAGTACAGAGTTCCCCCAGGTTGATGAGTTTACCAGAAGGTCCATCTATTAGAGATAACTTTAGTTGTGCTTTAATAGAATGTTTCCAGGAAATTGCCATATTTATAGATCATCTTACCAAGAGTAGGGATACCTGTACAAGGTGATCATTTCTATTTTGGTCTGAAAATTGTGCTTATCTGGTTGGCATTTTCTGATGCTGCCGTATCAATCCTTGATGCACAGTCTCGTAATAGTTTTATCCCTCGGGTTTGGGATGTTTTGCTGATGTCCTCTGATCTGGTGACAGCAGCTATACAGTATTTCTTTGCATAAGAATACACTTGTATAATAGGCTTTGTTGAAATTTTTTGACAGAAATTTTTTGCATATATCTGTCTTACAAACTTTATTATTTACTCATTTTCTTTCTTCATAATCTGTTTCCATAAAACGGTTTTCTGTTACAATTGAAATCATTATTGCAATTATCACTATTTTGAATCATCATAATAATTTTATCCTGCAGCTACAAAATATGTAAAATATGTAACACATGATATTCAAGCAATCAAAAATTAGTATAAACATTATAGCATTTTATCTACTACCAGATTAATAATTAATTCCTGGTGTGACTCCAAGCTAGGCACTTCATTCTGCTTTTTGTTTTCTGGCCCCTGTTATCAGCTTCCTTCTCTTTTTCCAGTCAGCTTTCCAAGAATGTGCCTTTCTCTGCAATGCTGCCTTATCAAATATGTGAAATATTTTCCTTGGAGAGAGTTTATAAATGGAAATATCTGAAATAGTTTTTCTTATTATTATATTTTAATCACTATTGAGAACTATAACATTACCAAGAATCCATTAAATGCTTTCCTAGTCTAGATTTTAGCAACCAAGTAAGGATGTGTATCATAATATTTTGTTTCTCTTTTATTATATTTTTCTATCTCCTATTGTTATTATATTAAGACTTTTAGTTGTTTGATATATTTGTATTAATTCAACTCCTAACAGACAACTCAGAGGAACAGCCACACACAAATACAGAAACAAAACTTCTGAAATCTAAATAAAAAATGTAGTTTATCTTAATAGTCATTTTTATTGCTAAATAGTATCTGAAGAAAATTGTTTTTTACATTTGGGTTGTATGACTACAATTCTGATTGGAAAGGAAAAATTTTTTTTTTTTTCTAAAGATTTATTTGTTTATTCGAGAGATCAAGAGCGTGAGCAGAGGGAGGGGCAGAGGGAGAAGGGAAGCCGACTCCCTGCTGAGCACAGTGCCTGCTGCCAATGCAGTGGATCCCACAACCCCGAGATCATGACCAAGAGTCGGATGCTTAACCAACCCAGCCACCTAGGCACCCTTGGAAAAGGAAAATTCTTAAAATATTCTTTGAATATCTTGACCCATCTGCAAAAGTTGTGGGAAATAACTTACGTAATTAATGATTACCACCTATTAGTATGAATGACTACTAAAACATTTTGTATAAAACACTTCTTTGTGTGGCAAAACAATAGTATTGTATGTACTTTCCCAAAGGGTATCATGTTTATTTTCACTTAAATTTAATAAGAAATATGACTCTGAAGAATAAGCTGACTTTAAGTTTACAGCAAATAAAGGCATCTCTCTTGTTTTGCAAAATCTGAATCTTTGATTTTTCCAATTTTGACTTATTGTAGCTCCGTATGAATTTACTATGAACTGTATATGAACAGGGCAAAAGAAGTTCAATATTACATAAGTTGATTTTTGAAATATCAGCTTGCTAAAGATAAACTTTTGTATATATAAAGTTTTATTTAAAAATGGACTTAAATATTCTAGGGATAAAAGGGGTCTTTAGAGGTCATTATCTAGTTTCCAGAAAGTACTGCAATTAAATCATCTCTAACAGATTGGTATTTTTTTCTACTTTCATAGACCTCTAGAAAGAGAGGTTCTGTATATTTAACAGTTCTCCCTGTGAGAAATGTTTGATTTTTCTTAACCTAAAATGCTCATATTTCAGTTTCAGATGATGGTGATAATGATGATTTTAAATCCTTTTTTTTTTTTTTAAGATTTTATTTATTTATTTGACAGAGAGAGAGCAAGAGAGCACAAGCACAAGAGGGGATGCGGCAGAGGGAGAGGGAGAAGCAGGCTCCCCGCTGAGCAGGGAGCCTGATGCGCTGCTCGATCCCAGAACCCTGGGATCATGACCTGAGCTGAAGGCAGATGCTTAACCAACTGAGCCACCCAGGCACCCCGATTTTAAATCCTTTTATTATCTTATTACCATCTTCAATTTTCCTATGAGAAATTGTTATCCTTTGCAGATTGACTTCTGTTTTACAGATAGTATAGATATAATAAAATTAATATATATCTTGTTTGTAAATTTCCACCTGTTTATGTGTTATCACCTGCTTAGAAATCAGCTAGATATATTGTTAATGAGTTTGAAGAGTATGTTTAGGATGGGCTGTTCTCAAAACTGGCTATTAGCATACTGCAATTTTGTTTTTTAGAGCTCAAGGACACCCTTAAAGAGAGAGAGAGTCATCTTCCAACAGCATTGAAAAATGAAGCTAAATTTTCATCAAATTTAATGAATATTTTTAGAGTACTGTGAATTAAATTATGTGCTATGTGAAGTGTACAAAATTTATTTGAAGTGTAGGTCTGGAAGCAGTCATTCGTTCACCTGAACATCCAAACATGAGGCAAAGAAACCTTTCATACTTAGGGAGAGAGACAACATGTATTAAAATGGCATGACCATTATCTCAAGAGTGAGGTGACGTTATTGACTGGGAAAGAGTATGAGGGAACCTGCTGGGAAGCTGGAAATATTTTAAAAATGTGGTTTGTGGTTAATAAGGACAAATGAATAAATATGTAAAAATTCATGTAAATGTTCACTTATGGTAAACTTTCTACTTTTAAAGACTTCTAGGAAGAGAGATTCTACATATTTAATAGTTCTCACTGTGAGAAATGTTTAGTTATTCCTAACCTAAAATGCTCATGTTGTGCATCTTGCTAAAATTCTTATCTCAAATAGAAAAAGAACTCAGGGACAGAAAAAAATAAATAGGGATTTGAAATCTGAGCCCCCCAAACCAAAGACACAAAGGCAGAAGCTCAAAATTGCAGATGCTGATTTTCAACTGTACTGTTTGCAATAGGGGCAGCTCCCACTAGCACATTGTAAAGAGCCTTAGAGATTTGTTCATGTAATAATAGCTAATGATTTTTTAGAGCAATAGCAACTGAGCTAATCGTGTGTGTGTGTGTGTGTGTGCCACATGTGTGTGTGTTTACAAAAGTGTTGATATGCGTATGCCTATTTATATTATAAAAATTATTGTGTTTACTGCAAACAAGAAAACACAGAAAAGTATAAAGTTAAAATGATTAAATTCAGTTCAAAATTATATTCAACAAAGCAGTCCATCTTAATTTCATCTTAATCTATTTGCTCAAAAGCATCAATATATGCTCCAAATTTCCTCACAGCTTCCACTTGGGAAATATTTAATATATTGCATTATGAAATGTTATCTTTTTATTGATGATCATTAATAAAGTCTTGCAATATACAGCCTGTTACTTTCTTAGTGACCAGAGTTTTTGTTCACATCATTAAAATCGAAAGGTAAAATAGGATATTTTATGGGTGAAATTTAGGGAATTTAGAGCACCTTATTAATATTTCTTTCAGCTTTATTGAGGTATATTTGACAAAATTTTAAAATGTACAATATGATGATTGGATATACATATGCATTGTGAAAGGACTCCCACCATAGAGTTAATGAACACATCCAGCACCTCACCTATTTACCTTTTTTTCCTTTTGGTGAGGACATTTATGTTCTACTCTCTTCACAAAATTCAATTATACAATACAGTTATTATCAAGTAGATTCGCTGTGTTATATATTAGATCCTCAGACTTTATTCATCTTCTAACTGAAAGTTTGTAGCCTTTTACTAACCTCTAACAATTTACCCCATGCATCGCCATTCTACTCTCTGTTTCTATGAGTTTGACTTTTTTTTTTTTAGATTCCACATAAGTGATATAATGCAGTATTTGTATTTGTCCTATTTTACTTAACATACTGCCTTCCAGGTTCATACATGTTGCATCAAATGGAAGATTTCCTTCTCTTTTAAGGTTGACTAATATTACATTATATATATGCACCACATTGGGGCTTCTGGGTGGCTCAGTTGGTTAAGGGTTCTACTTTTAGTTTCCGCTCAGGTCATGATCTCAGGGTTGTGAGATCAAGCCCCGTGTGGGGCTCCATGCTCAGCAGGGAGTCTACTTGACATTCTCTCTCTCCTTCTGCCCCTCACCTCCATTTGCAAGTTCTCACTCTCTCTCTAAAATAAATAAATACATCTTTGTATATGCACCACATTTTCTTTATTAACTCATCTGTTGGTGGACACTTGGCTTGTTTCCATACAGTGGCTCTTGTGAATAATGTTACAATGAAACAGGAGTATACATATCTCTTCAAGATAATGATTTTATTTCCTTTGGATATATTCCCAGAAGTAGAACTGCAGGGCCATATGTTAATTCTATTTTTAATTTCTTGGTGAACCTCCATATGGTTTCCTATTTTGACTATACCATTCTACATGCCCACCAAGAGTGTACAAGTGTTCCCTTTTCTCCACATCTTTGCTAGTATTTGTTAATTCTTGTCTTTTTGATGATAGACATTCTCACAGGTATGAGGTGATACCTCACTGTGGTTGAATTGCATTTCCTAGATAATTAGTGATATTGACCACTATTTCTGTACCTGTTGGCCGTTTGTAATTCTTCTTTGGAAAAATGTCTATTAAGTCCCTTTGCCTATTATTTAATTGGTTTATTAATATTATTTATTTATTTATTTATTGCTATTGAGTTATATAGTTTTTTGTATCTTTTGGGTATTAATCCCATATGGATATGTAGTTTGCAAATGTTTCCCCCCATTCCAGAGGTTGCCTTTTCATTTTGTTGATGGTTTCATTTGCTGTGCAGATACTTTTTAGTTTGATGTTGCCTCACTTGCTTATTTTTGTTTTTGTTGCCTTTGCTTTTGGTATCAAGTAAAAAATATATATATATTGTCAAGACCAATGTCAAGGAGCTTTTTCCCTGTTTTCTTCTAGGAGTTTTATGCTTTCAGGTCTTACATTTAAGTCTTTAATACATTTTGGGTTGTTTTTGTAAATGTGTAAGATAGAGATCCAATTTCATTCTTTTGCATGTAGATATCCAGTTATCCCAACACCATTTGTTGAAGAGACTGTTCTTTTCCTATTCTTGTCTCCTTTGTCAGAAGTGTGGATTTATTTCTGGGATCTTCATTCTGTTTCATTGATTTACGTGTCTGTTTTATGCCAATACCATATTGTTTTGATTACTTTTGTTTTGTAGTATTATTTGAAATCAGGAATTGTGGTACCTCTAGCTTTATTCTTTCCAAGATTTATTTGGTTATTTAGGGTCTTTTGGGGTTCAATATTAATTTTAGGGTTATTTTTTTCTCTTTCTGTGAAAAATGCCATTGGAATCTTGATAGGGATTGAACTGAAACTGTGGATCACTTTGTAGTATGGACATTTTAACAATATTAAGTCTTCCAATCCATGACCATGGAATATATTTCCATTTATTTGTGTATTCTTCAATTTATATCATCAATTTTTAAATAGTTTTCACTGTATAGATCTTTCATCTCCTTGGTTGAAATCATTCATATGTATTTTATGCCTTTTAATGCTATAGTAGTTGGATAAATTCCTGGAAACATACAACCTATCAATACTGAATCATAAAGACAGAAAATCTGAATAGATCTATAACTAGTAAGGAGATTAAATCTGCAATCAAAAATCTTCCACCAAAATACTGTTTTATCAACTGAGATAATTTGACCCCTACAAATTCTAACTTTGGGTATTATTTTTGGCTCTTGGTGAAACATAATTGGCAACCCAAACTAGTTTATAAAAGAAACACAAGCCAAAAAAAAAAAAAAAAAAGAAGTGTTCATTATAGCAACTGATTTTAACTAAAACACTAAGGATTCTTAGTGAAAAGGGCGGTAGTAGGCTGAAACATGTGTCTTGGTGGAGATGGCTGGAAAAAAATTCTGAGAGTGTTCTCTCTGCATTACTACTTCTCATCTTTATTGATTTTGATTTTTCCAGTCTTCCTTTGCCTATCACCCTGCATGGTGGAGTGCAAGTAGCTCCATTAGAGAAATGCTATTAAAAATCCAATGAGATACCACCACACTTCTATTGGAGTGGTAAATAAACAAACGACAGGGAAAAAAATCCCTGAGAATTTGAATTGTTGAGCAAGTGGAACTCTTGTACATTGCTGAGGGGAATAGAAAATGGTACAGTTAATATAGAAAGCAGTTTGGTTCTTGGATTTTAAATGAAGTGTATACTTACTGTACAATCCAGGAACCTCAGTTCTAGGTACTTACCCAAGATAAATGAAACAGTATGTCCACAGATATAGTATATACACTAATGTTCACAGCTTCTTTAATAATAACCAAAAATTGAAACCAATATAAAGTTCCATCAACAGGTGAAGATGAACAATTTGAGGTATCCATACAATAAAAAAACTGCTCAGCAGTTAAAAGGAACTAGCTACTGATATATGCAATGTGGGAGGCTGAATAATGCCCTCCCTCTTCCCCAAAGATGTCTAAGTCCTAATCTCCTAGGCATGTTTACTTATGTGGCAAAAGGAACTCTGAAGATATGATTAAATTAAGACTCTTCAGATTAGAAGATTATCCTGGATTATCTGGGTGGGACTGATATTGTCACAGAGGTCCTTATAAAAGGGAAGCAGAAGATCAGAGAAAGGAAGAAGATATAAAGGAAGATGTGACCACAAAAGTAAAGATTGGAGACATAACCAGGAGACAAGAAATGCTGACAAACTCCAGACTGAAAGCATTAAGGGATAGATACTCCCCTGGAAACTCTAGAAGGAACCATTTATACTGACACCTTGACTTTAGTCCCTTAAGACTGTTTTGGTTTCTGACCTCCAGAACTGTAAAATAGTAAATTTATGTTGTTTAAAGCCAGTAAATTTGTGGTAATTTGTTACAACACTGATAGGATACTAGTACATAAAACAAAATGGTATTAAAGAGGGCATGTATTGAATGGAGCACTGGGTGTTATATGCAAACAATGAATCATGGAACCCTACATCAAAAACTAATGATGTAATGTATGGTGATTAACATAACATTATAAAATAAAATTAAAAAAAATGGATGAAGTTCAAAAGCCTCATGCTAAGTGAAAAAGAATTTATAGCTGGATAAAAATAAATTTAGTGTTAGATTTTACATATGCATATACCCATCCCTGTCATATCTAATCAAAGTGATAAAGTAAGATCCATATCATGATTTGTTTTGTTTCCTTTTTCCCCAAATGAGATTGTCCTGCCTTCTCCTTTGACTATAAACCTCATTTCCAATATTTATGTACCAATTTTACATTCTGGAGATGAATATTGTATTGAGCCTGGTACTAAGAAAATGTCACCTATGTATTCAGGGTAACTTTTTTCTTTCTCTCTCTTTTTGCTTAGCTCTTACTTTTTTAAAGCTCTTACTTTTTCTTCTCAAATATATCTTCCTTCCATTAGCCTGGAATTTTTTTTCTGATTCAGTGGTCTCTAAATAAGAAAATCCATTGGGTTAGAAATAGTATCTTAGTATTTCTACTCATTTTTATTTATTTATTTATTTTATTTATTTTTATTTATTTTTTTAAATTTTATTATGTTATGTTAGTCACCATACAGTACATCATTAGTTTTTGATGTAGTGATCCACGATCCATTGTTTTCGTATAACACCCAGTGCTCCATGCAGTATGTGCCCTCCTTAATACCGATCACCGGGCTAACGAATCCCCCTCCCCCCCTCCCCTCTAAAACCCTGTTTGTTTCTCAGGTCCATAGTCTCTCATGGTTCATCTCTACCTCCAATTCCCCCCACCCATTTTTCCCTTCCTTCTCCTAATGTCCTCCATGTTATTCCTTATGTTCCACAAATAAGTGAAACCATATGATAATTGACTTTCTCTGCTTGACTTATTTCCCTTAGCATAATCTCCTCCAGTCCCATCCATGTTGATGTAAAAGTTGGGTATTCATCCTTTCTGATGGCTGAGTAATATTCCATTGTATATATGGACCACATCTTCTTTATCCATTCATCTGTTGAAGGGCATCTCGGCTCTTTCCACAGTTTGGCTATTGCAGATATTGCTGCTATGAACATTGGGGTGCATATGGCCCTTCTTTTCACTACATCTATGTCTTTGGGGTAAACACCCAGGAGTGCAATTGCTGGGTCATAGGGTAGCTCTAGTTTTAACTTTTTGAGGAACCTCCACACTGTTTTCCAAAGTGGCTGTACCAACTTGCATTCCCACCAACAGTGTAAGAGGGTTCCCCTTTCTCCACAACCTCTCCAACATTTGTTGTTTCTTTCCCTGTCCATTTTTGCCATTCTAACTGGTGTAAGGTGGTATCTCAGTGTGGTTTTGATTTGGATTTCCCTGATGGCTAATGATGATGAACATTTTTTCATGCGTCTGTTAGCCATTTGTATGTCTTCTTCAGAGAAGTGTCTGTTCATCTCTTCCGCCCACTTTTTGACTTGATTGTTTTTTGGGTGTTGAGTTTGAGAAGTTCTTTATAGATTTTTGGATACCAGCCCTTTATCTGTAGTGTCATTTGCAAATATCTTCTCCCATTCTGTGGGTTGCCTCTTTGTTTTGTTGACTGTTTCCTTTGCTGTGCAGAAGCTTTTTATCTTGATGAAGTGCCAAAAGTTCATTTTTGCTTTTGTTTCACTAGCTTTTAGAGATGTATCTTGAAAGAAGTTGCTGTGGCCGATGTCAAAGAGGTTACTGCCTATGTTCTCCTCTAGGACTTGGATGGATTCCTGTCTCACATTGAGGTCTTTCATCCACTTTGAGTTTATCTTTGTGAATGGTGTTAGAGAATGGTCGAGTTTCATTCTTCTGCATGTGGCTGTCCAATTTTCCCAGCACCATTTATTGAAAAGACTGTCTTTTTTCCATTGCATGTTTTTTCCTGCTTTGTCAAACAGTATTTGACCATAGAGTTGAGGGTCCATATCTGGGTTCTCTATTCTGTTCCATTGGTCTATATGTCTGTTTTTGTGCCAGTACCATGCTGTCTTGGTGATCACAGCTTTGTAATATAGCTTGAAATCGGGCAACGTGATGCCCCCAGCTTTGTTTTTCTTTTTCAACATGTCCTTGGCGATTCGGGGTCTTTTCTGATTCCATACAAACTTTAGGATTGTTTGTTCCAGCACTTTGAAAAATGTCATTGGAATTTTGATCGGGATGGCATTGAAGGTATAGATGGCTCTGGGTAGCATAGACATTTTAACAATGTATATTCTTCCAATCCATGAGCAGGGAATATTTTTCCATCTTCTTGTGTCTTCTTCAATTTCTTTCATGAGTGTTCCTTAGTTCCTAGAGTATAGATCCTTTACCTCTTTGGTTAGGTTTATTCCAAGGTATCTTATGGTTTTTGGTGCTATTGTAAATGGAATCGTTTCTTTAATTTCTCTTTCTACAGTTGCGTTGTTAGTGTATAAGAAAGCAACTGATTTCTGTGCATTGATTTTGTATCCTGCCACATTACTGAATTGCTGTATGAGTTCTAGTAATTTGGGGGTGGAGTCTTTTGGGTTTTCCACATAAAGTAGCATGTCGTCTGCGAAAAGAGAGTTTGACTTCTTCTTTGCCAATTTGAATACCTTTTATTTCTTTTTGTTGTCTGATTGCTGTTGCTAGGACTTCTAGTACTATGTTGAACAACAGTGGTGAGAGTGGGCACCCTTGACGTGTTCCTGATCTTAGGGGAAAGGCTCTCAGCTTTTCCCCATTGAGGATGATATTCGCTGTGGGTTTTTCATAGATGGATTTTATGAGCTTGAGGAATGTTCCCTCTATCCCTATACTCTGGAGAGTTTTAATCAGGAAAGGATGTTATATTTTGTCAAACGCTTTTTCTGCATCAATTGAGAAGATCATATGGTTCTTCTCCCTCCTCTTATTAATGTGTTCTATCACATTGATTGATTTGCGAATGTTGAACCACCCTTGCATCCCGGGGATAAATCCCACTTGGTCGTGGTGGATGATCCTTTTCATGTATTGTTGGATCCTATTAGCTAGGATTTTGTTGAGGATTTTGGAATCCATATTCATCAGGGATATCAGTCTGAAATTCTCCTTTTTGATGGGGTCTTTGCCTGGTTTGGGGATTAAGGTAATGCTGGCCTCATAGGATGAGTTTGGAAGTTTTCCTTCTGTTTCTATTTTTGGAACAGCTTCAGTAGAATAGGTATTATTTCTTCTTTGAATGTTTGGTAGAATTCCCCAGGGAATCCATCAGGCTCTGGACTCTTGTTTTTTGGGCGGTTTTTGATCACTGCTTCAATCTTGTTACTGGTTATTGGCCTATTCAGGTTGCCAATTTCTTCCTGTTTCAGTCTTGGCAGCTTATAGGTTTCCAGGAAGGCCTCCATTTCATCCAGATTGCTCAGTTTATTGGCATATAGTTGTTGATAATAATTTCTAATAATTGTTTCTATTTCCTTGGTGTTAGTCGTGATGTCTCCCCTTTCATTCATAATTTTATTAATTTGGGTCCTTTCTCTTTTCTTTTGGATAAGTCTGGCCAGTGGTTTATCAATCTTATTAATTCTTTCAAAGAACCAACTTCTAGTTTCATTGATCTGATCTACTGTGTCTCTGGTTTCTAATTCATTGATTTCTGCTCTAATTTTAATTATTTCTCTTCTAATGCATGGCTTAGGCGTTGTTTGTTGTTTTTTCTCTAGTTCTTTAAGGTGTAGAGTTAGTTGGTGAATTCGGGATTTTTCTATTTTTGTGAGTGAGGCTTGGATGACTATGTATTTCCCCCTTAGGACTGCCTTTGCAGTATCCCATAGGTTTTGGACCGATGTGTTTTCATTCTCACTGATTTCTATGAATTGTTTAAGTTCTTCTTTGATTTCTTGGTTGACCCAAACATTCTTGAGCAGAGTGGTCTTTAGCTTCCAAGTGTTTGAATTTCTGCCAAATTTTTTCTTGTGATTGAGTTCCAGTTTTAGAGCATTGTGGTCTGAGAATATGCAGGGAATAATCTCAATCTTTTGGTATTGGTTGAGACCTGATTGGTGACCTAGTATATGGTCTATTCTGGAGAAAGTTCCATGTGCGCTCGAGAAGAATGAGTATTCTGTTGTTTTATGGTGGAATGTTCTGTAAATATCTATGAGGTCCATCTGGTCCAATGTATCATTCAAAGCTCTTGTTTCCTTGTTGATTTTCTGCTTAGATGATCTGTCCTTTGCTGAGAGTGGAGTATTGAAGTCTCCTACAATTAACGTATTGTTATCAATATGACTCTTTATTTTGGTTAACAGTTGGCTTATGTAGATGGCTGCTCCCATGTTGGGGGCATAGATATTTACAATTGTTAGATCTTCTTGTTAGATAGACCCTTTAAGAATGATATAGTATACTTCTGTGTCTCTTATTACAGACTTTAGTTTAAAATCTAATTTGTCTGATATAAGAATTGCTACCCCAGCTTTCTTTTGAGGTCTGCTGGCATGGAAGTTAGATCTCCATCCCTTCACTTTCAGTCTGGATGTATCTTTAGGTTCAAAATGAGTCTCTTGTAGACAGCATATGGATGGGTCCTGTCTTTTTATCCAATCTGCAACCCTGTGCCATTTTATGGGAGCGTTTAGGCCATTCACGTTGAGAGTGATTATTGAAAGATATGAATTAATTGTCATCATGTTGCCTGTGAAGACGTTGTTTTTATAGATTGTTCCTGTAAATTTCTGTTGTAGATCACTCTTGGGGTCTTTCTCCTTTTATAGAACCCCCCTTAATATTTCTTGCAGGTCCAGCTTAGTGGTCACATAGTCTTTCAACTTCTGCCGGTCGTGGAAGCTCTGCATCTCTCCATCCATTCTAAATGAAAGCCTTGCCGGATAAAGTATTCTTGGCTGCATGTTCTTCTCATTTAGTACCCTGAATATGTCTTGCCAGGCCTTTCTGGCTTGCCAGGTCTCTGTGGATAGTTCTGACGTTATTCTGATGTTCCTCCCTCTGTACGTAAGGAATCTCTTCCCCTAACTGCCCTTAAGATGGTTTCCTTGGTTCTAAGATTTGCAAGTTTTACTATTACATGCCGGGGTGTTGGCCTGTTTTCCTTGATCTTGGGAGGGGTCCTCTCTGCCTCTAGGACTCGAATGTTTGTTTCATTCCCCAGATTAGGGAAGTTCTCAGCTACGATTTGCTCAAATACATCTTCTAGTCCTCTCTCTCTCTCCACTCCCTCCAGGATTCCAATTATTCTGACATTGGAACACTTCATGGTGTCACTTATTTCTCTGATTCTATTTTCATGGATTCTGAGTTGTTTTTCCCTGGCCTCCTCTTTTCCCTTTTTATCTATTATACTGTCTTCCAGATCGCTTATTCTCTCTTCTGTCTCAGTTACCCTAGCTGTTAGATTATCTAGATTGGATTGGATCTCATTGATAGCATTTTTAAGTTCTGCCAATTCACCTTTTATTTCTGCCCTTAGAGACTCTATGTTGCCATTAATTGATTTCTCCATTCTAGCCATTGTCTTCATAATTGCTAGCCTGAATTCCATCTCTGATATCTTGGTTATATCTGCATCTATTTGTAAATCTGCAGCATAAGTCGTAGTCTCTGAGTCTTTTCTGTTTTGGGGGCTCCTCCTCCTAATCATTCTGTTGATGGGTGTTTGAGGGAATGTATAGAGTCCAAATTATTGACCAGAACCCAAGCAAGATGCACCTGTTTTCTTGGGACCTTAGGGTTGTTGGCCTCTTGTTTTCCCAGCCTGTCTTCTGGGGGAGGGGCCTGCCACACTGTTACTCAGGCAACCCTGTTCGGGGGGGAGTTGCCCTGCCCCCCTGTGGTGGGGGATGGGCTCAGCGGGAATCAGTCTTTGGGGCTTTTGTTATCTGGCACCTTTCCCTGGCGGCTTTCCGCATCTCTTCCACAAGTCAGGCAGAAGAGACCGTTTCCAACCCTCTGCCTCAGAGCAGAGAGACCGCAGTCTATTCTTCAGTGAGCCCTCCAGGCCACACTGTCTCTGTTTCTGTCCGTGCTGCTATAAACTGCAGCGTCCTGGGTTGTGCGTCCCTCCACCGCGCTCCCAGTCCTACCTCCAGGTCGGGGCACGTCTCTGCCCTTTGTGCTTCTAAAACCACCAGCCGCTCCCAGTTCGCGCGTGCGTGACTCCGCCGCTCGGGGTTTCCTCCCCGGGGGTTGCAGTTCACTGTTGCGACCCCGGCGCACTGGGTTTCCGTCTTGGAGGCTGCAGTTCACGTGCGTACGACTGTTGCTCCGGGTTTCTGTCCGGGTGGCTGCGGTTCACGTTCGCGCGAACCCGCCGGTCTGGTTTTCCACCCCGGCGGCTGCCCTAAAGTCCTTTCCCGATGCTACCGGTCTGCGAGTCTGTGCCCGTCCACAGCACACGAGGCTGTCACCTACCGGCGGTGTAGGATCCCCATGTCCAGGCACCCTCCCGCTGCCGTTTATCCTCCGATATCTGCCCGCAGAATCACGGCTCTCTGCTTTGTACCTCAAAACCAACTGCCTGCGATATTCTGTTTGTAGACATCCAGATCTTCTTACAACTCAGGCTGGTTTCGTGGGTGCTCAGAGTGGTCTGGTAGATATCCAGCTCAATTCCAGGGACCAGTTGAAATAGGGTCCCCTACTCCTCCGCCATCTTTCCCCCTCCTCATTTTTTTTTTATTGCTATGTTAATCACCACACATTACATCATTAGTTTTTGATGTAGTGTTCCATGATTCATTGTGCATAACACCCAGTGCTCCATGCAGAACGTGCCCTCTTTAATACCTATCACCAGGCTAACCCATCCTCCCACCCCCCTCCCCTCTAGAACCCTCAGTTTGTTTTTCAGAGTCCATCATCTCTCATGGTTCATCTCCCCCTCCGATTTACCCCCCTTCATTCTTCTCCTCCTGCTCTCTTCTTTTTTTTTTTTTCTTAACATATATTGCATTATTTGTTTCAGAGGTACAGATCTGTGATTCAACAGTCTTGCACAATTCACAGCACTCACCATAGCACATGCCCTCCCCAGTGTCTATCACCCAGCCACCCCATCACTCCCACCCCACCCCCCACTCCAGCAACCCTCAGTTTGTTTCCTGAGATTTAGAATTCCTCATATCAGTGAGGTCATATGATACATGTCTTTCTCTGACTTATTTCGCTCAGCATACCACCCTCCAGTTCCATCCACGTCGTTGCAAATGGCAAGATCTCATTCCTTTTGATGGCTGCATAATATTCCATTGTATATATATACCACTTCTTCTTTATCCATTCATCTGTCGATGGACATCTTGGCTCTTTCCACAGTTTGGCTATTGTGGACATTGCTCTTATAAACATCAGGGTGCACATACCCCTTCAGATCCCTACATTTGTATCTTTGGGGTAAATATTCAGTAGTGCAATTGCTGGATCGTATGGTAGCTCTATTTTCAACTTTTTGAAGAACCTCCATACTGTTTTCCAGAGTGGCTGCACCAGCTTGCATTCCCACCAACAGTGTAGGAGGGTTCCCCTTTCTCTGCATCCCCACCAACATCTGTCATTTCCTGACTTGTTAATTTTAGCCATTCTGACTGGTGTGAGGTGGTATCTCACTGAAGTTTTGATTGGGATTTCCCTGATGCTGAGTGATGTTGAGCACTTTTTCATGTGTCTGTTGGCCATTTGGATGTCTTCTTTGGAAAAAATGTCTGTTCATGTCTTCTGCCCATTTCTTGATTGGATTCTTTGTTCTTTGGGTGTTGAGTTTGATGAGTTCTTTATAGATTTTGGATACTAGCCCTTTATCTGATATGTCCTTTGCAAATATCTTCTCCCATTCTGTTGGGTGTCTTTTGGTTTTGTTGACTGTTTCTTTTGCTGTGCAAAAGCTTTGTATCTTGATGAAGTCCCAATAGTCCATTTTTGCCCTTGCTTCCCTTGCCTTTGGTGATGTTTCTAGGAAGAAGTTGCTGCAGCTGAGGTCGAAGAGGTTGCTGCCTGTGTTCTCCTTTAGGATTTTGATGGACTCCTGCCTCACATTGAGGTCTTTCAACCATTTGGAGTCTATTTTTGTGTGTGGTGTAAGGAAATGGTCCAGTTTCATTCTTCTGCATGTGGCTGTCCAATTTTCCCAACACCATTTGTTGAAGAGACTGTCTTTTTTCCATTGGACATTCTTTCCTGCTTTGTCAAAGATTAGTTGACCATAGAGTTGAGGGTCCATTTCTGGGCTCTCTATTCTGTTCCATTGATCTATGTGTCTGTTTTTGTGCCAGTACCATACTGTCTTGATGATGACAGCTTTGTAATAGAGCTGGAAGTCCGGAATTGTGATGCCACCAGCTTTGCTTTTCTTTTTCAACATTCCTCTGGCTATTCGGGGTCTTTTCTGGTTCTGTACAAATTTTAGGATTATTTGTTCCATTTCTTTGAAAACAGTGGATGGTATTTTAATGGGGATTGCATTGAATGTGTAGATTGCTCTAGGTAGCATTGACATCTTCACAATATTTGTTCTTCCAAGCCATGAGCATGGAACGTTTTTCCATTTCTTTGTGTCTTCCTCAATTTCTTTCATGAGTATTGTATAGTTTTCTGAGTACAGATCCTTTGCCTCTTTGGTTAGATTTATTCCTAGGTATCTTATGGTTTTGGGTGCAATTGTAAATGGGATCGACTCCTTAATTTCTCTTTCTTCTGTCTTGTTGTTCGTGTATAGGAATGCCACTGACTTCTGTGCATTGATTTTATATCCTGCCACTTTACTGAATTCCTGTATGAATTCTAGCAGTTTGGGGTGGAGTCTTTTGGGTTTTCCACATAAAGTATCATATCATCTGCAAACAGTGAGAGTTTGACTTCTTTGCCGATTTGAATGCCTTTTATTTCTTTTTGTTGTCTGATTCCTGTGGCTGGGGCTTCTAGTACTATGTTGAATAACAGTGGTGATAGTGGACATCCCTGCCGCGTTCCTGACCTTAGGGGGAAAGCTCTCAATTTTTCCCCATTGAGAATGATATTTGCTGTAGGTTTTTCATAGATGGCTTTTATGATATTGAGGTATGTACCCTCTATCCCTATACTCTGAAGAGTTTTGATCAAGAAAAGATGCTGTACTTTGTCAAATGCTTTTTCTGCATCTATTGAGAGGATCATATGATTCTTGTTCTTTCTTTTGTTAATGTATTGTATCATGTTGATTGATTAGCAGATGTTGAACCAACCTTGCAGCCCAGGGATAAATACGACTTGGTCGTGGTGAATAATCCTTTTAATGTACTGTTGGATCCTATTGGCCAGTATTTTGGTGAGAATTTTTGCATCCATGTTCATCAAGGCTATTGGTCTGTAATTCTCCTTTTTGATGGGGTCTTTGTCTGGTTTTGGGATCAAGGTAATGGTGGCCTCATAAAATGAGTTTGGAGGTTTTCCTTCCATTTCTATTTTTCGGACCAGTTTCAGAAGAATAGGTATTAATTCTTCTTTAAATGTCTGGTAGAATTCCCCTGGGAAGCCATCTGGCCCTGGGCTCTTGTTTGTTGGGAGATTTTTGATGACTGCTTCAATTTCCTTAGTGGTTATAGGTCTGTTCAGGTTTTCTATTTCTTCCTGGTTCAGTTTTGGTAGTTGATACATCTCTAGGAATGCATCCATTTCTTCCAGGTTATCTAATTTGCTGGCATAGAGTTGCTCATAATATGTTCTTATAATTGTTTGTATTTCTTTGGTGTTGGTTGTGATCTCTCCTCTTTCATTCGTGATTTTATTATTTGGGTCATTTCTCTTTTCTTTTTGATAAGTCTGGCCAGGGGTTTATCAATCTTGTTAATTCTTTGAAAGAACCAACTCCTAGTTTCGTTGATCTGTTCTACTGTTCTTTTGGTTTCTATTTCATTGATTTCTGCTCTGATCTTTATTATTTCTCTTCTCCTGCTGGGTTTAGGCTTTATTTGCTGTTCTTTCTCCAGCTCCTTTAGGTGTAGGGTTAGGTTGCGTACTTGAGACCTTTCTTGTTTCTTAAGAAAGGCTTGTATTGCTATATACTTGCCTCTTAGGACTGCTTTTGCTGCATCCCAAAGATTTTGAGTAGTTGTGTTTTCATTTTCATTGGTTTCCATGAATTTTTTAAATTCTTCTTTAATTTCCTGGTTGACCCATTCATTCTTCAGTAGGATGCTCTTTAGCCTCCATGTATTTGAGTTCTTTCCGACTTTCCTCTTGTGATTGAGTTGTAGTTTCAAAGCATTGTGGTCTGAAAATAGACAGGGAATGATCCCAATCTTTTGGTACTGGTTGAGACCTGATTTGTGACCTAGGATGTGATCGATTCTGAAGAATGTTCCATGGGCACTAGAGAAGAATGTGTATTCTGTTGCTTTGGGGTGGGATGTTCTGAATATGTCTGTGAAGTCCATTTGGTCCAGTGTGTCATTTAAAGTCTATTTCCTTGTTGATCTTTTGCTTAGATGATCTGTCCATTTCAGTAAGGGAGGTGTTAAAGTCCCTCTCTATTATTGTATTGTTGTCGATGTGTTTCTTTGCTTTTGTTATTAATTGCCTTATATAATTGGCTGCTCCCGTGTTAGGGGCATAGATATTTACAATTGTTAGATCTTCTTGTTGGATAGACCCTTTAAGTAAGATATAGTGTCCTTCCTCATCTCTTATTACAGTCTTTGGTTTAAAATCTAACTTGTCTGTTATAAGGATTGCTACCCCAGCTTTCTTTTGGTGTCCATTAGCATGGTAAATGGTTTTCCACCCCTCACTTTCAATCTGGGGATGTCTTTGGGTCTAAAATGAGTCTCTTGCAGACAGCATATTGATGGATCTTGTTTTTTAATCCAATCTGATTGCCTGTGTCTTTTGATTGGGGCATTTAGCCCATTTACATTCAGGGTAACTACTGAAAGATGGGAATTTAGTGCCACTGTATTGCCTGTAAGGTGACTGTTACTGTATATTGTCTCTGTTCCTTTCTGGTCTATGTTGCTTTTAGGCTCTCTCTTTGCTTAGATGACCCCTTTCAATATTTCTTGTAGGACTGGTTTCGTGTTTGCAAATTCTTTTAGTTTTTGTTTGTCCTGGAATCTTTTTCTCTCTCCTTCTATTTTCAATGACAGCCTAGCTGGATAGAGTATTCTTGGCTGCATATTTTTCTCACTTAGTGCTCTGAATATATCATGCCAGTCCTTTCTGGACTGCCAGGTCTCTGTGGATAGGTCTGTTGCCAATCTAATGTTTCTACCATTGTAGGTTACATATCTCTTCTCCCGTGCTGCTTTCAGGATTTTCTCTTTGTCTCTGAGACTCATAGTTTTACTATTAGATGTTGGGGTGTTGACCTATTTTTATTGATTTTGAGAGGGGTTCTCTGTGCTTCCTGGATTTTGATGTCTATGTCCTTCCCCAAATTAGGGAAGTTCTCTGCTATAATTTGCTCCAATATACCTTCTGCCCCTCTCTCTCTTTCTTCTTCTTCTGGGATCCCAATTATTCTAATGTTCTTTCATCTTATGATATCGCTTATCTCTCGAATTCTGCCCACGTGCTCCAGTAGTTGTTTATGTCTCTTTTTCTCAGCTTCTTTATTTTCCATCATTTGGTCTTCTATATCACTGATTCTTTCTTCTGCCTCATTTATCCTAGCAGTTAGCGCCCCCATTTTTGATTGCACCTCATTAATAGCCTTTTTGATTTCGACTTGGTTAGATTTTAGTTCTTTTATTTCTCCGGAAAGCGTCTCTCTAATAACTTCCATGCTTTTTTCAAGCCCAGCTAGTATCTTTAAAGTGATGATTCTGAACTCTATATCCAACATCATAGTAATGTCCGTATTGAGTAGGTCCCTGGCAGTCTGTACTACCTCTTGTTCTTTTTGTTGAGGTGATTTTTTCCATCTTGTCATTTTGTCCAGAGGAGAATAGATGAATGAGAGAACAAAATGCTAACAGGGTAAAAACGTCCCCAGAAAATATACTGCAAACAAATCAGAAAAGACCTGAAGCTGGGGGAAAAGAAAGGGAAAGAATGAAAAAAGAAAAAAAAAAAAAGAAAAAGAAAAAGAAAAAGATAAAAACAAACAAAAACAGAAGAAAACAAAACAAAAAACAGAATCTGATCAAATATGATCAGGCTGGTCCATAGATGAGTGCCACACACTAGATTTTTGGTGTATTTTGTTCTGTTAGAAGAAAGTGCCTCCCAAAATTTTAAAGAAAGAAAATCTTATATATATACAAAACTAAGGGTTGTTATGATGAAGGGATGGAATATGACTGTAAAGATGAAAATTATAAAAAATTTTATAAAAGGAATTGATAAGAAGTCATTTGAAAAAAGAAAGAAGAGGATTTAAAAAAAAAAGAAAAAAAAGGGAGAGAATGTGATCAGTCAGGAGAGTAGAACAAAACCATACACTAGAGATTTAAGGTATATTTTGACCTGTTAGAAGAAACTGTATCTCAAAATTTTAGAGAACAACTTATATATGTATGCCAAAAATAAGGGTAACTACTCTGAAGGGATAGAATATGACTCTAAAAATGAAAAATAAAAATGGTTTTTAAAAAAGGGATTGATAAGATGTTGGCTGAAAAAGGGAAAAAGAAAAATTCAAAAAGAAAAAAAAAGATAGTTCAAAAAAAATTAACTTTGAAAGGCTAAAGAATCATGGTAAAAAAGCCGTGGATTCTATGTACAGTATTCCCTTAGCGCTGGAGTTCTGCCGTTCTCATTGATCGGTAAACTTGGTCTTGGTGGGCTGTTCTCCCTGATCTTCTGGGGGAGGGGCCTGTTGCCATGGTTCCCAAATGTCTTTGCCGGAGGAGGAATTGCCCTGCCCTTGCCCTGTCTGGGCTAAGTAATCTGCTCAGGTTAGCTCTCAGGAGCTTTTGTTCCAAGCTTTCCGTAGAGCTTTGGAGCCCGACAGTGAAAATGGCGGCCTCCCAATCTCCGCCCCAGAGGAGCCAAGAACTCAGGGCCCCAGTCCTCAGTGAGCCCCCAGAGAAAAGCAGTCAATCACTCCCGTCTCCCTGGTCTCCGGCCGCACTCCTTGCTCACCCGGCCTGTGACTGAGCATTTCTATCTCTGGCACCTGACTCGGTGTGGAGTCTCCAAACCCAGCAGATCCCTGTGGTGCGCTCCCATGCGGCTTCTCCTGGGGGAGGAAGGGGAATCTCCCTGGATCTGCCGCTTGTGGGGTCCCTGCTGGAGGAGCAGTGGCCCGACTGTGCTGCAGATCACGGTTTATGGCAACCCCGAGCTGAGAGCCCACTCCTTGGCTCTGTCTCTGCAGCTGGCTTCCCTGCTTCGATACCTGGGAGCTCTGCCGCACTCAGGCACCCCTCGTCTTTCTGTGTCCCCGAGGGTCCTGAGACCACACTGTCCCAGCGAGGGTTCCACCCCTCGCTTAGCCACTGGAGCGACGTCCCTCAGCGGAGCAGACTTCTAAAAGTTCCGATTTTTGCTCCAGGGCTCTATCACTTGCCAGTAGCGGCCAATGGAGGCCCCCTCCCCTGCCGTCTATCTTCCTGAATATCGCCTCGGATTCACTTCTCCGCATGTCCTACCTTCCAGAAAGTGGTCGCTTTTCTGTTCAGAGAGTTGTTGCTATTCTTTTCTTTGATCTCCTCTTGAGTTTGTAGGTGTTCAGAATGGTTTGATTCCTATCCAGCTGAATTCCTGAGACCAGATGAAATCCAGGTCTCCTACTCCTCTGCCATCTTGCTCCGCCCCCCATTCATTTTTTATAAAAATAAGAAACTTTTATACTTACGGATATTTAATGCTACAGTGATTGACCCTGGTGCTCTTTGTTGGACCATTTATCAGATGATCCAACATGATAGCCTTAGGCAGTTAAACAGGATAGACTGAAGTGAGCATTCCACAATAAAAGGAGCTTAATTTACTTTTGCTTTTTGTGAATTTTCTCCAGTAAATAGGCTTATATAGATTTTATAATCTTAAATAGTAAAAGAATTCTGAGTAATGAGATGGATCAAGACCCTAATAGTTATCTGAATGCATAGATGTGTGCTGACAATTTTAGATGTTTAGATGTTTGATGATAAAAAGTATCAAAAAAATTTTTTTTTCTAATTTACAAATAAGCTGCCAATTAACAAATGAAATTGTTTAAAATCTGCTAATCTCGGGGCGCCTGGGTGGCTCAGTCATTAAGCTTCTGCCTTCAGCTCAGGTCATGATCCCAGGGTCCTGGGATCGAGCCCTACATCGGGCTCCCTCCTCGGCAGAGAGCCTACTTCTCCCTCTCCCACTCCCCCTGCTTGTGTTCCCTCTCTCGCTGTGTCTCTGTCTGTCAAATAAATAAATAAAATCTTTTTAAAAAAAAGAAAATAAAATCTGCTAATCTTTATATCACGGAAAGTAGCTTTTGTTGTATAATAAGTAGAGAATATTTTCCGAAAAATGATCACAATCTGCCCTTTCAATGTAAAAGGAAAATTTAACGAGTGCAAAAGTTAGTGATTTTTGTCTTTTATGCATTTTTTAATTTAAAGTGTGGACAGTTTTCTATCACCATGAAATTTATTGGAAAAAGATGTAAGCTTGTTACCTATACAAAACAAAACAAAACTGACATATATTTAAATTTAAAGCAAACAAACTTTGCCATTCAGGATTTCCAACTTGTTTAAAAATCATGGAAAAGAAAACTTGAGGTAGGTTTTAGGAAAATAGTTCTTAACAATATTAAATAAAGAACAACTGATTGAATCATGGCGGATGGAAAGCCAAATTTCCAAAGATATTTGTATGGCTGTTGGTTGATATTTAAAAATTGGTAGCATGTCTCTTCAAAGTTTTCCCTTTTTAAGAAGCTCTAAAACAGATTTTGTTCATTTTCAGAGTTTAAAAAATAGTTACTTAGAAATTCCTAAAAGAATGTCGGGGAGAAATTGAGAAAAATTAATACCTCTATCTAGCTTAGATATATAGTTTCTGCTTATATTCTAATTCATTGTAGTCATAATATAAGAATCTTCTTAAATTTATATTTTGTTTGAAATATGTATATGTTAGATATCACTTTGGTGCTATCAGACTCATCATTTATTACTATTTCTGTTACTTTTGTACAGGCATACCTCAGAGGTACTGCAGGTTCAGTTCCAGACCACTGCAATAAAGCAAATATTGCAATAAAACAAGTGAAATGATTTTTTTGGTTTCCCAGTGCATATAAAAGGTACATTTATACTCTCCTGTAGTCTGTTGAGTGTGCAATAGCATTATATCTAAAAGCTTTACATATTTTATTTAAAAATACTTCATTGCTAAAAAAATGCTAATCATCATCTGAGCTTTCAGCCAGTCATAATCACTGATTACAGATCACCATAAAAATATAATAATAGTGAAAAAGTTTGAAATATTCCAAGAATTACCAAAATGTGACACAGAGACACAAAGTGAGCAAATGCTATTGGAAAAATGGCACCAATAAACTTGTTCTGCCACAGGGTTGTCACAAACCTTCAATTTAAGAGGAAAGAAGAAGAAAGAAGAAAGAAAGAGAGAAAGAAAGAAAGAAAGAAAGAAAGAAAGAAAGAAAGAAAGAAAGAAAGGAAGAAAAAAGAAAGGGAGGGTACCTATGATGCACAATAAATCAAAGTTCAATAAAAAGAGGTATGCCTATATTTATAAACTACACTGTTATAAAATTGTATATTATTTTATAAATCCTCCAGTATGCATAGTGCCAGGCTAATATATGGAATAAATTAACATTAAATTATCTAGCGTCTGGCTGAGATCCATGTGCAAAGTAATTAAATAGAACTGCATCCCTTTCCTCCTCCAACAGTTCTGAGATGTGGGCATAAATTAGACATATACAAGATATTAGGAAAAGAATTAGAATGAAAACAAGAGCTATTTATATTGCTCCAATATTCTCAATTCTCAATTTTGGATGTACTATTATTCCTTGTAAACTCTTCTGGGGGTCTCTATACTGCTGAATTAAGCTGTAGCTATGTTTGTTTGTAGGGAGTGAAAAAAAAGTTGATAATTCAAATAGGATTGTATCACTGCACCTGACAGAATGTCTATGTTTAAGAAAAGGATTTTAGCCAAGGACTTTCTTCTAAAACTGGGCAGATATTTGTCTCATCATAGTAGATGTCCTATTATAGTCTTTATCTCCCTATTATAAAACACTGACACACTTTTTAGCTTGGCAACTCCTCACCTATTTGTATTTAGTTTCAGTAATTGTGCTCATCTCTACTTGTAAAGCAAATCTCATTTGATTGCTAGACCAAATCAGCCTATTTGTGTACAGAACCCCAAGGGACTAGGATTTAATCCCTTAAGTATTTAAAGTTCTTGTGAGTCAGGAGCACAGCTAAAGTAAATTGATGATCAGAGGCACCAATTCCTAAAATTATGGGTAGAGCTGACAGACTCTTTGTTCTACTGAAAGCTTGTAGACACATTGTTTTTCTTCAGTAATCTCCAAGAGGGACTGAAAGTGAACACAACTAAAAATGCCAGTAGAAGCATTTTAACCATTAGCAAGAGTGCATTATTGGTGTCTTATTAATTCTTTAAAATCCTAAATTTAAACGAACAGTGATCAGCTGCAATTTCTACTCACTTTGCTTATTTTGAAGTAAGAAGAGCATGAATTGTCTCTATGGCTATCTTCACTGCGTAGTCTTATTTCTGTGCTTTTGATTTTTCTTTCTCAGATTCTCTAGCTGTTATCTGAAAGAGGGGGAAAAAAAAGAGGAAAGATACTTGCTAATCTTTAGTTTTAATTCCAGTTTTTGTATTATACTTGGATTTTTTTTAAGTCTGTATTCATATTTACTTAATCTTCTTCCTCTTGAATTGGTAAGGAATCAGGACTGATGATGACCCAACAGAAAGAATATGGTAGAGAGTTGACATTTACTATACATGTGAAAGGGAAAGTAAATACTGGCTACAAAATCCAATAGAGCCAACAAGAAAAGGGAGTTAAGAGGCAAAATCAGGCTTTTAGGAGATTTATGGGTGATTAGGGTTCAAGTAGATGAAAAAAGGTAATTTGGTAATTCCAACAGCTTTGAGGTAAGTGCGTGTAGATTCTTTATATGCCATGTCCACAATCAGTGGGTTTGCCAAAATGAGACCAGTTCAGGGGCATTTGATGTTTATTTTTAACTGGCTTTTATAATACTCTTGAGAATTTTTTAAAAACCTCAGGCTGGAGGTCAAAGATGGTTGCTTTTGTTTTTATTTTTTTTAAATGATATGCAATCATTAATATATGTTAATAAATAACAGGCTGTTACTATTTCAACTATTTCCCAGAAGTATGTACAGGTGTTTACTGACAATGCTACCTCTTTTTCACAGGTAAGTGAATCACAGTAGCTTAGTGCAATTCCAGATCCTCTTCTATTCTCTGCAGATGGATTTGCTGTGTCATTGTTAGGTAGATATGAAGATGGCCTCTTATCATTCACATTTTAAAGATCTGTGGGCTTTTCCTTTTACCTCCTGGTAACTAATGTTTCAGGGAAGTGCTAACTGTGATCTCTTAATGCTACAGGGGCTGCATCCTCCTCTTGCCATAATGCCTAAATTCAGTATGTGTATGGTCCCCACTTTGAATTCCTGGATCCAAGTCCTAGTCCTGAATCTCCTGATCTAGATCTTTCTAGGTCTTCTCATTTGGATAGTAATTAGATTTTTTTCAGCTTTATACCAGTTTAACTTTAGGACTGTCAGCTGCTTTCCTGGGCATCTCAGCTTGTCTGATTTCATATTGTATTAATCAGGACTATGGCAATGACAAATGGCCAAATTCCAAAATAAATTAGCATAAGCAAAATTAAAGGGGAAACAGTGGTTTCTCATATTGTTGTTAGCATGAAATAGCCTAATGTATTTTAAATACTTAAAAGAGTACTGGATATAAACAAAGAGATATCACCATTATCAAAAATGAAACTCTGTGTATTGACACATTGTCTTCATTGTTCTCACTAAGCATATATTATGCGTCTGTCGTGGGCTTTCAGGACTTCACAGGAAAAAAGGAGAGAGAAGAAGCAAGTTTTCTAGTTTTGTGAGACTTGCAAGCTGATGAAAGTTAAACATTTGCACAGTCACACAGAAAACACAAGATTAATTATAAAGTCATATTGTATAAAATATATTGCATGAGGTCAAAATATAAAGTATTAAGAAATACGAATTTACTCTTATCTTAAATTTACACCTTCTCTTAGAGCATAATAATTTAAAGCAAAAAAAAATGTTTCTAAAAATGTTAAAATTCCATTGTTTTATAAAATGCAAGATATTTTTATCACTATTAAAATGTAGCCTAAACATTCCATTTCAAAAGAAGAAACTTAAGATCAATAAAATTGAGTTTTCAACACTACTAAATCAGTACCAGGCTGAAGACCAAAATCTAATTTGACTAACTCCCAAATAGTATTCCTTCAGCTAAAATTTTGCAGAAATGCAGGAACTAAAGAGTTAGTAGAGGGAATATGAGCTAAGTGGGAGAAATGTGGAGTTTTGTCTCAGATAATTAGAGAGACGTGATTAGGATGAAGGAACAATGTATGATTTTACCTATGATGGCTCTTACCTTAATTTTAAACTTAAAAATACATGAATCAAAAATGGTGTTGCTAATTTCTTGGGCTGGATTTTCTTCCACTGTATTCACAAAACCGTAATTTGTTTTCACTGAACTTGTAAATAGTAGATCTTTACTTATATCCTCTACCTTCCCTCAGGAGGTTATAGATAGAGTCCACTGTCAGATGAAAGTCTAATTCCTTCAACTGTACTCTGAACCTCTGGCTAGCTTTTCTTTTCAAAGACGTTGTAACCACCTTTTTTTTTTTTCTTTGCATCATCAATGTCTCTCTAGCATCAGCATACAAATATATTCTGTCTTTTAAAAAGACTTCCCTTGAACTTATGTGTCTTTCCAATTTCTGTTGTATTTTGTCGCTTCCCTCAAGGCAAACTTTCTCAAACATGTCATCTATAGTCATTATTCTCACTTTCTCTCACTATCCCTCTTTTTTTATGTTTCCCTAGTCTAATTTCTATCCCTTTACCTCCTCTGGCATTGTTCATGCCAAGGTTATCAGTGAAGTGACCTCTAACAGTTGCCACATCCAGGGCTCACTCTTCTAGGCCCTATTTACTAGATGTCTTAATGAAATAGATTATTGCTGACCTTACTTGATATACATTACTTATTGTGGCAGATTATATTTTCCAAAAATGACTGCATTAATATTTCTCATATGTTGTTCCATCTCTCCGGCATTGAGAGATGTAATCTGTATTTCCTCACTTCCATCAAGAAATAGGGTCGATGTTTCCTCTCCTTGAATTTCAAAGGAACTTTGAAAGAATATTGACCAATCAGATGTGGTGGATTAAATGTGGTAGGGCTTTCAAGGCTACATAATAAAAGGTGATGTGGCTTTCACTTTGCTCTCTCTATTGTGACATACACACTGGGACCCCTGAGCTGATATGTAAGAAGTCCAGCTACTCTGAGGCCATTCTGGAGTGATTACATGAAGTTACATCAAATGATAGAGAAAGATGATCTGGGAAGTCCAGCTGTTCCAGCTCCCCACAGTATACAAAATAAAATAAAATTAGTAGCCTAAGTTTGGGAGTGTTTTCATTACACAGCCATAGTAATCGAAACACTTATTTTGACTTCTATGATAAGAAGGTAGTTTGGATTTCCCCACCTTCACTAGTTACTCTTTCTAAATCTCTTTCATTGGCTCTCATTTCTGTGACCAGCATTCTACTTAGAGCATTTTAGGCTCCTGGGATGCCCATTCTTTTCTATATACACTATCTAAATTACTTTATTTCATCATAGTCCTTGGCATTTATATGTGGATGACCTCTTCTTCCCCACCACATTGCATTTCTATCTCTGATGCCTCCTCTGGATCCTCTAAATTGTAAGTAAATATACGAAATGGTCTACTTAACATCAACACTGGGTTATTTAATAAGAATTCAAACTTAACACATACAAAGCTGAACACTTGATCTTTTCTCCCTGTAAAACAGAACATAAAACTTGTTCATTCCCTAGTCTTCCCTATCTCAGTAAATACAATTACAATTTATACAATTTTTCAAGCACAAAATTCAAAAGTAAATTTTGATTCCTCTCTTTCTCTTAATTACTGCACTAATCTATTTCCACTGATTATACCTCTATGATGTATCTCCAAACTTTTCTTCATTTCCATTTCTTCCTAGTACAAGCTGCCATCATACCTTTTCTAAACTATGGAAGCAACCTCTTTAATAGTCTCCCTTTGTCCAGTGTTACCCCACAATAGTCTATCTTCATGATAATAGCCAGAGTAATCTTTTTCAACCAAAATCAGATCACATTAGTAATGTGGCTCAAAGCCAATCAATGTCTTCTCATATAGGTAAATTTTATTCTCTAAAGATGGCTTCCACATTTTGCTCTACTTTTTATTATTTTTTTTTACAGAGAGAGAGTGCATGATTGGGGGTGGGGGGAGCAGAGGGAGAGAGAGAATCCTAAGCAGGCTCTACGCCCAGCACAGAGCCTGATGTGGGGCTCGATTTCATGATTCTGAGATCATGACCTGAGCCAAAGTCAGGAGCTGATGCTTAACTGACTGAGCCACCTAGGCGGCTCATTTGCTCTTCTAATGTGACTTGATATTTCTGCCACTTAAAGGTGAGAGTCTATGTCCCCTCCCTTTAAATCTGGATGGCCCTGTGATTCCAGTGGAAGTGACGGTATAGGTGAAAAAGTCAGATAAAACCATGTCTGGTTCTCTTTGGACACTTGCTTTTGAACCCAGTCCTCATGCCTGAATAAGCCCAAGCAGCCTATGGAGAGGCCCATATGGAGAGGAACTGAGGCCCCCCAGTGTACGCTAAGTGTCTAACCAATTGCCAGTTACTAATTTGCCAGCTATTGTGAGTGAGTCACCTTGATATCTAGAACAGAGATGGACTGTCCTGCTGAGATTACAGAATTATGAGCAAAGGAAATTATTATTGTTTTAAGTCACTAAGTTTTGGGATAGATTTTTTTTGTCTTTTAATACTATAATAGAGGGGCGCCTGGGTGGCTCAGTCGTTAAGCGTCTGCCTTCAGCTCAGGTCATGATCCCGGGTCCTGGGATCGAGCCCCACATCGGGCTCCCTGCTTGGCGGGAAGCCTGCTTCTCCCTCTCCTACTCCTCCTGCTTGTGTTCCCTCTCTCGCTGTGTCTCTCTCTGTCAAATAAATAAATAAAATCTTTAAAAAAAAAAAAAATACTATAATAGAAAATTAACACAGATTTTGATACCTAAAAGTGGGATGCTGCTGTAAAAACTCTAAACCATGTAGCACTGGGTTTGGGATGGGCCATATGAGGAAAAAAGAACCCTTGGCAAAATGTTAGAAAAAGCCTAAAGAATATTGAGGAATTTGTCTCTGATAGCTCAGAGGAAAGTATGATTAGAAGATGTTTATCATAATGGAAATTCTGGCAACAGTATTACCTGAAGTAACATGGAAGATAGGCAATGTTCCAATGAGCTCAATGATCAAGCTAAAGGAATTTTCAGACAGACTATTCAAAGTGTCATCTGGATTTTATTCATTGTCTGTGATATAATGTGAGAAGAGAGGAATGAACTACAAATGAACTCTTAAATATAAAGAATCCAGAACTTTCTTAGTTACAAAATAAATCTTGTTTCTCTTCTCAAATCTCTCTTGGTGGCAAATGATGCACATATTAAGGACTCACTTAAGGGAGATCAAATGTACTATAAAATCCATTACTAAGATCTCAGACAGATCTGAGGTAGTTCCTCATAGAGTCTTTCCAATAGACAAAAGCCCTTCCAAGGATCATAGTAGTGTAATTCACAGTCCTGTCCATTTTACAGTGAGGCTTATAAGAGTCTTAAGGATGTTATTCCACAGCAGTGTCATGGTGAGTTCAAGGGAGAGAAAAGCTTATCTGGAAAAGACTGATGGTTAATTTATGGTTATAGTATTTTGTCTGATGGAGTGAATTATAAATCAATACACAGCACACCAAAATTGTTAAAGGAATTGTATCAGCTTGTAATAAAAGGAAAAGAAACAGTACAACTTAAGAAGGGCCTTGAACCCTCAAACCTTTAGAAACAGGAAATAAGCTTAAGAAGGCTTAGGAAAAAAGAAGATAGATTCAGAGTGAAGGACCAAGAGCTCACTGAATTGAGCCAAGAGCCATGAAGACTAACTTCCAGAGAGTAGGACTATACTCTAATCAAGGAACTGGCCACACATGCCTGGCTGTATCTATAATTGATATAGACCAGTGACTACTGTGTTCCTTCCATTTCCCTGCCATTTTCTGCTATCGTAGTTAGCCAGTGACTGTCGTACCATATTATTTTGAGTATTTGGAAACCTAAAAAAATTATCTCTTTAGGTCAAATGTATCACATGTCATCACATCATAAGAAAGAGTACTTGAAGAGCTGTATTTGAAGAACTGCACACAAAGAATATCACTTATACCTAGATCTGATTTAGATGTAAGAATCTTGACTTTGAGCTGATATAATTATGGAATGAGACTTTTCAGTCATGGGAAAGGAAATGAATATATTTTGCTGTAGAAGGGATATAAATTATTATAGCCTGAAGACAAACTGTGGCAGACTATATATTTTTCAAAGATGGCTGTAACAAGAACTGCTCTCTCACTTTTTCTTCTTACAATATGACTTTGATACTCTTCCTTTCAAGAGCTATGGCTTTCTCTTGAATCTGGGCAAGATTGTGATAATGAACACTATATGACTTTTGAGAAGAGGTCATAAAGTACGATACATCTTTCTAGATCCCTGAAATGTTTGCTCCTAGAAACTAGCCACTATGTTTGCATAGTCCTAAGAGAACTGAGAGGGCCAGGTGAAGAAGAACTAAGGACCCTAGCCTACAGTCCTGACTGTGCTCCTATCTGATAGTCAGTACCAACTCAGCAGTCATGTGAGTAAGCCATCTTGACTCTTTCAGCCCCCTCCATCCCCTCCCCGCCCACTGCCCCACTGAATCACTTGCAGCTAATGCTGATGCTGAATGGAAGACTGCAGATTTGTGAGCAAAATATGTTAGTGTTTTGGTTTAAGTCACTAAGTTTTAGAGGGTTTTGTTATACAGAATAGACAACTGATACATAATATAGAATGAAATCAAACTCCTACACTGTCCCGTGAGGCCCTATATGATCTAGTTTCTGTCTATACCCCAACCTCATGTCATACTATTCTCCACTGTGCTCACTTTGTTCCAATAATTCTGACTTTTTCCTGTTATCTAAAATTTAGCTAGTTCCTGGGGCACCTGGGTGGCACAGTCAGTTAAGCATCCCACTCTTGGTTTTGACTCAGGTTATGATCTCAGGGTCCTGGGATAGAGCCCCGCATCAGCCAGCGAGCTGTGCTGGGTGTGGAGTCTGCTTGAAACTTTCTCTCCCTCTCCCTCTGCCCTTCTCCTGGCTCTCCCGTTTCTCTCTAAAATAAATAAGTAAACCTTTTTAAAGAAATAAATAAAATAAAATAAAATAAAATTTAACTGGTTTCTGTCTTTAGATTTCGTCATTGTCACTCTCCAGATAGGAATATTTTTTTCTCTAGATCTTGTAATTCAGGTTGAAGTTTATGGATTACCAAGAACTCCAGCCCACTTACTTATTTATTTTTCTCACGACATCTATATCTATCAATTATCTATCTATCTATGTATCTATCTATCTATCTATCTATCTACTATGTATCTATCTATCTATCATCTATCATCAATCATCTATCTGTGATCATATCCTTCCCACTATTAGAACAAGTTCTGTGAAAACAGGGACATTGTTCTTGTTTTCTTCTCTATCTGCATTATTTGAAAGAGTGCTTGGTACATAGTAGGTACTCCACAAATACTTGTTGAGTGAATAAACTAATGGAAATAAATATTAATTCAGTTTTATACTATAAAAAATAGAAATCTAAGATTTAATATAATATGTATTTCCTAGAAAAAATTATGCTTTCTTTTTTAAATTAAATTTTCAGATAAAAGCACATATTTAGTTACTTGACTTTTTTCCTTTTGACATGAATCTTTTACTTCCCGCAAAACAAACAAAAATATTCTGGAATTTTCCTTTTTTATGTCATGTTTGGAGTTTAGTGTTAAACTGTTTAAAAGTCCTTTTCCAGAGAGGAAAACATGGATAGGTAATAGTTTATAAAATAGAAGGACTCCAATTTTCAGGAATTTAGGATGCGCATCCTTGGCATAATAGTGCTATAGCTTTCCATCTAATCAAAGTGTAAAATAGAAAAATGATTTTAATTTATTTACTTGTATTTTGCTTCTTTGCACTCTGAAGCCTGGATAACTGAGTGCACAAACGTGGTTAGAATAATCTTTCTCAGCAAGAATTAGCCACCTTTTCGGAGTCCCAAAATAGTAAGAGGAATTACCCTAGATATTTTTCCCTGGGGAGGGCCAGTAGTATGAAGTCTCATTAGTGCCTAATTCTAAAAGAATCAGAAGATCTGCTTATATCATAACATGATGTTTTCAGCTTTCCTCAATTTTTCTTGAGATTTCCTTCAGATACACCCTACTAAGAGCAGCATACCAGGTCCTTCAGGTTTGAGAAACAGGAAGAGCAAGTCATAGCCTTAGGCCAACAGACAGTCTTCTACTTTGATCATCCATGTCCTTGTTCTGAACCACCTCTACTGTTGGCTCTTACATAGAATCTCTTAGGATTAGTAAGTAGTTGGTAGACTCTAATTGGCTCTTATTTCTTGCTCATTTTCTTACCCCTTTGATAAGAGTGGGAGGCTGAACCTTCAATAGATTTTGTAGTTATGTCTTACTCTACTAGCCTAATCATAATGCAATTCCACTTAAGCGCAAACACAGCAACAGTAATCATTACTTAATTCTAATTCCTAACTCACTCTAAATAAGCCAGCCCACACTTTTACTAATCAATTTCCAATGCACACAAATAATAGCATATGTTTAGCTTATCACAGTGCCTAACTCTCTTTGATGAGCAAGAAGATTATATTCACTTGTGCTTATTTTACAGTTTCACACAATGTCTCATTAATTTCCATATTATTCCCTTAAGCTGTTGTGTAAGGTCACTTTCCCTATCACCTACTTACCACTGTTGATTCCTTATCTTTTTCTTTAGACTCCTGCTTGGTCTTGTTCCTCGATTAGTGATGGCTCCTCTGGTGATCTAGCTTCCTCCACTTTCCCTACCCTCAGCCTCAGCATCTTCCATCATCCTCCACATATATTATATGGCTTATGCCATACTATATTTGTAAAATACATAAAAGATTGGTAGTATTTTTATTTTATAGATGATGAAACTGAAGTATGGAAAATAAATGACTTCCCCGAGGCCATGATTTGTGGGCCTTTAGTGGGTTTAATGGGAGGAAAGCAGAGGTGAAATGCCAGAACAGAGAAGTTAGTGAGAGCAGAGATGAGTAATAGAGACCTAAGAAAGAGGGAGTTAAATGGTGCAGGGCATCAAATGACCTGAGGAACAGTAGATATAAAAAGAAGGAAGACCGGGGCGCCTGGGTGGCTCAGTCGTTAAGCATCTGCCTTCCGCTCAGGTCATGATTCCCAGGGTCCTGGGATCGAGCCCCACATCCGGCTCCCTGCTCAGTGGGAAGCCTGCTTCTCCCTCCCCCACTCCCCCAGCTTGTGTTCCCTCTCTGCTGTGTCTCTCTCTGTCAAATAAATAAATAAAAATCTTTAAAAAAAAAAAAAAAGAAGGAAGACCTTAAAATTGATGACTCTTCTGTCCTGATAACTTCAAGGTGTATTTCAATTTGAAATCTCTATCACCTCATTGCATGGGGATAGATGAAAAAAACACATACAGAGCATTTATCTCTTCCTGAAGCTTCTCAAATTCATAAAGTTTCTAAGATATTGATAGAAAAAATATTACAAGCATGTTTAGTTTTTTTATCAGTTATTGCCATTTCTCTTTATCTCTCAAATACATTTTATAAATTTGATTCCATGTATTATTTAATCTTATCTACTTAACATGATATTGTTCTGCTGACACAGTCTATTTATTAAATATTCATCATACACAATTTAGTGGCTTAAAATTATGCATTTTATACTTTACGTATGTGGGGGAAAAGGGACTTCAATAGAAGATCACTTCTATAAAAACCATGTCCCTACTATTATCACCTGCATGATAATGTCATCAACAGTGGACTTAAGGATGATATTACTCCGTTTACTTAAAATTTATCAGTTTCCCTGGTTTTCTTTGTTAGCTTCAAGGTTAGGTCTCTGTATAGTCACTTCTTTTGTATTTACAGGGCCAGTGTGAAGAGCTACAGAATTCCTTTCTTTCTTTCTTTCTTTCTTTCTTTCTTTCTTTCTTTCTTTCTTTCTTTCTTTCTTTCAGGATTTTATTTATTTATTTTAGAAAGAGAGAACACAAGCAGGGGAAGGGAAAGGGACCAGCAGATTCAGCACTGAGTGCAGAGCCTGACTCAGGGCTTGATCTCATAACCCTGAGATCATGACCTGAGCCAGAATCAAGAGTTGGATGCTTAACTGACTGAGCTACCCAGGTGCCCTGAATTACAGAGTTTCCATTCGATGCAAATCCAAGGGGTGCTCCTGGCATTCCAAAGTGCACAAGCTGCAAAAATATATCTAATGATTCTGCATCAGTTCCATATAGCAGAGTTTCTATTAGGGTCTTCAGCAGAACATATTCTAATTACTACAAAGCGAAAATAAACCTATACCTGCTAAGACACAGAAGATTTATTTGAGGAGTGTCTTCTGTGTTATAGACAAGGTAATGAGGCAAGCTGTGTTATAAATGTTGGGAACTCAAAAGTGAATAGTACAGCTTGAAGCTGACTCTCATAGAGCTTATATTCTAGTATGGGGAGGAACAGAAAATAATAAAATAAAGATAGATAGGACAAAACACGGGGGTGTGGGGGAGATTAAGTCCTATGAAGGAAAATAAAGCAGGATAACAGGATAGACAGAAAAGGATGCTGTTTTAGAAAAAACTTCTCTTAGGAATGGAAATACAAGAAGAAAAGCCAGTCTGTAAGAAGAGATATAAACAAAAATCTGAATGAAGTGATTAAGTTTGCTTGCCATGCAAATATGCAGAGGGCTAGTATTTCGGGGTAAGGGAATTGCAAGTACAAATGCCCTGAGACAAAAGTGTTCTCAGATTACTTAAGGAATAGCAAGGGAACCACTGTGACTAGGGTGAAATAGGCAATTAGTAGAAAGGTAGGAAATGGAGACACAGAGAAACTAGAGATAAAGCTAAGCAGTGACTTATAAGCAATAATAGAAAGTGAGGAACTCATTCTAAGTGTGATGGGAAATCATTGAAAGCTTTTGAGTGGAAGAGTAACATTATCTGATTTACTACTTAGAAATCTCATTCTTGCTGCTATGTGAATAGAATGAGAGATGGAAGGCAGTGAGCAATGGGCGAGTTAGGAGGCTACAGAAGTTGTCCATGTTAGAAATAATGATGCCTTCAGTGGGTTATTGGTGGTGGTGATAGAGTTGGTGAGAGGAGTGAAAATAAGAACATATGCTCAAGGTAGCTCTGATTATCTTTGCTCTGACTATTACTCACTGAGGGCTTCGAGATGAGGTTTAAGAAAACAAAAAGGATGAAGTGTGATTGCAGTGCTTTAATCCCGAACAACTAGGTAAGTGGAGGCACCATTTTCTTTCATAGGGAGTACTGGAAAACAACAATGTTGAGAGCAGAAAAATAATAGGAATCAAGAGATTGTGTTTGGAGATATTGAATTGAGATGCCTAAAGACATACAATTAGAGGTTAATGTGGTTTGTATTGGGTCAGTTGAGCTAATCTGGAATTGTGTTTCCCCAGATTCCCGTCTCGGAATTATTCTAGAAGGGTCATAAAAAACATTTTGCATTAGATTTGGAAGACAGAAGTAAAGCAGCAACCATATTATTTTTATTCTTAGAAGGATAATGCAGGGAATGAGGTACTTCTGCAGAGCACACATGTGGTCACTGATCTGCTGACTCACCAGCTCTCAGAAAGTTAAGGTGTTTGGAAAAGAAAATGAATATCTAGCACTAATGATATATTGTGCACTGTTCATAATGGATAGATGGATAGTGAAAATGAAGCATATTATTAAATAATGTGACGAGGGATTTAAGTCATAATTAAAGAACAATCCTTGGCCAGAAAGGATAGCAAATACCTTTATGCAAAGCTCTCATTGGTCTTAGGGCCTGGCAGGTGCTGGCAGGACCTTTAAGAGGCCACAGAGTAAAATCTGCCAGTTTTGCTGGGCCTGGTAAAAATAGCCCCAGGTCAGACACATGCCATCCATCAGAATTAAGTGGATCACTCAGCACCGGCTTCCTGTACCTGTCTTCTGTTGTTCCATGTGCTTTCCCAGATACTGACAGGTCCTTGACCCTTGTTTCTAGGTGTAACAGTGATCTCTGCCCAGGGGATAGGTAATAATCCCTGGAACAAGATATGCAAGCCAGGCATATATTTATCATCTCAGGATTGAGCTTCCGTTACTAATAATAGCTATTTTGTATTGAGCCCTCATTCTATGCCAAGCTCTTACAAAACACATCCTAGATCTTATCTCATTTGATCCTGGCAACAGTACTATAAGGCAAGTTCTGGTATTATTTCCATTCTGCATTTAAATAAATTTAGTTGTAAAGAAATTAAGAAAATTGCTCAAGACCTGACAGTGACTGGCAGAACAATAAGGACTTGACCAGGTGTCACCTGCCTCTAATGACTGACCTCCCTATATTAAATTGTTCTCATGTGCTTAAGGAGAAGTTTAGGGCAAGCTTCTTTCTTGGAGAGACCTAGGGGAGTATATGACTAGTTGCTTTGAAATTGAACTCTGAGTGGCCCTTAGATTCTCTGAAACCTTAAAGGAGGGAGAATCTGCAATAACTCTTTTGATGTTTCAAGGAAATAGGGAGTTTCTATTTTGAAATAAAGGCTACAGATACATCTTTATGACAGAACCTTTTATTCCAGAAGAATCATTCAAATGAACCATATAACTAGGTAAATAAAAAAGTAGAATCCCCTATTAGAAAAGCTATCCCGGACTCTTCGTTATAAGCAGTAAAAAAACATTCTGTGTAATAATGGAAAATATGGTCACTGTGATACTTCTCTGCAAACTGACATCTTCTGGGGTTTTTGTTTTTGCTGTTGTTGTTAATAGGATAAGACTTGACTGTTCTAGAAAACAACAGCTTGTCATGTGGAAAATTCTGAGGACTCACTGATGGAAAATTAGAGGCTGAATACCAAAAGGCAAAGAAGCTGTTTTTGAGAGAGTCCTTCTGGGACACTGGGTGTAAGCCATGGTGAGCTGGGTGGCAAAGGTGGTTTATGGAGCTGGAAGAGCCATAGCTGGAACAAAAAGGCAAAAGGTATATAGACCAGGAGTATGTAGCCATAAGCATGTATGTACTGAAAATCATAGCTGCAAATCATATAAAGCAAAGCTGTTAGAAATAGAACTTCATGAAATAATAGGTTGAAACATTTCCAGTAAACAAATGATACAGAACTTTTTCCCCCAAAATATTCATACAGTATGTTGGCTTAAAAATCAATAAAATGCAAGCAAAATTGCTATAAGTTATACTACTGGAAGACAATAAAACAAAAGAAGTTAAAAACAAAATGGTCAAAGTTAATGTGAAAATAAAGAAATATACTTTTCTCTGTTATTTGTGTTAAAAAGGAAATCACAATTGAAATTATAGTTTATTTAGAAATGAACCTCATTACATATCAAATCATATGTTAAAATCATAACTCAAAATAAATTTTATAGCATTGAATACTTTTTAAAGCCTGATAATAACTAAAATTTACATTCACCTCAATAATCTAACAAAACAACAAAATAAACTAAGGAAAAAAAAAGGAACAAAAACCAACATAATGTGTCATCACTATGTTAAATAAAACTGAATCTAAGCACACTTTCTTGTTTCTCTGTTAAGCAATAGAGCACAAGCAAAAATAAGTCAGTCACTTGCTCTAGAAAATACTTGCTCTTAGAAGATAAGACTGTGAACTAACTAAAATAGCTTTTTAATGGAGACTAATAGCTTGTTCATCAATACTCATTTCAACACCCTCACTTCATGGTGACCATCAATCCAAAATTATTATTTCTTAAACCCTGCCAAATTCCAGCCAGTTTCCCTCCTGGCAAGACTTGCTTTAAAATCATCCAGTCCAGGAGCTAAAACCTAATAAACATATCTCTTTCCTTCTGACTTTTCATTTCTGAGACACTACACTAGTATTCTGTCAAGGTAGTATTCTTCTTTACTGCATTAGGTCTAATAAACTTAGCTTTGTTTGATTGATGATAGTTCTGGAGGCATTTTAGAAAGTTAACATTCAATGGAGGAAGAAAAAGAAAATACATAAAATTTTTGAAAAGTTAAATGAGGTAGAAGTGACAAATCTTTTTCATAGAATTCCAAAAACTATATGGAGATACCCCTCAGGAAATGGGCTTAATTCTTGTCCCTTCCCTATATCTCCCCATTAAAGATGTGCTAGACTTGCTGATATCTTTCAAAGAAGTATGTAGGAAAAGGGAAAAATGGTAAATTTACAGTGGAAGATTAATATCACCAGTGATGCTATGTGGAATCAGTACCCCCTGATATGATGTGATAAAAAGAAGACTTTCTTCTGTGGTATTCTTTCCCCAAGCCCAGAACCCCAGTCCAATCATGAGAAGAGCTGACATATCTATATTTGGGACGTTCAACAGGATACCTGCCCAGTATGAAAGCCTCAAGGCTTTCAAGGTCATGAAAATTAGGAAAGACTGGGAAACTCTCACAGATCAGAGGATCCTGTGGAAATAGATCAGTTTTAAATCTGTGGATTTAATGAATCTCTATAAAAATACCAACAGCATTTTTCACAGAATTAGAACCAACAATCTTAATTTTTTTTTTTAAAGATTTTGTTTATTTATTTGATGGAGAGATAGAGAGCACAAGTAGGCAGAGAGGCAGGCAGAGAGAGAGAGAGGGAGAAGCAGGCTCTCTGCTGAGCAGGGAGCCCGATGCAGGGCTCGATCCCAGAACCCTGGGATCATGACCTGAGCCGAAGGCAGCCGCTTAACCAACTGAGCCACCCAGGTGCCCCCAACAATCTTAAAATTTATATGGAACTGCAAAGGAACCTGAACAGCCAAAGCAATTTTGAAGAAAAACAAAGCTGGAGGTACCACAATTCCAGACTTTAAATTACATTACAAAACTGTGTTATCAAAACAGTATGATACTGGCACAAAGATAGACACATAGATCAATGGAACAGAATAGAAAACCCAGAAATTAACTCACAATTATATGGTCAGTTAATCTTTGACAAAGCAGGAAAGAATATCCAAAGGGAAAAAGACAGTCTCTTCAACAAATAGTTTGGGAAAACTGGTCAGCTACGTGCAAAAGAATGAAACTGGACCACTTTCTTACACCATACACAAAAATAAATTCAAAATGGATTAAAGAACTAAATGTGAGACCTGAAACCATAAAAGTCCTAGAAGAGAGCATAGGCAGAAAAGTCTCTGACATCAGCCATAGCAGCAGTTTTCTAGATAAGTCTCCTGAGGCAAGGGAAATAAAAGCAAAAATAAACTATTGGGACCACATCAAAATAAAAAACTTCTGCACAGCGAAGGAAACAATCAACAGAACTAAAAGGCAGCCTACAGAATGGGAGAAGATATTCTCAAATGACTTATCTGATAAAGGGTTAACATCCAAAATACATAAAGAACTTATACAATTCAACACCCAAAAAACAAATAATCCAACTAAAAATGGGCAGAACACATGAACAGACATTTCTCCAAAGAAGGTATCCAGATGCCAACAGACACATCAAAGGATGCTCAACATCATTTATCATCAGGGAAATGCAAATCAAAACTATGAGATCTCACCTCAACATCTGTCAGAATCAAACACACAAGAAACAACAAGTGTTGGCAAGGATGTGGAGAAAAAGGAATGCTCTTGCACTGTTGGGAATGCAAATTGTTGTAGCCACTGTGGAAAACACTATGGAGGGTCCTCATAAAGTTATTAATAGAGCTACTCTATGATCCGGTATTCATACTACTGGGTATTTACTCAAAAAATACAAAAACACGGGAGCCTAGGTGGCTCAGTTGGTTAAGCGACTGCCTTCGGCTCAGGTCATGATCCTGGAGTCCCAGGATCGAGTCCCGCATTGGGCTCCCTGCTCAGCGGGGAGTCTGCTTCTCCCTCTGGCCCTCCCCCTCTCATGTGCTCTCTCTCTCTCAAATAAATGAATAAAAATCTAAACAACAACAACAACAACAACAAAAAAAACCCCTACTAATTCAAAGGGATATATGCACCCCTATGTTTATAGCAGCATTATTTACAATAGCCAAGGTATGGAAGAAGCCCGAGTGTCCACTGATAGTTGAATGGATAAAAAAGATGTGGTATATACAATAGAATATTATTCAGCCATAAAAAAGAATGAAATCTTGCCATTTGCAATGACATGGATAGAGCTAGACAGTATATGCTAAGTGAAATAAGTCAGTCAGAGAAAGACAAATTCCATATGTTTTCACTGATATGTGGAGTTTAAGAAATAAAACAAACAGAGGGAAGAAAGAGAGAGAGAAAGACAACCAAAACCAGACTCCTAACTATAGAGAACAAAGTGATGTTTACCAGAGGGGAGGTAGGTGAGGGAATGGGTGAAATAGGTGATGGGATTAAGGAGTGCGCTTGTTGTGATGAGCACCAGGTGGTGTATGGAATTATTGATTCACTATATTATATCCCGAAACTAATATGACACTGTATGTGATATATTGGAATTAAAATTTGAAAAAAAGAATAAAAATAACACTGATATGTTATTTAAAAAGAAATGGAACAATTTTATGCAATGGGATAGCCTGGTTTGAATCTTGGAATAAGAAGAAGACACTAAAAAACTGATGAACTCCAAGTAAGTCTGGAGTTTAGGTATAGCAATGTTCAAATAAAAGTACTGAAATTGAAAACAAAAGACAAGTTCCTTGATAAGTGCAAAAAAGCATACAATAGTTCTCATTAAAAACAAAGAGAAAAAAATTAATTACTACTTACAAAGGGACATCATCGAAGATCAGAATTGATTTTGAAATGACTCAGTTTGGAATTTTATTCTACATATTGAAAACTTAAATGAAAATTTAAAATTTCCTTAAAAATAATCTAAAATACCAGAACTTAATCAAGTATATTTTAAAGGCTATGCAATCAGTAACTAGATATAGATGAAGGGGAATAAAAACCTACCATTGGTAAAGGGTTATATGATTTCTACATAGGAAATATAAGACATTCAAATAAACTATTAGAACTAGTTGGAGTGCTAACACATACATAGAGATTTTCTGGGTTTTTTTTGTGTGTGATACTCAGCAAAACAGTATTAGGAGAAAAGAGGTATAATTAGTGAAAAAACAACTACAAAAATATGTGGGAATATTCTTTTTTTTTTTTTTTTTTTAAAGATCTTATTTATTTATTCATGAGAGACAGAGAGAGAGAGAGAGAGAGAGAGGCAGAGGGAGAAGCAGGCTCCCAAGGAGCAGGGAGCCCAATGCGGGACTCGATCCCAGGACCCTGAGATCATGACCTGAGCCGAAGGCAGACACTCAACCATCTGAGCCACCCAGGCGCCCCGGTGTGGGAATATTCTAAACATTGAAATGCTTAAGATTTTTTGTGAAAAATACAAACCTTTATTAAAGAACTAAGATAAAACATGCAAAAATTCAAGGTTACCAGGTATATGCCAAATGAATGTATACATCCAATACAACTCTAATCACAATCATAAACAATGAACATGGAAATTGATTAGTTATTTCCGGAGTTTATCTGGAAGAGTGAATGTGTAAGGAAAACCATGAGAATGTTGAAATGTTGGAAATGAATTACTCAGAGTGGTGGGATGTCTCTGGCAGATAACAAACATGCTATACAGTTTTATTAATTAAAACAATACAGAGGAAGAGTCTTATTTATGGATAACCACAGCCATGCTTAGTTGCTAAATGGCAAAAAACATAGTAAAGTATAGATTAATGGTCATTATGTACTAGCAGATCATCAAATCGGTGATGAAAATATTTAAGTCGGTGAGAAAATTTTTAAACAACATACCAGAGTGATGAACAAAGAAAGTGAAAGTAGTTCAGAGAAGAAATAAGTAAGAGCAACAATCATGAAAAAAATCAAATTGTTGATAAGGAAATACGAAAACAATGAAATCCAAAATGTCTCTATTAGGTTAACTTTCTTTTTTTCTAAAAAAAGCAATGATTAGTGAATGTGACAGTGTGGGGAAACATATACAGTTCATGAAAAGTAAATTGGAGGACAAAGTTCCTTCTCCTACCAACATTTGAAATGTGTGGATGCTTTGTCTCAAAAATTCCACTTGCAGAATTTAATCCTATAAAAAATTCTCCTATTTAGCTGTTCATTATTGCATCATTTTTGGGAAAGAAAGAAAATGAAATCCTCTTATATTTTATTAATATGAGGATGGTTTAATAAAGGGAGGTACATTTACAATTTTGGAGTAGCTGGTTGTTATAAGAATAAGATGTTCTAGTGTGCAAGGATACCCAAGGCATTTTGTTTGTGGGAATGAGAAAAAGGCTGTGGAGCAGTATATGCAGTCAGGTTTCATTTTGTAAAAATAAATATATTCTTGTGTATTTTTTCTATACACACATATATGTATACATATACATACATATATCTACTTGCATGTACAAATTCTAAATTGTACACGTCAGTGCACTCACAGATTATAGCGAGTGTTCCCAAGCACTTCAAGGGATAGGTATGACAAATTTACTTTTACTTTATACATGGCATATTGTCAATGAGCGGTCAGTCTTTTTAAGGTTACTTATTTTAAGTTTTGGGCCAGTGTTACTGGAAGCCTGATACTCTCCACACCCTGCCTCAGTAAGACTGGATGCTCCTGCTGTTCTATCATTTATCACTCTATACATGAATGCTTTCTATATAAGCTGCCAATTGCAGCACAGGGGGGATTTAATGACCACAAACCACTCTGAATGCTTAATTCAATGTAAAATGATTAATAAATGTTAGACCATGAGATGAATAAGAAAAGAATGAGTGAATAAATGATTCACCAGGAGAAAGAATGAATTAAAAAATAAACAAAATAAGGCAACAGAGGAACTAAAGAAAAAAGAGTATGACATAATTAGAAAGCTACAGTCTCCTGTGAAGGATAAAAAAATAAAATAAAATAAAAAGATGAGTAAGCTAAGCATCAAAATTTAATTGGGCAGGAGGAATAGCTCTTTGATATTGGTGGAAATTATTTGCTATTTTTGTCTATTTTGCAAACAAAGTAGAACATGATCATGTACATTACTAAATACAATAAATTAACTTTGCTATAAAATTGATTACATTGTAATAACACATTTCATTCATTGGATTTCTTCAAAGCATTAGGATTTTCTTATAATTACATAGATGTATCTTGAGTAGAAAAATTACTATTTGCTGAAATGATTGTATTATCAGTTTTTCGTAACATCTAGACTAAAACTTATTTTTAAAAATTATGCACTTCCCTTGGTTATTTGTGTACTGCTTTTCAATTAATAGCTTTCAGTTGGCAAGAACAGTCATTACCTGATATGTTACATTTATTCTTTCTCAAGGTAATCATTGTTCAAAAGATATGAAATGTGTGGTCCAGAACCCAGGATCCCTAGAATGATTAGATACACTCATGCTGACATGAGAAAGCTGGTTCGCTCCCATTACTAAAATATGCTACCTTACCATGTTTTTTCTTCCAAGAAAAGTAGGCACATTCATAAAAACAGCCTTGAAACTCTGTGAACATTTATGTTTAAGAGAGGAAAATGAAATGCTGTCTTTTGTAATAGTGATTATTTCTTTTTAAATATTTAATAGGCTGGTGAATGTGTGCCAATGTGAGTTTTTCTGTTTGTTTTTTGAGCTGTACAAAGCTTATCTTTTTCACTTCAGGTAGATTTTGTTTAACTTCTTTAAATACTAAACTATTTCTAAGTTAAGGTAAGAAAGAACTGGAAAGTTTTATGTGATTTTTCAGGGTTTTGTTTGTTTGTTTACTATGCCAGTGGTACTAGGTTCCCCTTTTAAGAGGCTGGGGTAATAGGTAAATTATTCTTGAAATATTTTATTAATGGCCTATCCTGAGTCCACTCAGCTAATTCAGAGGTCAATAAATTACAACTCATAAACTCAGTCTGGCCAACTGCCTAGTTTAATTGGGACATAATGGCATTTATTTGCATATTGTTTGTGACTTCTTTTTTGCTATAACAGTAGAGTAGCTGCAACAAAGACTGTGTGGACTGCAAAAGCCTAGAATATTGATTCTCTGGACCTTTACAGAGAACATTTGCTCACGTCTGATCTTAATTAATTAATTAGTTGTGTCTGCCCCCTCAGTGTATAAACTAATACCTAGAAACCATAGGGAGTACACATAGACTACAGTGGCATTTCTCATACTTGAAATATGCAGATAATCTCTTTCAGGCATGAAAAATATTCTCCTAGACCATGAATAATGACTTAAGTTACTTCTTTTTAAACCTTTTTAAAAAAGGTTTTATTTATTTATTTGACAGAGATAGAGAGCACAAGTGGGGGAAGCGGCAGGCAGAGGGAGGAGCAGGCTCCCTGCCGAGCAGAGAGCCCGATGTGGGACTCCATCCCAGGACCCTGGGATCATGACCTAAGCCGAAGGCAGACGCTTAACCGACTGAGCCACCCAGGCGTCCTTGACTTAAATTACTTTTATTATATATCTGAATATGCATATAACTAAGTATATATATGATATTATATTTTTATATTATACATATTACTGAATGAAGAGGAAAATTAAACTATTCTCTTTGAGAACTTGTAGATTGCCAAAATATGTTTGCACATTTTTATTCTGTTTAAGAAATACTGACCCACACCGTGGTGAAAATATTTCAAAAGAAAGGAAGTACAGGTTATTGGTTATTCAGAAAAGCACAGATGGAAGATGCTATAATGTTACTTAATGCTGGAGTAGCTTTTATTCCAGACTTCTAAAATTTGAGCAGAGAATCAAAAAATAAGTCTATTTCAACAAAATCCACTCTCCTATAAGCAACCTAACAAATTTAATAAAATAAGAACATTAATAGTCAGTTCTGCATAATACAGAATTATGAGGGAATTTAACAGAATATGGAAGATATGTTTCCTATACTATAAGTGCTTATAGCCAACCTAAAAAATATACAAAAATTACCGCATCAAATGGCTATGTAGTACAGGATTTCAAGTCTATATGTGAATAACTGCCAAAACACCCGGCAAAAATAATCAATACTTTAAAAATTCTGAAGGAGTTGATTAATTAGAAGAAATGATATTAGGTAAAGGAATTTGCTATAGCAAAAATTCTTATAATAATGAGCCACAGTAAAATTCCAATTACTATAATGCCAAATCCATGTATAAAAAAATTGGTCAAATTATTATATTTCATCAAAAATAGGTCAATATAAAATTTTAACTTACACTGAGATATATTTTGATGCTGCTTAACATCTTTAGAGATGTTTAACTTAGATAATTATTTATAAGATAATAGAATTTTAAAACAATTAGGAAATTATGATTCTTCTGGATGATGCCTCTCTGATTTGAACAAGTTCCAGGTACCAACAACCTCTACTGTTTAACCAACTGTTCTAGAATAGACCATAGAATTTGTCTGACATAAGGATGACTAAGAATGATGACTTGGACTCAATTCTAGGTTACTTTTACTTTTATTTTCTTCTAAAACAGCAAATAAACAGAGCAGCTAATGTAAATGAGATAAGCATGTAGATGGATATGATGACACACTTTGCCTCTTGCAACTCACAAAGGTGCTTCAAACTTTGGTGGTCTTGGTAAACCACCAGAAATGAGATTTTGCCGAGTCAAAGTGGAGATCTATGAGCTCACTGCTTTTTATTCCCCCAACAGTGATGTTAGTACCCAGAAGCAAATTACATTATCCTAAAAGACAGTAATTCCATTATTCAGGAAGTTGCATTCCCCAAGCCATCTCTGCAGGGCCTAAGAGGTTCATTTTTTTTTTTTTTAAAGATTTATTTATTTTTTTTGAGAGAGAGAGAACAAGGGGGGGAGGGCCAGAGGGAGGAAGAGAGAGAGACTCTTCAAGCAGACTCCCCACTGAGTGTGGAGCCTGACACAGGGCTCTATCTCATGACCCTGAGATCATGACCTGAACCAAAATCAAGAGTTGGATGCTAACCCAGCTGAGCCACCTGGGTATGTTCACTTGTCTGCACATTTAGGCATAGTTGGGCCTATCATACCAATAATATTAGGCTTCCCTGATAACCAGTACATGGAAAAATTACTGAAACAAAGGGAAAATGCAGGTGCAAGGGGTAAGGACAATGAGAAAGAAAAACAATGATACATTTTTAAATAAAGAGATTCCTAATTTTTTGACAAAAAATATGCTTTTGATTATCCTATCATAGATTACTCTGCAAGTTTTTATGATTTTGAAATTTTTTTAATAGTCTCCACAATAGACTCAGGAAATTTAGTAAGCAAATAAATTTTGTTATCACAAATGTAATAATGACCTCATTAATATCAAGAAATGATATATGAACTCCATCTGATATGGTAGCATCTTTTACATTTCCCCTTCCTCTAAGAATGGACTGTGGCACATTATAAAATAGATTCCCTTTAGTTCATGACTTGTTCAGTTGCAAATTCATGTAAACTACAGGACCAGTTTGGCACCTGCTGTGATCATGAGTCTACTGCTGTTTCTCTAATCAGAAAACATTCCTATTAGATAAACCATCTGGCTTGAAAAGCATCCCCCTTGCATTCAAAATGGTTTTGTTAGAATTCAGCCAAAGTATATTTTAAAAGAAGAGATGTGTCAGCAAGACTAGTCTATTTACTAATGGAATAGTCCTCTATTAAAATACCATAAGATGAAAATATTACACAACATGAATATGTTCTAGTTACATGTGAAAATGCGGGTGGTGGCAACATTTTCCCTCAGGCCATCCACTGAAATCTGTTGAAATTTAGTCAGTCATAGTCATCATCTGGTCAGAGCCGGCTAAATTGCATGTTGTTCTGATTGCAATCATTTTCATTGAAGTGTGACGTATGAATGTTGCTTCATTACCTGTGGGAACTAGGTTACTACTTGGTTTTCAACTGAATCATGTTTATTTTTGTGGATATGAGTCATTTTTATTTATGCTCCTATTCTTCAGGCTGTATGTATTTTATATCATTTAGTCAAATAATAACAATATAATTCTCCTTTGGAAATAATTCATAGGGACCTAAAATATCTAGTCTTAATATTTTGAGTGAATTTTGGGCACTACTAACAGGAGAAGTAAAATATTGCAACATGAGACTCTTAATTTAAAGCTTAACAGTTATGCTAACAGAAGTGCTGTTCTTTGATTTTTTTCAATTAATGTGTTTATCAAAATTTTATTGTATACACACACTTGGTAAGATGTTCTTAGTTATATTTCAAAGAACAGAGACCTAGTTTCTGCCTTCGAGAAGTTTGCATGTATTTGAAGAAGAAAAACTAATGTATAAAGTAACTGCCTAGTCATGAGAGAGTGCTTGTGGATTTCTGAGATTCAATTGAAAATATAAAGATCAGAAAAGGAAAAATCAGAATGGTGGAAGTAGAATTTAGAATTGCTTTGATGATCAAATTGGTGATGGAAGGATAGAAGGCAAAAAGGCAAGACAACTTGAAGGGAACACAAATGGAAGAGCAGAAATGTAGAATACAGGCAGAATGATCTTTTATACAGCATGCAATGGGATTTGCATTTGGATATATCAAAACTTAAGGTATTGATAGCCATCTAGAGTCCTTGAAATGTGAGTCAAATAATTTAGTATTTGTCCACATAAGTCAATAATTTCATTTTTTGCTTTTATTTTCCCAATTGGACTGTAAGCTCCTTGCCCACCAGGCATAGATTATATTCTGGAGCACATAATAACTTATGATGCCTTGAACATTGTGGCATTCACATGCTATTTTTTCAAAGAATGAATGTTTGAATGGGAACATAATAAATACTTGTCGCGTGTGTGTGTGTGTGTGTGTGTGTGTTTGTGTGTGTGATTAAAAGTACCTCTGTCATTTTCTGCTAAAGATCTAAAAACTTTTTATATTGACAATGCCTGAAGTGAGCATGATGTAACTTTATTACATTAATGTAAAGATACGATTATTGCTAAAATGAAAGAAATTATAAAGATGAAATTGGAGGATCCCTGAGAATCACTTTTTTCATCCTACCTTGTTATCATTTCCTCTTTCTGCTGGCTTTAAATTCACACCATTAAAATCACTCTTTTGGAAACTACAACAGATGTGAAATCATTGTCTCCAGGAGGCTACCAAGTAATGCTATGTATTTTTGGAACTGTTATGTATTATCTGGATCTAGAAATAGGTGCTGGAATACATTGCCATCACACTATTAATGGGGACATTTTCATCAGATTTAGTTAAGTACCGACTTTGAAAGCAGAGAGAAGAGTTCTGCTTTGAAAGAAAATGATGAAGTACAGTTAGATTTCTGTAGGCAGGAAAAAAGTTATTAACTTAGGAGGATGCACCATAAGTAACTAAGCATAAGGAGAGGCAAACTGTCAAAACAGGTCTACCTGCATATGCCGTGTGTGAGTATGTGTGTGTGTGTGTGTGTGTGTGTGTACATAGACACTGGTGTTACGTAAAAGTTCTGTCATTTATAAATGTTCTAAAAAAGTACAAAAATAATAAATGAAATAATAACTAAGACATTTATAAAAATACATAATTATTTTAAATAATTTATGCCTATATTTAGTCTCAATATAAGAATCTTCTATTTTCTATTAAAGAGTACCTTAAGAGTTGGTACTCAATAGAATTAGCCAATGGGTGCCTGGGTGGCTCAGTCAGTTAAGCATCTGCCTCTTGATCTCAGTTCAGGTTTTTTTTTTTTTTTTAAGATTTTATTTATTTATTAGAGAGAGAGAGCAAAAGAGGGGGGAGGGTCAGAGAGAGAACCAGGCTCCCATGATGATCAGGGAGCCCAATGCAGGACTCGATCCTGGAACTTCAGGATCATGATCTGAGCTGAAGGCAGTCGCTTAACCAACTGAGCCACCCAGGGGCCCCTCAGCTCAGGTTTTGATCTCAGGGTTGTGAGTTCAAGCCCTGTGTCATGGAGCCTACTTAAAAAAAAAAAAAAAAGTTAGCCAAAAACCTAATTCTGATAGATATATAGGTTAATAAAACCGACATAAGCCATTTATTGATTATTTATATATGTCAGGTACTGTGCCGAGTGTTTATATTCATATTTTAGAATTTATTTTTTTTAAAGGTTTTATTTATTTATTTGAGAGAGAGAGCATGAGTGGAGGGCAAGGCACAGAGGGAGAAGCAGGCTCCCTGCTGAGCAGGGAGCCCGACGTGGGGCTCAATCCCAGGACCCTGAGATCATGACCCAAGCTGAAGGCAGACACTTAACCAACTGAGCCACTCAGGCACCCTGATTTTATAATTTGCTTCTAATTTATAATTATATTTATAATTTATTTAAAGTTAATTTATTCTACTTAAGTATAAAATTTATTCTGTCCTCCGATGGTTTTTTATAGATGAGGAGACTGTCACCCAGAAGTGCAGGAGGCTCTGTGATGCCATAAAATGGGGCCTATGAATTTAATCACCCTGCATCCCAGATGCTTATGGATGCAAGTCTAGAAACAAAGGAGGGAGAGGGTGACGCCTAGGGTTGTTTCTGTTGTTACAGTTGATGTTTTCCAGATCTAATGGACTTCCTACTATGCAGTGAAATACAATCAGTAAAGTTGCTGGAGGGAGCAAAAGGTAAGTGTTGCCAAATGTTGAGGCAAGACTTCTTAAAAGTGATTGGTAAACCCAGAAGTGTGGACCTAACTCACAACATCCAAATCAGAGTTAGTATAGTTTCAGGGCCTTATTAAATACTCACAAGAACATAAAATTGGATTCTTCTGATCTCACCAAAAAGAAATGGACTAAATATGGAAGTGTTCATGAATGAGCAATCAAATAATGATAGGTTTAAACCATGGTTGCATATTTGTTTGTTTATTTATTTATTTATCTATCTATCTATCTGAGAGGGAGAGAGAGAGTGCCAGTGGAGGAGAAGCACAGGAGGTGGGAGAAGGAGAAAGAGAGAGAATCTGAAGCAGGCTCCTCGCTGAGCATGGAGGCCACTGTGGGGCTCAATCTCACGACCATGAAATCATGACCTGAGTCAGATGCTTGTGTATTTGTATTTTTATTTTTTGTTATTTATTTGTTATTTATTTTTTAATTTTTTTATGTTATGTTAGTCACCATACAATACATCATTGGTTTTTGATGTGGTGATCCACAATCCATTGTTTTCGTATAACACCCAGTGCTCCATGCAGTACGTGCCCTCCTTAATACCGATCACCAGGCTGACCAATCCCCCCTCCTCCTCCCCTCTAAAACCCTGTTTGTTTCTCAGAGTGCATAGTCTCTCATGGTTCATCTCTCCCTCCAATTCCCCCCCTCCACATTTTTCCCTTCCTTCTCCTAATGTCCTCCATGTTATTCCTTATGTTCCACAAATAAGTGAAACCATATGATAATTGACTTTCTCTGCTTGACTTATTTCACTTAGCATAATCTCCTCCAGTCCCATCCATGTTGATGTAAAAGTTGGGTATTCATCCTTTCTGATGGCTGAGTAATATTCCATTGTATATATGGACCACATCTTCTTTATCCAGTCATCTGTTGAAGGGCATCTCGGCTCTTTCCACAGTTTGGCTATCGCGGACATTGCTGCTATGAACATTGGGGTGCATATGGCCCTTCTTTTCACTACATCTGTGTCTTTGGGGTAAATACCCAGGAGTGCAATTGCTGGGTCCTAGGGTAGCTCTAGTTTTAACTTTTTGAGGAACCTCCACACTGTTTTCCAAAGTGGCTGTACCAACTTGCATTCCCACCAACAGTGTAAGAGGGTTCCCCTTTCTCCACAACCTCTCCAACATTTGTTGTTTCTTTCCCTGTCCATTTTGGCCATTCTAACTGGTGTAAGGTGGTATCTCAGTGTGGTTTTGATTTGGATTTCCCTGATGGCTAATGATAATGAACATTTTTTCATGTGTCTGTTAGCCATTTGTATGTCTTCTTCAGAGAAGTGTCTGTTCATCTCTTCTGCCCACTTTTTGACTTGATTATTTGTTTTTTGGGTGTTGAGTTTGAGAAATTCTTTATAGATTTTTGGAAACCAGCCCTTTATCTGTAGTGTCATTTCCAAATATCTTCTCCCATTCTGTGGGTTGCCTCTTTGTTTTGTTGACTGTTTCCTTTGCTGGGCAGAAGCTTTTTATCTTGATGAAGTCCCAAAAGTTCATTTTTGCTTTTGTTTCACTAGCTTTTAGAGATGTATCTTGAAAGAAGTTGCTGTGGGCGATGTCAAAGAGGTTACTGCCTATGTTCTCCTCTAGGACTTGGATGGATTCCTGTCTCACATCGAGGTCTTTCATCCACTTTGAGTTTATCTTTGTGAATGGTGTTAGAGAATGGTCGAGTTTCATTCTTCTGCATGTGGCTGTCCAATTTTCCCAGCACCATTTATTGAAAAGACTGTCTTTTTTCCATTGCATGTTTTTTCCTGCTTTGTCAAACATTATTTGACCATAGAGTTGAGGGTCGATATCTGGGTTCTCTATTCTGTTCCATTGGTCTATATGTCTGTTTTTGTGCTAGTACCATGCTGTCTTGTTGATCACAGCTTTGTAATATAGCTTGAAATCGGGCAACGTGATGCCCCCAGCTTTGTTTTTCTTTTTCAACATGTCCTTGGCGATTCGGGGTCTTTTCTGATTCCATACAAATTTTAGGATTGTTTGTTCCAGCGCTTTGAAAAATGTCATTGGAATTTTGATCGGGTTGGCATTGAAGGTATAGATTGCTCTGGGTAGCATAGACATTTTAACAATGTTTATTCTTCTGATCCATGAGCATGGAATATTTTTCCATCTTTTTGTGTCTTCTTCAATTTCTTTCATGAGTGTTCCTTAGTTCCTAGAGTATAGATCCTTTACCTCTTTGGTTAGGTTTATTCCGAGGTATCTTATGGTTTTTGGTGCTATTGTAAATGGAATCGTTTCTTTAATTTCTCTTTCTACAGTTGCGTTGTTAGTGTATAAGAAAGCAACTGATTTCTGTGCATTGATTTTGTATCCTGCCACATTACTGAATTGCTGTATGAGTTCTAGTAATTTGGGGGTGGAGTCTTTTGGGTTTTCCACATAAAGTAGCATGTCGTCTGCGAAAAGAGAGAGTTTGACTTCTTCTTTGCCAATTTGAATACCTTTTATTTCTTTTTGTTGTCTGATTGCTGTTGCTAGGACTTCTAGTACTATGTTGAACAACAGTGGTGAGAGTGGGCACCCTTGACGTGTTCCTGATCTTAAGGGAAAGGCTCTCAGCTTTTCCCCATTGAGGATGATATTCGCTGTGGGTTTTTCGTAGATGGATTTTATGAGCTTGAGGAATGTTCCCTCTATCCCTATACTCTGGAGAGTTTTAATCAGGAAAGGATGCTGTATTTTGTCAAATGCTTTTTCTGCATCAATTGAGAGGACCATATGGTTCTTCTCCCTCCTCTTATTAATGTGTTCTATCACATTGATTGATTTGTGAATGTTGAACCACCCTTGCATCCCAGAGATAAATCCCACTTGGTCGTGGGGAATGATCCTTTTAATGTACTGTTGGATCCTATTAGCTAGGATTTTGTTGAGGATTTTGGAATCCATATTCATCAGGGATATCAGTCTGAAATTCTCCTTTTTGATGGGGTCTTTGCCTGGTTTGGGGACTAAGGTAATGCTGGCCTCATAGAATGAGTTTGGAAGTTTTCCTTCTGTTTCTATTTTTGGAACAGCTTCAGTAGAATAGGTATTATTTCTTCTTTGAATGTTTGGTAGAATTCCCCAGGGACTCCATCAGGCCGTGGACTCTTGTTTTTTGGGAGGTTTTTGATCACTGCTTCAATCTTGTTACTGGTTATTGGCCTATTCAGGTTGTCAATTTCTTCCTGTTTCAGTCTTGGCAGCTTATAGGTTTCCAGGAAGGCCTCCATTTCATCCAGATTGCTCAGTTTATTGGCATATAGTTGTTGATAATCATTTCTAATAATTGTTTCTATTTCCTTGGTGTTAGTCGTGATCTCTCCCCTTTCATTCATAATTTTATTAATTTGGGTCCTTTCTCTTTTCTTTTGGATAAGTCTGGCCAGTGGTTTATCAATCTTATTAATTCTTTCAAAGAACCAACTTCTAGTTTCATTGATCTGATCTACTGTGTTTCTGGTTTCTAATTCATTGATTTCTGCTCTAATTTTAATTATTTCTCTTCTAATGCGTGGCTTAGGCGCATTTGTTGCTTTTTCTCTAGTTCTTTAAGGTGTAGAGTTAGTTGGTGAATTCGGGATTTTTCTATTTTTGTGAGTGAGGTTTGGATGGCTATGTATTTCCCCCTTAGGACCACCTTTGCAGTATCCCATAGGTTTTGGACCAATGTGTTTTCATTCTCATTGATTTCCATGAATTGTTTAAGTTCTTCTTTGATTTCTTGGTTGACCCAAACATTCTTGAGCAGAGTGGTCTTTAGCTTGAAGTGTTTGAATTTCTGCCAAATTTTTTCTTGTGATTGAGTTCCAGTTTTAGAGCATTGTGGTCTGAGAATATGCAGGGAATAATCTCAATCTTTTGGTATTGGTTGAGACCTGATTGGTGACCTAGTATATGGTCTATTCTGGAGAAAGTTCCATGTGTGCTCGAGAAGAATGAGTATTCTGTTGTTTAGGGTGGAATGTTCTGTAAATATCTATGAGGTCCATCTGGTCCAATGTATCATTCAAAGCTCTTGTTTCCTTGTTGATTTTCTGCTTAGATGATCTGTCTTTTGCTGAGAGTGGAGTATTGAGGTCTCCTACAATTAACGTATTGTTATCAATATGACTCTTTATTTTGGTTAACAGTTGGCCTATGTAGATGGCTGCTCCCATGTTGGGGGCATAGATATTTACAATTGTTAGATCTTCTTGTTGGATAGACCCTTTAAGAATGATATAGTGTCCTTCTGTGTCTCTTATTACAGACTAGTTTAAAATCTAATTTGTCTGATATAAGAATTGCTACCCCAGCTTTCTTTTGAGGTCTGCTGGCATGGAAGATAGATCTCTATCCCTTCACTTTCAGTCTGGATGTATCTTTAGGTTCAAAATGAGTCTCTTGTAGACAGCATATGGATGGGTCCTGTCTTTTTATCCAATCTGCAACCCTGTGCCGTTTTATGGGATCATTTAGGCCATTCATGTTGAGAGTGATTATTGAAAGATATGAATTAATTGTCATCATGTTGCCTGTGAAGACGTTGTTTTTCTAGATTGTCCCTCTAAATTTCTGTTGTATATCACTCTTGGGGTCTTTCTCCTTTTATAGAACCCCCCTTAATATTTCTTGCAGGGCCGGCTTAGTCGTCACTTATTCTTTCAGTTTCTGCCGCTCGTGGAAGCTCTGCATCTCTCCATCCTTTCTAAATGAAAGCCTTGCTAGAAAAAGTATTCTTGGCTGCATGTTCTTCTCATTTAGTACCCTGAATATGTCTTGCCAGGCCTTTCTGGCTTGCCAGGTCTCGGTGGATAGGTCTGATGATATTCTGATGTTCCTCCCTCTGTATGTAAGGAATCTCTTCCCCCTAACTGCCCTTAAGATGGTTTCCTTGGTTCTAAGATTTGCAAGTTTTACTATTACATGCTGGGGTGTTGGCCTGTTTTCCTTGATCTTGGGAGGGGTCCTCTCTGCCTCTAGGACTTGGATGTTTATTTCTTTTCCCAGATTAGGGAAATTCTCAGCTATGATTTGCTCAAATACATCTTCTAGTCCTCTGTCTCTCTCCACTCCCTCCGGGATTCCAATTATTCTGACATTGGAACACTTCATGGTGTCACTTATTTCTCTGATTCTATTTTCATGGATTCTGAGTTGTTTTTCCCTGGCCTCCTCTTTTCCCTTTTTATCTATTATATTGTCTTCAAGGTCGCTTATTCGCTCTTCTGCCTCAGTTACCCTAGCTGTTAGATTATCTAGATTGGATTGGATCTCATTGATAGCATTTTTAAGTTCTGCCAATTCACCTTTTATTTCTGCCCTTAGAGACTCTATGTTGCCATTAATTGATTTCTCCATTCTAGCCATTGTCTTCACAATTGCTAGCCTGAATTCCATCTCTGACATCTTGGTTATATCTGCAACCATTTGTAAATCTGCAGCATAAGTCATAATCTCTGAGTCTTTTCTATTTTGGGGGTTCCTCCTAGTCACTCTGTTGATGGGTGTTTGAGGGAATATATAGAGTCCAAATTATTGACGAGAACCCAAGCAAAATGCACCTGTTTTCTTGGGACCTTAGGGTTGCTGGCCTCTTGTTTTCCCAGCCTTTGTTCTGCGGGAGGGGCCTGCTGCGCTGGTACTCAGGCAACCCTGTTTGGGTGGAGTTGCCCTGCTCCCCTGTGGCGGGGGATGGGCTCAGCGGGAATCAGTTTTTGGGGCTTTTGTTCTCTGGCAGCTTTCCCTGGCAGATTTCCGCATCTCTTCCACGAGTCAGAGCAGAAGAGATCATTTCCAACCCTCTGCCTCAGAGCAGAGAGATTGCAATCTGTTCTTCAGTTAGCTCTCCAGGCCACACTGTCTCCATTTCTGTCCGTGCTGCTATAAACTGCAGGGTCCTGTGTTGTGCGCCCCTCCGCAGCGCTCCCAGTCCTGCCTCCAGGTCGGGGCACGTCTCTGCCCTTTGTGTTTCTAAAACCGCCAGCCACTCCCAGTTCGCATGTGCGCAACCCCGCCGCTCCGGGTTTCCACCCAGGGGCTGCCCTAAAGTCCTTTCCCCGCCGCTACCGGTCTGTGAGTCTGTGCCTGTCTGCAGCACGCGAGGCTGTCACTCACCGGTGGTGTAGGATCCCCACCACCAGGCACTTCCCGCTGCCGTTTATCCTCCTATATCTGCCCGCGGAATCACGGCTCCCTGCTTCGTACCTCAAAACCAACCGCCTGCGATATTCTGTTTGTAGAGATCCAGATCTTCTTACATCTCAGGCTGGTTTCATGGGTGCTCAGAGTGGTCTGGTAGATATCCAGCTCAATTCTGGGGACCAGTTGAAATAGGGTCCCCTACTCCTCTGCCATCGTTCCCCCCTCCATGTATTTGTATTTTTAAATCATTGTGGATTTCTGTGCAATCCAAAGCAGAATAGTGTAGTGGTTAACATCATGGTCTCTTGTATCAGTGCTTGATTTTGAGTTCCAGATCTATCACTTTCTAGCTGTGACCTAGAATAAGCCACTGAACCTCTTTGTGCCTTAGTTTCTCATCAAGGGCAGTTTGAGGGTTATGTGAGTTAAGTACTTAAACACTTAGAGCTGTGCCTGACACACGGTGAGCATTAAATATTGTTAGTCGCTATTATTTTGTTTTTTATGTAGATACTCTTAGGTGAGATAGATGGATACATTGATTATTTTAAGTCACTGACTCTTACCTGTGAAAAAGTGACATCAAAGAGGTGACATATCAAAGGAAGAAGGGAGAAAAGGTTTTTCTGTATCTAAACCTCCCTGGAAATTCTGATAAGTCCTTTCCTTCCCCACCCCCACCCTGCCCCATGCCTTGAGACTTATCCTATGTCCAGCTGAGAATCACAGGTTCTAATGAGAGATCTTACAGAACTTTCTGGCAAATGTGAATGGTATGGAGACAGAAGAAGATTAGAATCATTGATATATGTAGGGTTGGGTCATATGATCTTAGCTGCCTAAATAATAGCTTTTTTCACTCAGGTTTTTTACTTGCTTTATTAAACAAGCACTGAACCTTGCTGTGAAATGTAATCCTCAACAGTGAGTGTAATATCCACTTTAAGTGCCCCCAGTGTGAATCTCCAAGTGAGAAGCTGCTTACATAGCAGCTCCAGGGGTGGGAAATGTGTCTCTTGAAGAACAGGAATATTATCTCTTTGTTGGCAGGAGCTTCATAAAACTGATTGTCTCCTTGTCTTTGACTTGCCTTTAATGATATGTAAAAATAGTGAATATGTATGCTTTTAAATATGATAGATCAGAGACATAAGTTACCAAATGGTTGTAGGGAGCATAGTCTCCTGTAATAGGAGTAAGCCACCATGAGATGGTAATTACAGTATGACTTTGTGATCACTCTTTTTATTTAGAGAAAAATGTTTTTTACATTATCACCAAAGAAAACTGTGAATATGTTTACATTTGCATGGTCAATGTCATAGTTTAGTATTTACTTTGTAAGAGATTTTTATTAGTATCTGTTGTTGTTTAAATTGTGTTCCCCAGAAACGTAAGGTGACGTTCTAACCCCTGGTACTTGTGAATGTGACCTTATTTGAAAATAGGGCTTTTGCAGATGTGATCAATTCAAGATATGGTCATAGTGAGTTAGGTTGGCCACTAAATCCAATGAGTAGTGTTCTTACAAGCAGAGGTGTGTTTGGACACAGACACAGACACACACACAGAGGGGAGATGGCCATGGGAAGAGGAGGCAGAAATTGAAATGATGCAGCTGTAGCCAAAGATGCCAAGGATTGACCACAACCATCACAAGCTAGGAAGAGGAAAGAAAAGATTCTTTCCTGGAACCTTAAGAGACAAAACGACCTGGCTGACATCTGGATTTCAGATTTTTTAGTCTCCAGAACTGTGGGAGAATGTGTTTCTTTTGCTTTAAGCCATCAGTTTGTGGTGATTCTTGGTGGCAGCCCTAGGAAACTAATAACGGTTTGCATCATCCATGGCACTTCAATGACAATGGCCTTCTTTCAGATCCTCAAACACATGAAGTATTGTCCTGCCTTGAGGTGTACAGGCTGTTCACTCTACCTAGCATGCCTCCCAAGGGACCTCCATGTCTTGCTTTTGCTTTTCATTAAGGAATTACACAGACCAGAGACCATCCCTGAGGACCTAAATTAAAGCACCCAGTCATTTACTCTCTACCACATCAGCTTAATTTAATTCCCACATAGAAATTATATTGGATATTTTTTCTTTCTTTTTTTTCATTGTGGGTTTACTTATTTTTTGTTCATACACCATTAGAATATAAATTATTGGGCACCTGGGTGGCTCAGTCATTAAGCATCTGCCTTTGGCTCGAGTCATGATCCCAGGGTCCTGTGATCGAGCCCCCTCATGGGACTCCCCACTCAGTGGGGAGCCTGCTTCTCCCCCTCCCTCTGCTGCTCCCCCTGCTTGTGCTCTCTCTCTCTCTGTCAAATAAGTAAATAAAATCTTTTAAAAAGTAAATATAAATTATATGAGAACAACAATTTTATGTATTTGTTTAGTACCCAGAACAGAATCTGTAGGACACAGGCATTCAATAAATATTCACTGAATGAATGAATGAAGTCATAAGTTTTTAACCCTTGAAACAGAATATTGTGATGTCATAGGACAAGGCCCTGGAATATATTAATTGTTTCAGTTTGTAAACAGCTATTGTACGCTTCTGACATGACATTTACGGTATTTTATTTTTTCAGTTAGTGAAAATGGGCTGGCAAAAAATTGTTTCATAGATACTCTTTTATGTCTGAATGACTAGCAGATACAGCCACTATATTGGGAACTAAAAAGTACATTTTCCACTGTGTGGTTACTCTTAATTTTTCCAAGTTAGCTACTGACAGGAAAATAAGCTTTTAGTAAATTTTCCTTCTTTTCACCAACAAATTTTAGAGGCAGAGGTCGATATATTTTGCAGTGTTCACTTGTCAAGAAAATAGAGTACAATCTGATTTGCTCTTTCTTGATAATCTTAAATTAGGCATAATGCATGAATGTGGAATAGTGTGCTTATGAAGGAAGATGATGTGTTGGATAGACCTGAGAACTTTTCTGATTTCTTCTCCAGGCGATGTTTTTCATAAATATTTCCAACACAAATGACCTCCTCTATTTGATAATTTTGGGTGAATTCTTGACTGCAATTTTATACAGTATGATATTAACAACCTCCCTAAAATGTTGTGGACTTTTTAAATACTTTTTATTCTTGAAACAACCAATACAAGTTGTTGTTGTTATCTTTGACATTCATCATAATTTGTTTTGGGATTGTTTTTAAAAAATGAGCTTCGATTTGTGTGTGCTGTTTTGCCATGTTGCAAGTTTGATTTACATGCATTAATTATGTTTGTTATTTCTTTTAAATGATACCTTAAGATCTTCCTCCAACATTTTCTTTTTAAAAAAAGTTATTTTTTCTAATTAAAAAATGGGCAGAAGACATGAACAGATCTTTCTCCAAAGAAGGCATCTAGCTGGCCAACAGAAACATGGAAAGATGCTCAACATCACTCATCGTCAGGGAAATGCAAATCAAAACTACAACGAGATATCACCTCATACCTGTCAGAATGGTTAAAATAAAAAACACAAGAAACAACAAGTGTTAGTGAGGATGTGGAGAAAAAGGAACCCTCCTGCACTGTTGGCAGGAATGCAAACTGGTACAGCCACAATGGAAAATAGTATGGACGTTCCTCAAAAAATTAAAAATAGTCATTGTAGAGCCCTCAATTCTTCCTGCTTTGCCCAGATCTGGCTGGTTGCCTTCTCATCATTAGGTTACAGCTCAAATATCACCTCTACAGGAAGACCAGTCTTCAACTTCTTATCTAAAGTATTCTCCTTCACTGTCATTCTCTGTAACAGACAACTCTTCACCCTATTCATTTCTAACAACACCCTGAGTTTTTAGACCCACCTTGGATAGCCACATGTTTCAGAATATGTGGGCTCTAGCCCCACTAGTCTAAATCTGATAGGTTTAAATCTGTATAAGTTAAACCCAATGGTTTTCAACCAGGACAGATTCTCACACACAGAAATGTTAATACCATTTTTCTGAGGTTAGAAACCATTTTTCTAAATCAGTTATGGTATTTTTAGTACATTTTGAGTGATTTGGTGTAGGAATGGGCATGGGTTGCAATTTGCTAAATGAGAAATGAAAGAAAAATTACTTATGGGATTCTGAGAAATGTCCTTTTTCTTAAAAGGGGGATGAAAGATCTAACTTCTCAACAATCAGCTGGGCATTGTGTAAGAATGTGAGGTATGGTACTGTTGCAGCTATCTTATGCCTAGGAAGGTGAAAGCCTGAGGATAAAAGCCAACATCAAGATGGCAGAGAAAAAAGACAGAATCAGAATCTAAATGGCATTGTTGAGTTAGGTAACTCTCGCACCAAATGAAGTCTAATTTTTTTGTTTGTTTGTTCTGGTTTTTTTTTTTTTTTTTTTTAATGTGAGATAATAAATCTCACTCTTACTTAAGCCATTTAAAGATTTAAAGTTGGGTCTCATGTTAATTGCTGACCAAAGTAGCTTAATTGATATGTTTTCTAGTTCATTACCCTGACCACTTAATGCAGGCAATAAAATCTGGAATTACCTTACTTATTTATGCAGTTCCTTTTTTTGTCTTTCTTTTCCTGCATTTTAAGAAAAAAAAACATTGTTTTATGTTATTTCTGACCCAATGCCTGGAATGTTGTTTGGCATATTGAATGAATATGTAAAAATATATGATGAATACATTCAATCTATCAAATGTATTTCCTAAATATCTAAAGGTATGCTTTTCTGTGCTCATTTACTATTACAGCTTTAGTTTCTTAGCTTTTTCCAGGAATGCTTTAATACTCTCTATTAAAATATCTTTTTCTACAGTTCATACTCTATCAATTCATCTTCCACATTGCTGTTAAAGCAGAAAAGATTTTACATGCTTAAAATCTGTCTATGGTGCTCTATTGCTTACTGAGGCAAATTAATACTCTATTATATGTAGACATCAGGCCTTTACTTATCCAGCTTGTCTGCCTCTAGTTTGTACTACAGTCACAACTAAGATCTCAGATCTCTTGCAACAAACCATGTGTCGTAGGCAGAATTCTAAGATGGTTCATAAGATTTCTACTTCCTGGTATGCACACTTTGTATAATACTTCCCTTTGAGTGTGGGTAGACCTAACTCAATCAGGTGAGATCTTTTAAAAGAGGATGTGGAGGTCAGAGATGGAAGAATCTAGAGATATTCAAAGCTGTCACAGATGCTCTCCTGGCCATGGGAGACTTCAGTCCTATCACCACAAGGGATTGATTTCAGCCAACAACCTGAATAAATTTGGAAGCAGACCTAAAAATCCAGAGAACCCCAGCCAGGCTGACATTCCAATTGCTGCATTGTGAAAGGTCTTCAGCTAAGACATACCCTGAATTCTGACCCACACAACTGTGAGATATTATATGGGTGGTGTTGTTTTGAGCTACTAAATTTGTGGTAATTTATTATGCAGCAATAGAACACTAAAACATCATGCTTGCTTAATTCTCCTTACCTTTCACTCATTGTTCTCTCTAATTTCAGTCCATGTCTGCCTGGTAGGTACTTGACTTATCCTTCAAGATCCCATGAATCCATTACTTCATTTAGAAATCCTTCCTCTTGGGCACCTGGTTGGCTCAGTTGGTTCAGCAACTGCCTTCGGCTCAGGTCATGATCCTGGAGTCCTGGAATCGAGTCCTATATCAGGTTCCCTGCTTAGCAGAGAGTCTGCTTCTCCCTCTGACACTCCCCCGTCTTGTGCTCTCTCTCTCTCTCTCTCTCATTCTCTCTCAAATAAATAAATAAAATCTTAAAAAAAAGAAGAAAAGAAATCCTTCCTCTGCAAAACACCTTTCTCCCAACTCTAGCTTGTTTTGCCATGCCTCATTCTTCCCCTCACTGGTTTTCATTGTTCTAATATTTCCTCTCTCACATGTCTATTATATTAGAACAGTAGTGTTCTCATTTTGAATTGAAGCTATGACCTCCTGTCTTGGCAAGACCAATGCCATACTGGAACCAGGTTATCAGGAGTCTTCTGATAAAAGCACACCCTAAGTATGCTGAAGATATTTGATTTGATTCAACAGCAATACCTCAAGTTTTTTTTTTTAAGATTTTATTTATTTATTTGAGAGAGAATGAGAGAGAGCACATGAGAGGGGGGAGGGTCAGAGGGAGAAGCAGACTCCCCGCCGAGCAGGGAGCCTGATGCGGGACTCGATCCAGGGACTCCAGGATCATGACCTGAGCGGAAGGCAGTTGCTTAACCAACTGAGCCGCCCAGGCGCCCCAATACCTCAAGTTTTTGTGAGGGTGTGTTATCAGTGTTACTGTCACTCAGATTCCTCCCCACATTAACCCTCAGCAGACTAATGACTGACTGAGCCCACAGATGACAATGGACATAGAAGGTAACAACAAAATTTTAAGAACTGACTTGTGATTTACAAAGCATAATAATAACATCTCTGTTGCCTTCACCTCTTCTCTCTGAAATTATTCGAAGACAATGAAAATTACAAGAAAGAGATGAGAAACACAGCTCCATCTTTGATGACACTAGAAACTATCTGTAACCCTAAAAATATATGAAGAATGCCTACCAAATCCAATGGCAATAATAATAGAATGCAAGAATGCTGAGAAAAGAAACCTACAGCTGCACCATCAGGTAATGCTGGCATAGAGAACCCTCCAATGTACGTGGTTATCGTGAGGAGTAAAATATCACTAACAATTGTGTTTTTTCAATGGTTTGATGGGCTGTGGGAACTTCTCTAGACTTTTTTATCATCACAGAGAAATAAAGAGAGGAGGTTGAAGAGGAAAGCACACAAATATGGCATATGTACAGAAAGCAATCTGCCAGGGAGACCAGATAAAGGAAAGCCTTTCAACCCTAAGCAGCCCTGCAACTGCTGATTTATTTCAGTGGGAGAAGTAAAAACTGAATAATCCCTTTCCGTCTCTGTATATTTCTCTCTATGTGTGTTATGTGTGCACACGTGTTTGTGTAAATCATAATCACCACACACAAATTCAAAACCTTGTGGCATAAGAAATTTCTCCATGGACTGGGGAGATAACCTGGTCATCTATCAACTTTTCACTCTTATACCACATAAAGCATCTCTTACCAAGAGATGGTGGTATAGACAGAATTCACTTTACTCACAGTTAATTAATACCTTTAAAATATTCAACTAAGCATCCACAAATATTTCTACAAGTTAAAAATTAAGGAACAGACAAAAATGCAAGTGGCAAATTAGGAAGACATAGCAGAAAAATGTCACCTTGGAGAAGATAAAAAATTTTGAACAAACTGTATGAAAATATACAATGTAAAGTAGGAGCTCAAAGCAGAGAAATAAGAGAATGAGGAAGACATTAGATGTATGCATACATACATACATACACCAACCTCCAGAGCTCAGGAGACAAGAAGAAAAGAAAATGAAATCTTCAGAAAAATAAAATCTTTGCAGAAAACATCTAGGGAAATAGACTCTGCTGGAAAGAGAGTGGAAAGTCAGACTGGGATTATAGACCAAAATGGAATTAAAAAGAGAATGAAAAGAATTAAAGGAATTAGCACTTGTTGATAAATAAGAAACCCAAAGCATATCCAAAATAGATATAAATGGTATACTTGAATAATAAAACTGAAAGGAAATAAGAATTTCAATATATAATTCAAAGAGTTTCTAGAACTATACAAAACTTTATAGATTGATAAGACAAACTTTAATGTATACACTGAATGAGGAAACTATGTCAAGGTAAAACTGCAACAATGCCTATTATACTTCTTGGAGTTCAAAGTTAAAGAGTAATCTTTCAAGCTGTGAGGAAAAGGATAAAAATGCATAGAGTGGGTAAAGAACAGAAGGCCTCACATATCCCCAGCTCTTTTCAATTTCTCTCTCTCTTTTTTTTTTTTTTTAAGATTTTATTTACTTACTTGACAGAAAGAGAGAGCACAAGGAAGGGGAGCAGCAGGTAGAGGGAGAAGCAGGCCCCTGCAGAGTAGGGAGCCTGACATGGAGCTCGATTCCAGGACCCCAGGGTCATGACCTGAGCCGAAGTCAGATGCTTAACCACCTGAGCCACCCAGGCATTCCTCTTTTCAATTTCTCAAGAAAGAAAACCTGAGTCTTTTTTACTCAGTCAAAATTTCATTCCTGATACACAATTTCCAACATACAAGAGTTCTGAGAAAGAAATTTCTAGATGACAAATTGACCAATATAGTAGTAAATTTAGACACTAGGCAAAAAGATTGGCAATGCTCACTGGGTTCATTTAATTGCAGGTTTAAATTAATCCAATTGTGGAAATTATATTTACAAACAGACTATCATAAACCATCACTATCAAACCATCACTATTATCAAAAAGTAAATGGGAGAGCAGGGAGAAGTATTATAACTAATTAAAAAGTAACAAATAGACCAATAGCAACCACAAAAAAAGGCAAGAATATGGTATTAATATCACATTAATTCAAAGCAAAAGCACTATAATAATAAGAGTCTCAATTCATAAAAATTTCCAGTCATGTGTAACAATATATGAATAAATACAAAACCCAAATTCATGAAATAAAAGCTACAAGGAAATTTTCAGTAACATTTTGGGAGTAAGATATTTTAATTAATTTATCTCTTTTGCTGGTGGCATTTTAAGTAGACCAAAAATAAATACAGCTATAGAAGTCCAAAATTATGTAAAAAAGTGTATCTAGTTGATATATCTTCAGAAATAGAGCCCAGATCTTTACAGAGGATCATTTTCCTAGGACATTGAGGTTCCATAATCCAAGGTTACAGAAATGTAGGCAGGGGATATTATCAGTTACGTGCACATTATAAGCAGAGATATTCAAGTCAAATCACAGTCTCCAGAAAAGTTTGAAGGATTCAGGAAATTATAAAGTCCTACTTGAGAATTTAGGGAGGAAGTATTTCTGAAGGACCTGACAATATCTTCACTTTGAGTAAGCAGTATTTTTAACCACCTGCTCTTCCGACAAAACATACTGCTCCATGTAGACATGAGTAGATACATGGCCTCCTTTGTTGGGGTCTCTTAGTCAATCCTGCCATTTTGTCTTTTTGAAAACCATGCAATTAAGTGTTTTTTTAGTTTAATTCCAAATAATTGAAAGGATAACACCAAAAACCAACTAGAATTTATATCAATAGTTCAAAGCTGATTGATTCAATATTAAGACTCAATAAGCACAATTTACTATAGCTATAGAGAAAAGATTATATCTATTGATACTGAAAACTAATTTGATCAAAGGCTACCTTCATACTAGATAAGATTGCTAAGGTACTGAGGGTTGTTGGAGGGGAGTGGCGTGAGGGGATGGGGTAACTGGGTGATGGACATTAAGGAGGGCACATGATGTAATGATCACGGGGTATTATATAAGACTCATGAATCACTGACCTCTATCTCTGAAACCAACAATACATTATATGTTAATTAATTGAACATAACTTAAAAATAAATTAAAAATAAAAAAGGAAAAAATAAAACAAAGGAGGCATTTAAAAATGACATAATTTAAACCTCCATCAATATGGTAATACAATAGACTATATATTATTCAAAAAAACAAAACAATTGCTAAGGGATATACTTTTTTTTAAAAGGGATTTTATTTATTTATTTATTTGTCAGAGAGAGAGAGAGCAAGCACAAGCAGGGGGAGTGGCAGGCGGAGGGAGAAGGAAGCTCCCTGCTGAGCAAGGAGCCCAATGCAAGACTCAATCCCAGGACCCTGGGATCATGACCTGAGCCGAAGGCCAATGTTTAACCGACTAAGTCACCCAGGTGTCCCAGGGATATACTTTCTTAATATGTTATATAGATAAAGGCAGTTCCTCCTTATACGTGTATATTTTGCATGTGTATATAAATGTTGATATATATGTAATATGTAAACATATTCTATATGTGCATACATATGTCTTATGCAAAAAAAGAGAATTTGTATTAAAGTTGAGAATAAGAAAATTGACTACTGTCACTTGTATTTAATATTTTTGTGACTGTACCAGTTATTGGAATTTACATGAGAAAGAAGTATAAAAATTGGAAAGGAAGAGACAAAGTTGAAATAGTTTATAATAACATAGTAGAAAAACTCAAAGAACCACATAAAAAATTATCACAAGCAATAAGAGATTTCAGTAAGGTGGTTGGTGCTAAATCAATATACCAAAATAATATATATGTAATATATATTATATTTGTAAAAAGCTTGTTAGGAAGGATAATGAAGAAATGTTTTATTTAAAATAGCCACACAATCATACCTGTGAATAGTCTAAACAAGAAATATAGCAGCTTTTTATGAAGAGATATTCATAATGTTACCAAAGGATCCAAAACGAGACTTGAATTTTTAGAAAGGAATGCCTTCCTGTTGGATAGACAGACTTAATATTAGAAGAATCTCAACAAATCCTAAATCAATGTACAAGTGGTGATTCCTGCAGTGTACCAATAGGATATTCTTCATTAGTGCTAGACAAACTGATTCTAAAATTCATGTGGATAACTGAATGTTTAAAATCAGCTAGGAAATTTTTGAAAAGAAAGTAATCAAGTGGACACGAATACCTAATGATACTCAAGCATATTATGAAACATTATAAATCTTTTTTTATTTTATTATGGTATGTTAATCACCATACATTACATCATTAGTTTTTGATGTAGTGTTCCATGATTCCTTCTTTGCGTATAACACCCAGTGCTCCATTCAGTATGTGCCCTCTTTAATACCCATTACCAGGCTAACACATCCTCCCACCCCCCTCCCCTCTAGAACCCTCAATCTTAATAATTAAAATAATGCAGTACTGATTCATAAATAGAATAATAATAACAAATAAAAAAGGGTTAGCCTGGTGATGGGTATTAAGGAGGGCCCATATTGAATGGAGCACTGGGTGTTTATAATATGCAAACAATGAATCATGGAACACTACATAAAAAGCTAATGATGTAATGTATGGTGATTAACATAACATAATAAAAAAATAAATAAATAAAGGTGCTCTGTAAGAAAAAAAAAAATCAGCAATAAATTTTGGCCGCCATGACAAACCAAAAAAAAAAAAAAAAAAACTAATGATGTAATGTATGGTGATTAACATAACATAATAAAATAAAATAAAATAAAAAGAGTCCAGATATAAATGCAAATATGTATGGGTATTTAGTACATGATAAAAATGTCATTTTATACCAGTGGAGAAAAGGTAGATTAATAATGGTACTGGGTAATTGGTTAGGCATGTTAAAAAAATAAATTCCTACAACAACCTCATTTCTTATACCATAATTTCGATTGAAGCAAATAATTAAATTAGGAATATTGAAAGAAGAGGAGAAAGAGGAGAGGAAGAGAGAGAAAAAAACTATAAAATTACTAGAAGAAAATTTGATTTTTTTTATATTTAAAAAATAATTTTGAGATGGAAAAGACCTCTATAAATATTAAATAAAAATCACAAGAACTGAGATCACCTGCATCAGTATAATTAATTGTTAGGGTTGAAAACTAAGACCACTTGTGTCAACATAATTTAACTGTCCCATGAAATTCTCACTTAGACTAAAAATCAATAAATAATGTCACCGTTTGCTTTTGGAAATTCTTGCAAATCAATTCATTTGGACAGTTTACTCACCTAGATGAACAGCTTACTTAGCGGGGCAATAATTTGCTCACCAAGACCCGCTTCAATAATATCCTTGCTTTGCTGTAAAGCATTATGAACTTTGCCCAATTCTGACCAGTGCTCCTCCTTGAAAAACACAACTTAAGTCATTTGAGTATAGACCAAAATACCCTCCGAATCCTCCTTTTGAGAGACCACTAAGTTTTCCCAAGGTCATGTTTTCCTTCTCTATAGTAAGTTTATTAATTCAGCTTTGCTTGATCAAGAAGTTTTTCTGATAGTCCATTGTGGACAGTTGATGACCCCAAAGCCATTTAAAAACTTGAAATAGAAAACAATAGACAAAATCAAAAGAAAAGTGATAAAGCGGGGCAATGTTTTGAATGCTCATCATAGACAAAATGCCATTTACCTAAATATTGAAGCCCCAACAAATTGATGAGTAAAAAAAAGAATTGGAAAAAGGTTACGTACATAAAAAAAGTTCACATTCAATGAAAAAAGCTTTAAAATACATGAAAATAAGCTCAACATAAATTATATTACCATAAATGCATGTTAAAACTATAAGGAAATTCTATTTTTCACTTTTCAGATTGGCAAAGATTAAAAAATAGTGTAGCTGTGGGGAGACAACATTGTTGTAGAGTTATTGGGTGCAGCTTCTATTGAGTGCAACATGGCAATATATATTACGATTTTAAATGCATATGGGCTTTGACCAAGGAATTCTACTTCCAGGAATCTGTCTTCCAGATATATTCCCATAAGTGGAAAAATATATATGTATGAGGTTACTCATTTTGGCTATTTCTGGAAATAGCAAATGATTAAAACCTTTAAAATATCCATTATATGGTACAATAAAAAGTGACATATTTGAAGGCAGCTATTGTAAATAGTAAGATATGTCCTAATGTCCAAGGTATGGTAAATTAAAAAAATGATTACACACGAGTATGATTTTTATGCAATGATTTTAGAAAGAAAGGATATAGATATGTTATTCAAAAGATCTCTGTAAAAGCTGTTGCTACTGAAGTCAACTAAATGGTTTGGAGACAGAAGTAGCTTACACTGCAAACTCTTTCGAACTCTTTGTCCAGAAATATGCATTTATCATTAACCATCCCTTCATCCTAATGAAATTGCGAAATGGAGCTTTTTCAGTAAAAACTCTGTAAGGCATTGTAACATTGAATAGTTTCACTTTGGAACTTTAATGGAATACAATAAATTTAAAGGGGAACGAGATCTTTTTTCTCCTGCACGGTGGACAGAGGGCACAGGCACGCTGAGTGTGCAGACAAGGGAGGCTACTCCCATCGGGCACATCTGCAGCGGGCTGTCAGTGCCCAGAGGGAGACTGATGGACTCACGGGGCCGGATGCACTGGTGGGGTAGTTTTATATAAGCATCCCAAAATTTATCGGTGGATCCCAGAAAAGACAGATCTCAGCAGGAAAATGGTAAGAAAGTGAATTCACCTTGATGCTATCAATACTGTTTACGAATGTGTGGAATCCCTCTCCCCTGTCTCTGGGTAACCCCTGAAACTGAGGAGATGGGGCAGGAGACTGGAGGTTTTCCAAAAGCAAGTTGAAGTATAGTATTAATGCTTGTGTTACTTGAGCATCAGTGTGGTCTGGGGATAGAGGGTCATGGTAGGGCACATAGAGTAACAAATTATAATTATTTTCAAGTAGTTTTTAACAATAGAAAAAATATATGTCAGAATTATCTAGGAGCTCATGCTTGGGGCCAAGTCCTCAGATATTAGGGGATTTTAATACAATTAATAATAAAAAAAAATGTCTCCTACAAGCAAAAGAAGCACAAGATAAACTAAAGGATATTCTTGTTTCTAAGCCAAATGCTCAGGATTGAGTTCCACACAAGTTGTTTCTGAATAACTCCTCTTCACTGAAGAAGGAATGGCTAGTAGTAGGAGTTATAGGAAACACACAGATGGCATTTAAATATTTCATCAGTTCCCCACTCCCGCCTACTTATTCAACTTTATTTTACTTTTATCGTCACTATTCTCCCAACCCCAATGCTCCTTGCTTCAGTCGTACTATTCTTTCAAGTCCTCGTTCAAAGTCATTTTGCCCTAGGAGTGGGGCTGCCAGTAGCCGCTGGGGCCCTTCTTCCCCGTAAGTTCTGCTCACTGGAGATCCCAAACAAGCAGCTAGAGGAGTGTCTTCAAGGCCGCCCAGTACCACAGGAGTAGTACATTCCTCCACTGTCCCTCTGCACCTCAGGTCTGCATAATATTAGGGCTTAAAATAATCAGTACCCTAGGAAGATTATTAGTTTGGAAAATCAAATAATAAACAACTTGAAATTAATTAATTCCCTCTCAGGTAAACACTACATTAAGGTTGAAGCATAACATGAAGAATTAGAAGGAGTGATCATTTCAGCCTGTCGTTAATTTTGTTTTTCTAAAGTACTTTAGCATTTATTGCCCCACCACTCTTGAAATTAAAGGCAAACAAATGCTTTTAATTTTTTGTTGTTTTGTATTTGCTTGATATGTATTTGTGACTTATTTCACATGCCAGTTTTCTGTGGAAACCTGAAAACCTTTTGAACTAACAAGATTAAATTTTTCTATTAAAGCATATTGTATTGAAAAAAAATGCTTTTATGCAGAAAGTAGAAGGAGAATAATACTTCCTTCCAAGTTCTTCCTTTCAGAATGAAAATGTCTGTTGTAGGCTTGTCCCACCTTTATTTTGGAAGCAGACAACTTGTCTTCCAGCTTTACCTGTCCACAACTAGAGAGGAATTTTACCCCAGGATAGATCATACCCAGAGTCTCAACCATACTTGATCCAGATTATTGAAATGACGGGATTTGGAACTTTTTGTAGTGTTAATACAGGAATGGGTTAAGAATTTCAGGGATGTTGGGATAGGATGAATGTCTTACATGTGGGATAGATGTGAAATTGGGGGAGACAGCACATTATTTGTGGTTGAGTGGTGTCCGCCTCCCAAATTCACGTCTACCTGGAACCTAAGAATATTTGGAAACAGGATTTTTGCAGATGGAATTGGTTAACATAAAATGAGGACATATAGGATTAGGGTAGGCCCTAAATCCAATGACTGGAGTATTTACAAGAAGGCCATGTGAAGGCAGAGGCAGAGATTTGAGTGCTACATCTAGAAACAAAGAACACCAAGGATTGCCAGTAACACCAGAGGCTGGAAGAGAAGCATGAGACAGTTTCTCTGTCATCAGTACTTCCAGAAGGAATCAACCTTGATAACACCTTGAATTAACACTTCTAGCATCCAGAACTGTGAGAGAATGAACTTCTGTTGTCTTAAGCCATTCAGTCTGTGGTACTTTGTTATGGCATCCCCAGGAACCTGTTATACCTTCTCAAAGAAAATATGCCATATATGCATTTTTTATATTCAATTTAATTTTATGGTAATGGTAAAATTTTTGCCTCTGCTGACTACCATTATTGAAAGCAACTAACATTTATTGAACATTTCTGAATTTCCAGGCACTATGCATTAATGATCTTCACAACTACTGCAAAACAGGCATTATTATCTCTAGTTTACAGATTAGGATGTTTTAATCTGTATTGGGGGGGGGGTCTTATAGTATCAAGTAGGAGAATCAGTATTTAAATACATATCTGTTTAACTCTCATGTTTATAATCTACCTATTAATTTATAAGGAGAAAAAAATGAATTGTTCTAATATATAACAAGATTTTAACTCACACGGAGCAAAGAAAAGAGCAGTCATCCTTTATCAGTGTGCAATCTATATGTATTTAATTTTCCTCTGCAACCCTGCAAGCTGTTGCTCACTGTGTCATCAATCAGGATGAGCTTACAAATTCACTTAGAAGTGCAAGCACATGCAAGTGTGCCATATAGTCAATTCCTTTTTCAATGAGAGTTCTCTCTGACACCACAAAGCTTTTATGTTTAAGCGAGCCTAATGACAAGACCATTACTTCAGGTATTGACCAAAACTTGCAAATAGAAGAGCAATAGGGAGGTTCTCCTAAGCATGTTATTACAAAGTGGAAGCAGTTGAACAAACGCATTACTCTCTTTTAAGTAGAATTTGCCTTTTGCTCTATATTAGTTCATATTTGTGAACTTTAATGAGACTGATTTATAGCAAAGTAATTCTTACCTTTTAGAAGGAGCATCTATTATAATGATGCTACCAACAATAGTGCTGTGACAGGTCATTAAAAGTAAAATAGGAGTGTTTGGGTTAAGAAGGAGGATTGTGTGGCTCACCTCAAGCTTCAGCTGCATCCAGCACTGGGATTCAGACTTGCTGGGTATGGCAGGGGGACAGAGGACTGGAGAGGCTTCTGAGGGAGAATTTATTTTAAGGAATAATGGGGACACCAGAATAGGAATCCTCTATTAATAAAACTTTAGCTCTAAGACGGGAGATGTTTCAGTTTGCTAAGGCTTCCATAACAAAGTAACCCAGATTGGGTGTCTTAGCACAACAGAAATTTATTTTCTCAAACTTTTGGAGGCTGAAAATTTGACATCAATATGCTGGCAAGGTTGATTCCTTCTAGGGCTTCTGTCCTTGGCCTGTGAACTGCTCTTCTCCCTGTGTCCTCCCTTGGTCTTCTGTCTGTATGTGTCTGCGTCCAGATTTCCTCTCCCTACAAGGACATCCATCACATTGAGATAGGGCCCACCCTGGTGACCTCACTTTACCTTAAGCCTTTAAACAGTCACATCTGAAGTACTTGGGGTTAGAACTTCAACATATAAATTTTGGGGAGATACAATTCGACTCACAACAGGACAGATGATTCTAAGTAGAATACTGTACTTGTCAAAGAATTAGCCCCTGACCCAGATGCCCATAGATTTATGTGTAATTCCTCTGGAAGGTTTGAGAGATGAAGACTATGAGGCACTATAATAGCCCTGTGATAAAACATAACAGCAAAAGTAAGTGAAGCATTCTTTACTTCGGCATTGACCATAGTGCCTATGGAAAATGCACTGGGTTCAGAATGTTAGAAATGCTGAAGGAATAAAAAATTTCCACTGACTCTAGCAAGACTTAGCTTTCAAGGGTTCCTCCCCACCTATTGCTAAATCCAGTTAGTTGATGAATGTCTGATAAACTACGGATTCAGTCCTGTGGGCCCTGCGTCATGTTTTATGATTAACACAACTTCAATTTTTCATACTTTTCAAGAATTTGTACAGTGAAAATTTTCTGAAAATACTGGATTTTGCTTGGCCATCCTCAAATTTTTTTGTAAAGTATTTAAGCATCTTGCTGTCCACAAAACGATCATGACTGTTTCTATATTTCAGTAAAAGGCTTGAGCTAATGGCTCTTTTTTTCTTCTTCCACAAAGAACCACATTGGCTCTCTGAGGTATCCATTTCAGCAGGGATGCAAGTTTCCGGCAGAGGAAGAAGCAGCAATAATGCCCAACAAAAGTGCTAGCGGCAGCAGTAGAGATCAGTAAAAGTGATGCCAATGCCTGATGGAGACAGTTCAGCCATGGGGAACAGAATGTGAGTCAAAGTGCCTTCCTACAATTTTCAAACAGAGTGGGCTTGGCAATAGACATCCCTGTGGGAAGCTGAATCTGGAGATGAAACAGAGGGTAGAATCCATGTGGTTGGTTATAGGCCTTATCTATGAGTATATACAAAGTAAACTTTGGGAATAAAGATATGTTTTAGGAGGCTTTGAGGGCGACTGAAATTTCAGTGACAGCAAGATGAGGAGGACAATTGATATAAATGGGCTATTACTACTAATGTGACCTGGGCAGCAACTTTGTGTGATTACTATGAATGATGCTTTCTACAGTTGTGTTCTAGGGGTGCCATTCTGCCGAAATCTACATCATATTCTATATTCATATTATTTTCTAGAGATATGGTTCTGTCTGGAACAGTGCAACTGCTCATGTCCATGAAATACGACCCAATTTTAAGTACTAATTTGGGTTACCCTTAAGAAACACCTTACATGTACATATCAATTTTCCTAGTTTACAATATATTTTCACATGTATAATTACATTTTTATCTTTTTACCGTCACAAACTCTATTAGGTAAACATTATATCATTTATATCTAATGGGAAAGAAGTTCAGGAATTATTTTGCTATTTCTACCATAATATATTGCAATAGCACAATTTCTAGCCCACAGTAAGTGCTCAATAAACATCTGATAACCATGGACTTATTCATGCATAATATAAACCTATGAAAAATATATGTTCAAATAGAGATTTAATTATGATAAAATAGATGTTTTAGAACTTCATGTATGTGATAACCATATTCATGGTCAGCCACACAAGTAAGAAGAGTGGAGAGCACCTATGTTTTTCAATTTGATGAAGATAAAAAAGATCCCCAGGGTTTCCAAATTGTACCACACTCAATTGCAAGTAAATGATACTGTACTTTTTTTCTTCTAGTAGGACTGATAAGGGAGACAGAGTTAAAAAATAGCTTTCCCATTTTAAGATTAAAATCCATTCATTCATTCAACAAATACATATTGAATGTTTACTATGTTCAAGTTTTGTTCTTGATGCTGAAGAATTGTCATTGGAAAAAAATCCCTGCACCTAGAGACCTAAGATTCTGTATTTAATTACTTTCTCTTAGGGTTTGCATTATAGTGATTTAACTTTGGAAATCATCATGTAGTTAATTTCATAGTTAAAGATAACATATGAGTCATACTTGTCTTCTTGCCAATGGCAGAATTCCAACTCGAACTGACTCTAAAGGAAAAAAAAAAAAGAATTTATTGGATAAACATTCCTGAGTACATGAACTCATATTGAATCAAGAGGTCTCTGTCTTTCCCAGTATTTATTCTATTTTCCCTTGCATTGGCCTTGTTTGCTGGAAGGCTGTCTACACAGGGACTTCTAGACCTCCAGGCTTACATTCTACCAGTTTAGTAATCCCAGGGAAAGGACATCTCTTTCTTAATGAAAGTCTCAGGAATTACTGTTGCTGGTCATAACTGGTCTCTACATCCATTCATGGATAAATCACTGACATCCAGGCAATGGCTGCATCTCTTATGCCATTGGAGGGACTTGTCTCATCTGAAAAACATAAACTCCTAATAGATTGAAAAAATGGTGTTTTGTTACCAAAAAAGTGGAATTTAATGATGCATACTGAAATTAAGTGACTTTACAGTGAAATTAAGTGACTTTGGAAACAGAGCCAAATTGGGTCTTAGATTTCTGAGTTCTAGGCCAGAATTTTTCAGTTGTACTTCACTGTCAGTTTTTATCATGGAGAGTAAATAAGATCATGAGCTTAATTGTTCTTTGAAAAAGTAATAATGTGCCGAATAAATAGCTATTATACATGATCCCTAGGCAATAATCTTAAAAGTTCCAGATGTCCTGATTTAATTTGTGCATTTAAAGTGCATTCAATCTGAGTGAAAGTATTAGTAAAGTTATTTGGAAAATATGCTATAATTAGTGGATTTTTTATTCAATAGGTCTTGATAATGACTACTTGAAGATGATAATAATCTTCTGGACTAAGACAATGAAAAGTTCTCTCTAAAGTAAAGACTGAGAAGTGTTTGGGCAATGTTTCCATTACAGTGGGGCTCCAGGGCTCTCCCATAAAGCTCTTTAAAATGGCTCTTTACTTGGTCCCTTCACTCAACTCCTTCCAGGCTGAGTCCTAATGAACTTCACTTTGACTTGGAAACTCTCTTCTCAATTCTCTGACCTACTTTTCTCCTAGGGGCAAGTATTACTCTCTTATTGCTTCCCCAAGAAGAAACATATGTCTTATCTTTTCTAAAAATATTTTTTCTTCTTATATGGCCTAGTAAGTCCAGATTTGGAAACATCACAAACCTAAAACCAGTTCTTCTTTCCTTGAGGAAAAGGGAAAGCTTAATATTAAAAATTTCTGTAGAAGTGAGAAGAAATTCTGTGTTCCATTCTTTTAACATAACAAAGCAGAGAAAATACAGTTGCGTTTTCGTGTTAAGACAGTTTGAATCATTTATGTTAATAAGTATATGTTATAATTTTTTTGAAAATATAAGTAATTTTCAACTATAAATTAAGAGGTTTTTAAGAAATATGTTGGAAGTTTAACTTTCTTAACATAAACATGTCCTTTACAAAATATTTACATAATCCAAGTTCATTAATCTAAAGGGAATATTTACTTGAAAAACTGGTCTTACTATAATTAAACTTTGGCAAGCTAGAACTTGGATGAAGTATGTAACGGAGTCCTAAATATTTAGAACAGAAAGTGACCTTAAAAATTGTCAGATCTCTCCAAAACATTTTATAGGTCAAGAAACTATTCAGAGTAATGATTTATCTAAGTACATAATTACAAATATCAATTTTCTGTTCAAGTTTGTTTCAAGAATATAACAATTACCTTTTGGTTGTTTTATTTGTTAGCATGTTGAATTTTTTCCTATAAATTATTGAAGATGAAATCACTTCCTAAAAAGTGCATATTGTATATAATGAAAAAACTTCAGTGTTCCAGAAATTGTTTCCTTCATTATTTTCCAAGAAATCATCCCATAGCCACACCATTTATGAGAAACAAACACATAAACTCCATATTCCGTGAAAGCTGGAAGAGCAAACACTCAAAATCCAAAATAAATGGAAAAAATGTCCATAGAAGTGGATATTCATCAGGGAAGGCATGCGAACAAGGGTGGAAGTAGTTCAAAGATACCTAGCAGATAACGCCACATGTGTAGCTCAAGAGGTCTAGCAAAAAATTACTCTTTGAAGAAAAAGCAAAACACTTCAGGTAAGGTGCAAAAACTGAGTATCTTCACTGCTACAATGGCATCAAGAGGGAATTGGCTAGAAGCAGATGACACAGGACTAAATGAGAAATTATATCTACAACTATAATCATAGGAAACCATTTGCTCTGTGAGAACAAGAAGGAAAAAATCCTTGCTTGAAGGGGTGGGGAAAGTACTATACTGTTGCCTACTATCATTGGCAAAGAGTAAAGTCAAAAAACTCAAATTAAAAATCCTGGATCATAGGGGCTCCTGGGTGGCTCAGTTGGTTAAGTGGCCAACTCTTGGTTTCATGATTTCAGGGTCCATGATTTCAGAGCCCAGAGATCGAGCCCCAGGTCGGAGTCTGCTCCAGATTCTCCCTCCCTCTCCCTCTAGCTTACATGTACATGCTATCTCTATATATGTATCTCAAATAAACAAACAAACAAATAAACAAACAAACAAATAAATAAATCTTTTTAAAAAATCCCGGATCATAGGAGAATCTCTGGTTAGCCTAAAACACATCCTTACACCAATTGAAATATAAACTTTCTGCAAAAAAGTAATTCATAAGACAAGAGGAGAGAGAGGATAAGATAGTGTCACCATTGGGTAGACAAAACATAGTAGCCTAAATATTTCTTCTTGGATTGTAATAACTAAGAATTATAACCATCCAGTAATAGTGAACCCACCTTCTAAAGACCCTCCTCACTGAGAGGTTTTTAGGCAAAGTGTTGAAGGTGTGTCCTGGTTTCTCCTTACTGCTTATCGTAAAATGCAAGATGAAAGAGATAAGTTGAAGGAAACATAACTTGAAGATTTGGGAAATTCTATCCATATTGCAAAAAATAGAAAGCGGGTGGAACAGAATGGGTGGTTAGATTCTAAGCAAGAGAAGGACTCAACATGCCATTGCTAGCTTGAAGATGCAAGGAATTGGGACTGCAGACTTTGGGAGTTGAAAATGACCTATGACCAACAGCCAGAAAGAACATGGGGGCCTCAGTCTTACAACCATGAGGAACTGAATTCTGCCAATAAGAATGAGCTTGCAAGCAGATTCTTCTCCAGAATTTTCAGATAAGAACCCAGTCAAGCTGACATTTTTTAACAACATATTAATTATTCAATCAGAAAATATTAGGAACATAAAAATATAATATGGGATAACAAAAAAATGAAAGAAAAAACACAATAGAAATACCCATGGATATGCAAATATAAATTAGATTTTTAAAAATCTTTAAAATAACTATATTTGCCATGTTTAAGAAAATAGATAAGCATACAATATAAATATAATAAAAAGACAAACTGGAGAATTTTATTAGGAAACCACAGACATTTAAAATCAGTTAAAATTCTAGACTTGAGAAATAAAATACGTAAAATCAGAAACTGTTGCTATTTTGGTTTAACAGCAAACTACAAACAACAGAAAACAAAATTAAGAATTGACAGAAAAATAATAAAAATATACAAACTGAAGCACAGATAAGTGAACTAAAAGGACAAAAGTAAAGCATTAGATTAAGGTGGAATAAAGTGAAAAGTCTTACAGAAGTTTAGTTGGAAAATCAGAAGGACAAAAGCAAGAGAGTAGGACAGAAATAAAAGTTAATGAGCATACATTTTAAAAAACTTTAATAAATCCAGATTCAAAAACCTATGAAACCCTTAGCAAGATAAATATAAAGAATAATAAATCTAGAGACATCATAAGACTGCTAAAAATCAAATCAGAGGCAAAATTTTTTCCTCAACTTTATTGAGGTATAATTGACAAATAAAATTTGCATGTATCTTAGCTACACAAAGTGATGATTTGATATCTGTATACATTGTGAAATGTTACCACAATCAAGCTAATCATCAAATCTGTCACTTTACATAGGGGGTGTGTGTGTGTGTGTGTATCAAGAATATTTAAGATCTACTCTCTTAGCAAATTTCAGGTATCATAGAGTATTATTAGCCATAGTTACTATGCTGTACATTAAATACCTAGAATTTATTCATGTTATAACTGGAAGTTTGTACCCTTTGGCCAACATTTTCCCATTTCTTCCACCCACCAGACCCTGGCAACCACCCTTCTACTCTCTGTTTTTATGTGTTTGACTTTCTTGGATTCCACACATAAATGAGGTAATATAGTATTTGACTTTCTGTATCTGGCTTATTTCCTTGAGCATAATGTTCTCCAGGGTCATCTGTGTTGTCACAAGTGACAGGATTTCCATCTTTTTATGGCATAATAATATTCCATTGTATCCATATACCACATTTTCTTTGCTCATTCATCCATCAATGAACAAGGGTTGTTTTCATATCTTGGTTATTGTGAATAATGCGGCAATAAACGTGGGAGGGCAGGCATCTCTTTGAGGTACAGATTTCATTTTCTTTGCATATAATATCTAGAAGTGGGATTTCTGGATCAGAGGGTAGCTCTATTTTTAATCTTTTGAGAAACCTCCACACTGTTTTCCATAATGGCTGTACCGATTGACATTTTCACCAACAGTGTACCAGGGCTCCCCTTTCTCCATATTCTTCCCTACACTTGTTATCTTTTGTCTTTTTTATAATAGTCCTTCTCACAGCTATGGCGATATTTCATTGTGATTTTGATTTATATTTCCCTCAAAATTAATGATGTTGATTAGTGATAGATTGGCTCCAGTGGTGGGCTTCTGTTCCCAATAAGCTGTCATTTTCTGTATGCTTCTCTCACTAGTTTTGGGGGCAACAGTTTGTCCTGTGACCTCCATTCTATGATGGATTTAAGAAATTTTGTCATTTTTCAGTTTCTTCAACTTTTTTCTTGTTATGAGGATAGAAATAATGGCTTCTAAGTTCTTTACTCATCAAAGCTAACTTTGGAAGTCTTCATCTCTATTTTTGAAGGATATCTTTGTTGGCTATAGAATTTTGCATTAGAATTTTGTATCATTTTCTTTCAATCCTGTAAAGATATTATAGATTATTGTCTAGTTTTTGAACATTTTTACTAAAAAATAAGTGTCAGTATTCTTTTGAAGGTAATGTATCTTCTTCTATTTGTGTTTAAGATTTGCCTCTGACAAATCCACCAACCTCAATCTAATTGCATCTCCTATCAGTCCTGTGACCCAGCTACAGGCCTGCTCAGCCATGGTCCAGGGAGCAATCCTGCATGTTCAGGAACCCAGCAATAGGTGTGCAATAGGCACACCCATTCATACCCCTGGAGTCAATAACATGGGAACGCAATTCCTCAATTGCAGGAGGCTCAGTGTGGACTAGCTTGAGAATTAAAAACTCCAGAGGTCCCAGCCTTCTATATGTTTTGCCTCCAGAAACCCTACTAGATTCTCATTCTGAAGGATGCAGAAAACCTTCATGCATCCAACAGGGGATGGAAAGAAACCATTTTGAAATAAGCCTAGAGTATTCTTTCCTTCATTACGTTCCTGTAACAAAGACGAGGCCTCAAAGTGAACTACTTTCCTGAGGTATTATCTGGCATGGGGAAGGGAAGCCCCCTGTAGCCTTCCTGTCTTACCTAAGGGGGGATGAGAAGGCAAAGAAGCATTTGTGAAAGTCATATCTCAAGGATATAAGCACACTAAAAGGCCAAGATCTAATAATAGATTTAGAGATTCGTTGCTTCCCCGAACATCTATATCCACATCAATGGGGCATCTGTATAATAATAGATGATTAAAACTGAAAAAAAACTGCAAACCTTAGACTGTATTTAAGAAGTCACTACAGAAACCCAAAGATAACAGAGGAGACAAACACAAATACACCAGAGGAGATTTTAGTCTCTGACATAGCTACAACAGATAGTAAACACAGCCTAACTTCTAGTCAGATAAATAAAACCTCACATCAAAAGCCTATTTACCTCAGTTCCTTTTACCTGGAACATCATACCAAGCTTTAAACAAAAAGTTATAAGGCATACTAAAAGGCAAAAAGGAAAATTAAAAAAAATAAAAAAAACACTGTTTGAAGATACAGAACAGCATTAGAATCCCACATATGGCAAAGATTTTGAAATTATTCCATCTGTGATTTAAAATAAATATGATTAACATGCTAAGATCTCTAATGGAAAAAGTGGACAGTATGCAAGAATAGATGGATAACATAAGCAGAGAGATGAAAACTCTATAAAAGAATCAAAAGGAAATTCTAGAAATCAAAAAACTAAAGCAAAAATATAAAATGTAAAATTATAAAATTTCTGGAAGATAACATAGGACAAATCTAGGTCACCTTGAGTTTGGCAGAATTTATTTTATTTTATTTTTAAGATTTTATTTATTTATTTGAGAGGGAGTGAGAGAACAAGGGTGGGTGGGAGAAGGGGCAGAGGGAGAGGGAGAAGCAGGGTCCCCTCTGAAAACCTCAGAAGCTACTGAGTGAACAGTAAAAGAGACACATTATATCAGTGTAATTAATGTTGCTATAAACAATGAATCAAACCAAAAATCAGTAGTATCAATATTTATTTCTTGAGGACTCAGTTTTGTCATTAGTAGAATAACTCCAAGGAAAACACTGTTGTTTCTCTAAAAACAATCCTTATAAATAATATTTAATTTAATTCAGTCTAGTGTTCCCATGACATATCCATTAGAAGCCACTGAAAATTCAGAAATTGGGTAAAACTATATTAAAATAACCCCTGAAGCATTTGTATGTGCTTCAAGGACTACTACCCTTAATTACTCTATTAACTAATACCCTTATATATAAGTTTTAAGACATGACTTCAACACTATTAATGCTGTAGTTATTGGCTTAGTTATTAGCTATTTTCTGCCTGACATTCTATCATCTTTGTCTAGCTGGCTTTTAAATTTTGATAAATTTATAAAAACCTATAATGAACACAACATAAAATTCAGATTCTACACTAAGAAAACCCACATTGGTAGCTATATTGATCATCTTTAGCAAATTACCCTAAAACTTTTCAGCCTAAGCCAACAAATGTTTATTAAATTACAGTTCTCTGTGGGTCAAGTATCTGGCTGTGACTTAGCCAAGAGCCACTGGCTCAAATTTATCACAAGGTTGTTCTCAAGCTGTCAACTGTGTCTGTGATCTTATCTGAAAGATCCATCACAGGGAGGGAGTTCTGCCTCCAAGCTCACTCATGTGGTTGTTCACAGGACTTGATCCCTCAACCCATAGGTTTATCTACATAGTTGTCATATAATATGGTGGCTGACTCTCTCAAGGGTAAGCAATCCAAGAGAAAGTGTGAGAGACTATGTCTAAGACAGAAACTACAGTCTTTTTATAAGCTAATCTTAGAAGTGACATTCCAGCACTTCTACTACATTTTATTTAATACAAGTGATACAGTTAAGTCAAGCCTACACACAAGAAGGACTTACACAGGGCATGGATACTAGGAAGCAAAGATTATTGGGGACCATTTTAGAAGTTCTTTATCCTAGTGCTTGCCATATCCTCTTAGATGAGACTTAACATCATACTAAGTCACATTGGGATATTGTGGGAGTCATAATTGGACAAAATCAGAATGTGAACATTATAAACTCTTTTAAATATTATACCTAAGCTTATTGAAGGGTTTATAGAGGCAAGTAAAAATTATTACTGTTAATCTTGAAGAAATAGAAATTAAAATGAGGGGTTCTGGAGGAAGGCTACAAGAAAATGTTCTATATTTTAAAAGTATGCAATAAATATAAAAGTTTCCTAGAAACAAGATACTGAAAAGCGTGACATTGATGTTTCTCAAAATATTAAAAGAATTCAGTAATAATAACAGGGATCACAAAGAAACCATCATGGGTTCTCTAAATAGAAGCAGAGAAATCTGCCTCTTCTCTTCCTCCCCCTCCTCCTTCTTTCCCCCCCTTCTTCTTTTTCTTCTTCCTAAGATGATTGAATATGCAATTAATAATAGTATCATTATTGGCTCTACTACTGATTAAAAATACACCAATTAACATTGATTAATTACTGATACTTTCTCAGGCTCTAATAAAGTGAAAAAAGTTAGCTCTCATCAGTACTCTGTCAAATACTTTTTATTAATAAACTCTAGGAGTCCAAAATTAAATTTTCAGGTGATACAGAGTTATGTTGCAATAGAAAAATTAGTTATAAAATGTTAATGGATTTGAACAATGAATCAAATCAAAAGTGGATATTAATAGAAGTGAAAACAAAATTTTTAAACTAGCTTTAAACTAGCAATTTTATTACAGGAATGTGGCTGAAAAAGTTTTATGAAAAATATATTTTGGTAAGCCAGGTTCGCTATGAAAAAAACAGAAAAGTATTGAGAAAATCATTTCGTTGACTTATAAATTAGACATTAGGAAGCCACTGCTGTCGCAGGTCCCTAATATTGTTGCAGAGAACGAGTGAAATGTCCTGCCCCAGGAGAAGAAATCCAGATGTGAGGGCTGAGAGAGGGACTGATCTTTGATCTGGATCAATGTTTCTCAAAGTTTTTGATCTTGGGATTCCTTCACTCTTAGAAATCATTAAGAACCCCAAAAAACTTTTGTTTACAAAGGTTACATCTATTGATATTTATTTTATAAGAATTTTTAAAAATTTATTATTTCATTTAAAAAGAACAGTAATAAACCTACCATATGTTAACATGGAGAACCTTTTTAAAATCAATAATAACCATTTTTCCAAAACAGGAGAAAACATTAAAGAGAATATTGATATTATTTTATAGTTTTGCAAATCAGCTTACTATCTGGGTTAATAGAAAACACCTGGATTCTCATATCTGCTCTTCATACAATCTGTTGCAGAGTATGTTATTTTGGTTTAAGTATATGAGGAAAATCCAGCCTCAAACACATATATTGTTAGAAAAATGAAGAGTATTTTAATAGCATTGTTATGTAATTAAGAATATTTTTCTTTGTTACTATGCCAAAACTAGACAAGTGGTACTTTCTTAAAGGTTAGTTGTAATTTGGAAACTGAAACCACATCTTTGAGTTCTATTACACTAAAACCCATTGGTCCATCTTGCGTTTTGAATGTATCTTTTTATTCATGGATTAGTCATTTGGAAAATGTTGTTTCATTGAATTATGCAGATCTGCCAATAGTGACATATTTCTTTTCAAAAATACTAAAAGTTAAATCATTCATTTTTGTCACTACTAATCTCATCAGAAAAGTCTCTGTGTTTGGAAGCCATCAAGCTCACGATGATAGTTGTCTGTTTTCCAAATTTCTAATGTTTTACTTCAGGGTTCAAATTTTATCATTAACCATTAAGTTCAATTGTTGTCTTTGAAAGGGTAGATTTGTTTAATTCATATTGAAGGAAACATTTATTGAATATTGGAGATTGAACAAACATACTTTGGTCTTCTATAGTTCTTTCAAGTAAAATGGTGTATCATACACACACACACACACACACACACACACACACACACACGGGCTAGATCTGCTCACAACTCAAACAACTGCACTGCTTCTGCTTCTCCTCCGGATGACCATAATGATTCAATTTGAATAAAAAGGCTTTATGCATACTTTCCATTTCATCATATAGAATATTGAAAAAATATTGCTAGAAGGTTGAAATTTAATATGTTTTTTACTGCTCAAAGATATTCTTAAATTGAATTTTCTTTCTTTTTCCTTCTTACTTCAGGTTTGTTGCTGTGAAGAGTTTAATGATGACTAGCACTGTTAGGTGCCATTGCTTTGACTCATGCTTAAGGGCCTGAAGCTTTATGTGCCATTGCTTTTAAGCTATATGCCATCACAGCAAAAAAGGCAAATAGCATCTTAGCATCATCAGGAAATTGTCTTATCCTCCTGGATGCCCCTGGAACAGTATCGAGGTCACCTAGATATCTATAGACTATACTTGGAGAAGTGTTAATTTTTATTTTAAAATTATGAAGACTTAAAGACTAATGCTGCTTTTGTGCTGTTGGGTAGAGTATTTTTTTATTAAAGTAGTCAATAACAAAGAAGCTCAGAGCATCAGGCTGCAAATTTGGACTTTCACAAAACAAATGTAACACATCACATTGGTCCAACTTAATTTTTTATGTTTTGGGAGTGATCATGGAATTAGTGTCAATTCAGGACTGTTGTAAGCCTGGAATTCTTGCTTGAAGAACTGGGGAAAGTTGTGCAAGTATCTTAACTCTATAATGGTCTGAATGTGTACTTTATCTTCATTATATCATTCAATGGGGAACAATCAAGAAAGATTTAGACCAAGCTACTTATCTTAATAAACAGGAGATGGTTTTCAAGTTTTATTAAAGTTTTTGCAATTTGTGGTAGAGAATAAATTTGTAGATATAATCTCTAGAGCCATAATTATATTTTCATTGGTTTTGGTCTTTGCTCTGATTTAGTGGGGCCTGGGGAGACCACCAAAATTGTTCAGTATGCTATAGCTCCAATGGTAGGAGATTCTATCCTGTTGACTAAAATGTGAATTAATTCACTGCAGTCATGGGGTGTTCACCTGTAGTGCAAGGCATCTAGGTCTGCATTATAATATAGACCTTTTTTATTAATGGATAATAAGAAAAGAGAATTAAGTTTTTCTCATATCTTGTTTCATGTATTTGTCTTGATTCCTTTTGATTCAATACATTTGAAAATTAATAGCTCTATAGTTTAAACTATTATTTTATGAGATTTTTTTTTCTTAGTTCACCTGCTTATACCCAACCAGCATTTTTGTGTTTGCATGTCTTTTTTAAAATTTAGGAGGTAATCACTATCAAACACCTTTTTTTTTTTTATTTTATTATGTTATGTTAGTCACCATACAATACATCATTGGTTTTTGATGTGGTGATCATGATCCATTGTTTTCGTATAACACCCAGTGCTCCATGCAGTACGTGCCTTCCTTAATACCCATCACCGGGCTAACCAATCCCCTCTCCCTCCTCCCCTCTAAAACCCTGTTTGTTTTTCAGGTCCATAGTCTCTCATGGTTCATCTCTCCCTCCAATCCCCCCCCCCATTTTTCCCTTCCTTCTCCTAATGTCCTCCATGTTATTCCTTATGTTCCACAAATAAGTGAAACCATATGATAATTGACTTTCTCTGCTTGACTTATTTCACTTAGCATAATCTCCTCCAATCCCATCCATGTTGATGTAAAAGTTGGGTATTCATCTTTTCTGATGGCTGAGTAATATTCCATTGTATATATGGACCACATCTTCTTTATCCATTCATCTGTTGAAGGGCATCTCGGCTCTTTCCACAGTTTGGCTATCGCGGACATTGCTGCGATGAACATTGGGGTGCATATGGCCCTTCTTTTCACTACTCTGTGTCTTTGGGGTAAATACCCAGGAGTGCAATTGCTGGGTCCTAGGGTAGCTCTAGTTTTAACTTTTTGAGGAACCTCCACACTGTTTTCCAAAGTGGCTGTACCAACTTGCATTCCCACCAACAGTGTAAGAGGGTTCCCCTTTCTCCACAACCTCTCCAACATTTGTTGTTTCTTTCCCTGTCCATTTTTGCCATTCTAACTGGTGTAAGGTGGTATCTCAGTGTGGTTTTGATTTGGATTTCCCTGATGGCTAATGATGATGAACATTTTTTCATGCGTCTGTTAGCCATTTGTATGTCTTCTTCAGAGAAGTGTCTGTTCATCTCTTCTGCCCACTTTTTGACTTGATTATTTGTTTTTTGGGTGTTGAGTTTGAGAAGTTCTTTATAGATTTTGGATACCAGCCCTTTATCTGTAGTGTCATTTGCAAATATCATCTCCCATTCTGTGGGTTGCCTCTTTGTTTTGTTGACTGTTTCCTTTGCTGGGCAGAAGCTTTTTATCTTGATGAAGTCCCAAAAGTTCATTTTTGCTTTTGTTTCACTAGCTTTTGGAGATGTATCTTGAAAGAAGTTGCTGTGGCCGATGTCAAAGAGGTTACTGCCTATGTTCTCCTCTAGGATTTGGATGGATTCCTGTCTCACATTGAGGTCTTTCATCCACTTTGAGTTTATCTTTGTGAATGGTGTTAGAGAATGGTCGAGTTTCATTCTTCTGCATGTGGCTGTCCAATTTTCCCAGCACCATTTATTGAAAAGACTGTCTTTTTTCCATTGCATGTTTTTTCCTGCTTTGTCGAAGATTATTTGACCATAGTGTTGAGGGTCGATATCTGGGTTCTCTATTCTGTTCCATTGGTCTATATGTCTGTTTTTGTGCCAGTACCATGCTGTCTTGTTGATCACAGCTTTGTAATATAGCTTGAAATCGGGCAACGTGATGCCCCCAGCTTTGTTTTTCTTTTTCAACATCTCCTTGGCGATCAGGGGTCTTTTCTGATTCCATACAAATTTTAGGATTGTTTGTTCCAGCACTTTGAAAAATGTCATTGGACTTTTGATCGGGATGGCATTGAAGGTATAGATGGCTCTGGGTAGCATAGACATTTTAACAATGTTTATTCTTCCGATCCATGAGCAGGGAATATTTTTCCATCTTTTTGTGTCTTCTTCAATTTCTTTCATGAGTGTTCCTTAGTTCCTAGAGTATAGATCCTTTACCTCTTTGGTTAGGTTTATTCTGAGGTATCTTATGGTTTTTGGTGCTATTAAATGGAATCGTTTCTCTAATTTCTCTTTCTACAGTTGCGTTGTTAGCATATAAGAAAGCAACTGATTTCTGTGCATTGATTTTGTATCCTGCCACATTACTGAATTGCTGGATGAGTTCTAGTAATTTGGGGGTGGAGTCTTTTGGATTTTCCACATAAAAGTAGCATGTCGTCTGTGAAAAGAGAGAGTTTGACTTCTTCTTTGCCAATTTGAATACCTTTTATTTCTTTTTGTTGTCTGATTGCTGTTGGTAGGACTTCTAGTACTATGTTGAACAATAGTGGCGAGAGTGGGCATCCTTGACGTGGTCCTGATCTTAAGGGAAAGGCTCTCAGCTTTTCCCCATTGAGGATGATATTCACTGTGGGTTTTTCATAGATGGATTTTATGAGCTTGAGGAATGTTCCCTCTATCCCTATACTCTGGAGAGTTTTAATCAGGAAAGGATGTTGTATTTTGTCAAATGCTTTTTCTGCATCAATTGAGAGGACCATATGGTTCTTCTCCCTCCTCTTATTAATGTGTTCTATCACATTGAATGATTTGCGAATGTTGAACCTCCCTTGCATGCCAGGGATAAATCCCACTTGGTCGTGGTGGATGATCCTTTTAATGTACTGTTGGATCCTATTAGCTAGGATTTTGTTGAGGATTTTGGAATCCATATTCATCAGGGATATCAGTCTGAAATTCTCCTTTTTGATGGGGTCTTTGTCTGGTTTGGGGATTAAGGTAATGCTGGCCTCATAGAATGAGTTTGGAAGTTTTCCTTCTGTTTCTATTTTTGGAAACAGCTTCAGTAGAATAGGTATTATTTCTTCTTTGAATGTTTGGTAGAACTCCCCAGGGACTCCATCAGGCCCTGGATTCTTGTTTTTTGGTCGGTTTTTGATCACTGCTTCAATCTCGTTACTGGTTATTGGCCTATTCAGGTTGTCAATTTTCTTCCTGTTTCAGTCTTGGCAGCTTATAGGTTTCCAGGAAGGCCTCCATTTCATCCGGATTGCTCAGTTTATTGGCAAATAGTTGTTGATAGTGATGTCTAATAATTGTTTCTATTTCCTTGGTGTTAGTCGTGATCTCTCCCTTTTCATTCATAATTTTATTAATCTGGGTCCTTTCTCTTTTCTTTTGGATAAGTCTCGCCAGTGGTTTATCGAACTTATTAATTCTTTCAAAGAACCAACTTCTAGTTTCGTTGATCTGATCTACTGTGTTTCTGGTTTCTAATTCATTGATCTCTGCTCTAATCTTAATTATTTCTCTTCTAATGCATGGCCTAAGCATCGTTTGTTGCTTTTTCTGTAGTTCTTTAAGGTGTAGAGTTAGTTGGTGAATTCGGGATTTTTCTATTTTTTTGAGTGAGGCTTGGATGGCTATGTATTTCCCCCTTAGGACTGCCTTTGCAGTATCCCATAGGTTTTGGAGCAAAGTGTTTTCATTCTCATTGATTTCCATGAATTGTTTAAGTTCTTCTTTGATTTCTTGGTTGATCCAAACATTCTTGAGCAGAGTGGTCTTTAGCTTCCAAGTGTTTGCATTTCTGCCAAATTTTTTCTTGTGATTGAGTTCCAGTTTTAGGGCATTGTGGTCTGAGAATATGCAGGAAATAATCTCAATCTTTTGTCGGTTGAGACCTGATTTGTGACCCAGTATATGGTCTATTCTGGAGAAAGTTCCATGTGCACTCTAGAAGAATGAGTATTCTGTTGTTTTAGGGTGGAATGTTCTGTAAATATCTATGAGGTCCATCTGGTCCAATGTATCATTCAAAGCTCTTGTTTCCTTGTTGATTTTCTGCTTAGATGGTCTGTCCATTGCTGAGAGTGGAGTATTGAGATCTCCTACAATTAACGTATTGTTATCAATATGACTCTTTATTTTGGTTAACAGTTGGCTTATGTAATGGCTGCTCCCATGTTGGGGGCATAGATATTTACAATTGTTAGGTCTTCTTGTGGATAGACCCTTTAAGAATGATATAGTGTCCTTCTGTGTCTCTTATTGCAGACTTTAGTTTAAAATCTAATTTGTCTGATATAAGAATTGCTACCCCAGCTTTCTTTTGAGGTCCGCTGGCATGGAAGATGGATCTCCATCCCTTCACTTTCAGTCTGAATGTATCTTTAGGTTCAAAATGAGTCTCTTGTAGACAGCATATGGATGGGTCCTGTCTTTTTATCCAATCTGCAACCCTGTGCCGTTTTATGGGACCATTTAGGCCATTCACGTTGAGAGTGATTATTGAAAGATATGGATTAATTGTCATCATGTTGCCTGTGAAGACGTTGTTTTTCTAGATTGTCCCTGTAAATTTCTGTTGTATATCACTCTTGGGGTTTTTCTCCTTTTATAGAACCCCTCTTAATATTTCTTGCAGGGCCGGCTTAGTCATCACTTATTCTTTCAGTTTCTGCCGGTCATGGAAGCTCTGCATCTCTCCATCCTTTCTAAATGACAGCCTTGCCGGATAAAGTATTCTTGGCTGCATGTTCTTCTCATTTAGTACCCTGAATATGTCTTTCCAGGCCTTTCTGGCTTCCCAGGTCTCTGTGGATAGCTCTGACGTTATTCTGATGTTCCTCCCTCTGTACGTAAGGAATCTCTTCCCCCTAACTGCCCTTAAGATGGTTTCCTTGGTTCTAAGATTTGCAAGTTTTACTATTACATGCCGGGGTGTTGGCCTGTTTTCCTTGATCTTAGGAGGGGTCCTCTTTGCCTCTAGAACTCGGATGTTTGTTTCATTCCCCAGATTAGGGAAGTTCTCAGTTACGATTTGCTCAAATACATCTTCTAGTCCTCTCTCTCTCTCCACTCCCTCCAGGATTCCAATTATTCTGACATTGGAACACTTCATGGTGTCACTTATTTCTCTGATTCTATTTTCATGGATTCTGAGTTGTTTTTCCCTGGCCTCCTCTTTTCCCTTTTTATCTATTATATTGTCTTCAAGGTCGCTTATTCGCTCTTCTGCCTCAGTTACCCTAGCTGTTAGATTATCTAGATTGGATTGGATCTCATTGATAGCATTTTTAAGTTCTGCCAATTCACCTTTTATTTCTGCCCTTAGAGATTCTATGTTGCCATTAATTGATTTCTCCATTCTAGCCATTGTCTTCACAATTGCTAGCCTGAATTCCATCTCTGACATCTTGGTTATATCTGCAACCATTTGTAAATCTGCAGCATAAGTCATAATCTCTGAGTCTTTTCTATTTTGGGGGCTCCTCCTAGTCACTCTGTTGATGGGTGTTTGAGGGAATATATAGAGTCCAAATTATTGACGAGAACCCAAGCAAAATGCACCTGTTTTCTTGGGACCTTAGGGTTGCTGGCCTCTTGTTTTCCCAGCCTGTCTTCTGGGGGAAGGGCCTGCCGCGCTGGTACTCAGGCAACCCTGTTCGGGGGGGAGTTGCCCTGCCCCCCTGTGGTGGGGGATGGGCTCAGCGGGAATCAGTTTTGGGGGCTTTTGTTCTCTGGTGGCTTTCCCTGGCAGCTTTCTGCATCTCTTCCACTACTCAGAGCAGAAGAGACCGTTTCCAACCCTCTGCCTCAGAGGAGAGAGACCGCAGTCTGTTCTTCAGTGAGCCCTCCAGGCCACACTGTCTCCGTTTCTGTCCATGCTGCTATAAACTGCAGCGTCCTGTGTTGTGCGCCCCTCTGCAGCGCTCCCAGTCCTGCCTCCAGGTTGGAGCACATCTCTGCCCTTTGTGCTTCTAAAACCGCTAGCCGCTCCCAGTTCGTGTGCAAGTGACCCCGTCGCTCTGCGTTTCCGACCAGGGGGCTGCATTTCGCGAGCGTGACCCCACCGCTCTGGGTTTCCGTCTCTGGGGCTGCCCTAAAGTCCTTTCCCCGCCCCTACCGGTCTGTGGGTCTGTGCCCCGTCGGCAGTGTGCGAGGCTGTCGCTCACCGGCGGTGTAGGATCCCCACGGCCAGGCACCCTCCTGCTGCCGTTTATCCTCTGATATCTGCCTGCGGAATCACGGCTCCCCGCTTCCTACCTCAAAACCAACTGCCTGTGATATTCTGTTTGTAGAGATCCAGATCTTCTTACATCTCAGGCTGGTTTCGTGGGTGCTCAGAGTGGTCTGGTAGATATTTAGCTCAATTCCGGGGACCAGTTGAAATAGTGTCCCCTACTCCTCCACCATCTTTCCCCCCAGTTCCCAAACATCTCTTAAATATGGAGTAGATAAGCTTACAAGTAGTCTGAAATTATCTCATAAGAGAATATATGAAATAAATAACTAGAATTCTCCACAGAGAAAACTGAAGGGAAATATCAGAATTTTATTTAAAAATATTGAAATAGGGTGCCTGGGTGGCTCAGTTGGTTGGGCGACTGCCTTCGGCTCAGGTCATGATCCTGGAGTCCTGGGATCGAGTCCCGCGTTGGGCTCCCTGCTCAGCAGAGAGTCTGCTTCTCTATGACCCTCCTCCCTCTCATGCTCTCTGTCTCTCATTCTCTCTCACACAAATAAGTAAAATCTTAAAAAAATAAAAATAAAAATAAAAATATTGAAATATTTGAGATTTTGTCCTATTACAGAGATCATATATGAAAGCAATAGTGGGAATTAAAAGATATAGTTTGGGCTTTTTTAGTAAACATTATAGTAATGAATATATGTGAAAAAAATGTAATCAGCTTTGTTTCAAAAACCACTTTCTATGTGCTTTATGTATTAACTGATTTAATTCTTACAGTCTAGAAGTTAAGTATTTTTTTAATCTCTGATTTTTTAAATGAGGACATTGAGATACAGAAAGAATTACTAATTTCCCAAGATCAAATAGCTATAGACGTAGTGGAGCCTGACGTCAGGATCAGGCAGTCTGATCTCAGAAGTCTTTAAGTTTAACCCTCATGCTCCTTTTTTAAGGAAAAATTGCCTGGAAGTGACAATGAAACACTAAGAGAATACTAACAAGATTATCTCCTTGTCCAGAGATACATAAAGTATGGGAGAATGAACATGCTCTTTCCCTTAAGAAAGCTTCAGGGAGAGAGAAAAAAAAAAAAGGGTCTTGGCCTCAGGAAAGGACAGGAAAGGAGAATTCTGTGAGGAGTATCAGGTTCAAGAAGGATCTCTTGCTAATGAACGGGGGTTTTAGCGATCACCGTTGAGGTGGTTGAGTGGAAGCATAGGTCAGCATGTAAAAATATCAGTTGTGTAAAATGTACAAGGCTGTGAAGCACGGTACTATTAACTGGCTTTGTAGTATCAGGGTGAGTGGAGATCTGTGGACACCTAGCAGTGTACAGCACTTGCTTAGGATTCTAAGGAGAATGTTTGAAGAGCTGGATTGTTGATCCTGAAAGGTTCCTTCTCTGATGACTGGGGAATACCCCTCTTAGATAAATCAATGCCTAGTACATAGTTGCATGTTCTATTTCTAGTGGTTTGTTTGTTTGCTTATTTGATTTTATTATGTTTCTCTTTTAAAGTCCTGCATTGCTGTATTTCTTTTTTAATTATATGGAAAATTAAATAAAGGTAATATATAAAGATGATATAATTACAAGGATACAATTAATACACATATGGCCACTATTCAAAAGTTAAGAAAAAGTTTTATATTTACTTCAGATTATTTGTTCTCTTGTTTCAAAGAAATAATAAATCACAGATGAAGCTGTAGTACTCTATGTTCTCCTTATTTATCTCATGTTTTTTTTTTTTTTCTTTCTATCTCTAGAGGAAACCACTGTTGGGTATTTTTTTATTTGATTTGAGTGCACACTCTGTTTTTACATTAACTCTATATAAAGGTACTATACACTTCATTAAAAAAAACTACTGTCGTTCGTTAAAATTTTTGCATATTTTATGTGTACTTTTACTTTATATCACAGAAAAATTAATTAGATAAGTACTGTAATAACTTGTGGTTAAAAACTGTTAAGTTGGGCGCACCTGGGTGGCTCAGTCGTTAAGCGTCTGCCTTCGCCTCAGGTCCTGATCCCAGGGTCCTGGGATCGAACCCCGCATCCGGTTCCTTGCTCAGCAGGGAGTCTGCTTCTCCCTCTCCCACTCCCCCTGCTTGTGTTCCCTCTCTCACTATCTCTCTGTCAAATAAATAAATAAAATCTTAAAAAAAAAAAAACAAACTTAAGTGGAAGAACTCTAGGGAGAAAATTATAAAATATTATTAAAAATCATCAAAGGAGGTTTGAATAAATGAAAATATATTCATGTTTGTGAATAATCATTTGATAATAATTATCAAAATATTAATGCCCAATATTGAAAGCATTAAATTTTCCCAAATTAAAATATAATGATAATATAATTACAATCAAAATCCCAATATCTTTTTTGGAGGAGGAATCTTGGTAAATTGATGCTAAATTCTTATAAAAGTGTAAAATTCACATCATGATTACTCAATACAGTTCTGAAAATAGAAAAGATATTGAAGGCAGTGAGATGTTCTCATAATAAATCTCTGACTATGATAATGTTTCACTGAGGTAAACATTGCCGGTTGTTTTTCAAAGATATACATGGCAACATGGTAAAAAAAAAGAAAAATCAGTGAGGAAGGATGTACTATTTAGTAAACTGCATTGAAGTAAACCTTCTGTAGGAAAAAAAAATAGATTCCTCTCTCATATTAGGCATAAAATAAATTCCAATTGTGGTAAACATCTAAAATGATATACAGATACTTATTAGTGTTGAAATAATATATATATCTTAGGACACTTAGGATAAAGAATGGTATCTCAGCAAGATACAAAACAGAAATCAGAAGGAAAAAATTAATATATTTGATTATATAAAATATTAAACATTTTTACAACAAAATATTACTTAGGCAAAGATAAATGAAAGGTTGGGATAAGCTGTTTTCCACAGATCTAATAGAGAAAATATTAGTGTCGATAACATAATAATAAAAAAAGTAAGGAAATAAGCAAGAACATGTATAGATATTTCAAAGAAAATAAAATACAAATGTCTAATAAACATATGAAGAGCTGCCTAACCCAGGAGTGATCAGAGAGATGCGAATTATAGCAACAAGATACAAATTTACACCCATAAGAAGGGGGAAAAATGTTGAAGATCTAAAATATGAACTATTTATGAATATATAAAGAAGTAGGAAATCCTAAGCACTGTTGATCACAGTATAAACCGTAACAACAACTTTGGAAAGCAACTGACAATTTTTAACAGTGTTGAAAATAAGCACACTCTATATACTCAGATATTTTACCTCCTGTATATGATACAGAGAAATTCCTCACTTGTGTACAGAGAGAATGATTAACAGTATTGTTTCCTGCTTTCTCAGTGTTCTACTGGGGCACAAGTGCTTAGTGTCTCAAATACCACATAGGTTTTGATAGAATCAAGATTCCTGCTACTGGTATCTGAACTTAAAACCCCATGGGCTCAGATCCATTGCCAGTCTATGCTGTGTGTATCTTTAAAATGTACGATGTGTGTGGGCACTTGGGTGGCTCAGTCGTTAAGCGTCTGCCTTCAGCTCAGGTCATGATCCCAGGGTCCTGGGATCGAGTCCCACATCAGGCTCCCTGCTCTGCAGGGAGCCTGCTTCTCCCTCTCCCACTCCCCCTGCTTGTGTTCCCTCTCTCGCTGTGTCTCTCTGCCAAATAAATAAATAAAATCTTTAAATAAATAAATAAATAAATAAAATAAAATGTATGATGTGTGTATCTTTAAAAATTTTTAAGCTATTGCTGGCTCTGAAAAAAGTATGAATTTACACTGCTATTTTAAATGGAAATTCAAGCAATCAGATTTTACTTAATTTTAATGAAATAAGCACTCTCTAAAATATTTGATCTTTAGAACAGACATAGCCCTTTGTCATAGTAAGACTTTTAACAAATAGCATTTATTCAGAGATTATAGGAAATATGTTGGACATTATTTCTCTGTATGAATTATGAGTGAGTTTGATTGCATGTAACAGAAACCTTGATTAATATTAGTTTCAGCAGATAGATATTTTGTTATGTGATACCAAGGAGTCCAGAGATAGCCAGTTTGTAAGTTTGATACAATTGATGAATAGTCATGGACAATGTATCTCCAAATCTCCTAGCATTTTCTTCTGCTTCTCCCCTTGTCATAAAATGGTTCTTTTCAATCAACATTTTGGGAAGGAAATAGGATAATTCTCATTTTATTTCTCATTTTATCAGGAAACCAAAACTTTTCCTAGAAACCTCACACAGTTTATTTCTGCCTGGATCTCATTGCTCTAACTGGATTATATGGCTGGTCAAAGGGAATCATATCACCATGACTATGCTACTCCAATCACAACAATCCCTTGGGGATATCCTCAAGATTAAGAGATATCCAATATAAACTGAACAAAGTAGAGTTTTCATATAAAAGACAAGAGGAGAGTGAACAGTGTCAAGTGCATACCTTTTCCTCTGTGCCCCATAACTTTTACACTTTATATCACAGTGATTCATCTGCTTAACTTTTTGCCCTAGGTGTTTGCAAATTTATTGAAACAAACTATATATTAATTTTTATGGACCTAATATCTAGAGCAGTCCCCTCACCCAAACAGTAGAAATTCAAACATTATTTTTATAGTAATGAATGCATTAATGATAAAGAAATAATTCTTAGATCAAGTACATGTTCAACCAGGAGGTATCTAAGTTTTCTCTCAACTTTAAATTTCCTTTACTCTAGAACGATTATTTTATTTTCAAGACTATAAATAAAAGTCTGATTATTCAATGCATTTTGATTTTTCTAACTTCTGATCCAGAGGAAACTAAAGCAAATATTTATAAACAATAAATGAGATTTATGGGGTTTCAAAAGCATTGAGTTTGCTAATCAGGCCATTTCTGAAATGATTGCATATTTGGTATCATATCTTCTTTGCAAATAACAGAAAAAAAAAGGTTGCCTATCACTTTTATTCTTTGGAACAATACTAGTAACTTATGTATAGAGCACTTGTCCTTTCTTTATTAAGAAAAAAATCTGTTAATATTGCTGCAAGTTATTAATTCATAAGGGATCTCTTTTTTTTGCTTAACATTGGGTGCATCATACATAATAAACCAGAGAGACATACATAATTATCAAATGATTATTCAAAAAAAAAGACAAAATTAAAATGATAAAAAAAAATACAGACTCTATGATGAAGAGTGAAGGAAAATGAGACCATAGAAAGGTCTTCTTTAAGGTTATTAACATTCTTGAAAATTACTGTTAATTTATGATTCTACTTTTAAAGTGAGGGTATCTTTGAATAACTGTAGAAAAATAAACTTAAGAAGAAACTTTTTTCATTAAGCTAGACTATTCCTTTAAATTGTTTCATTTATTCTTGTTTGTGCAACCTTTCTCTCTATTGTAGATTAAATGTAAAATTGAGATTTTCTATTAAAAGCAATTTCCTTAGAACAATAACAGCAAGGCTTTTTTTTTTTTTTTTTAAATTTCTCACTGAATTTTGTTTATAAATCATATAGATCCCATTAAATGTAAAGTCCATTCTTTTCTTTCTGGGAAAAAAAAAAAAACAAAACGAAAGAAGAAAAAAGAAGTCAGAATAGAGATAAAGGTAAGGAATGTGTTGACACTTGCCTCTCAGAATTTATGAGCTCTATAATATCCAAAACTATTTTGTTTACTGAGCCCTTTATAGTTTTCTCTTCCTTTAATACTTTCCCACCAACTCCATTAAACATGAATATTTTCTACAAACGTTAGTACAATTTAGCACCCTAAAAATCTACAGCGTAGATCTATAGTTATCCCCAAAGTGGGCTTCATTTCCCGCATTATTCTATATTTCCTCCAAAGTCACTTCAAATTAAAAGAAAAAAAAATTCTTAGCATGGGTATTTGGCATTTTCTCAATGTAAAATATGAATAATAATAGTCTTTATAAAAAACATTGCCATCTAATTAATAACAGTGAAGTTACTATGCAAATGACACTTCAAGACAAGTCACCTAGTTTTCCAATGCAGTGATTTTTAAAGAGTGACTTCCAGATCAGCAGCATAACATCAGCTGGAAACTTGTCAGAAATGCAAATTATTGCCTTGCCTCTCCCAAACCTACTGACTTAGAACCTCTGGGAGTGAGGCCCAGGATCCTATGTTTTAATAAGCCTTCTAGATGATTCTGATGCAAGTTAAAATTTGAAAAGTACTGCTTCTAATGCTGCATGCATAGAAATTTTGGAATCTTCCCTGATATTGATAACGTCACAGGGAAATAACCTGGTTTTATCATATAGGATTCTTTTTTTTTTTTATCTTGTAGGATCAATTATGGTTCTTCACCAGAGTGGAATTTTGTGCTAGTCTTATAATTTTGGAGTGAACTAAAGTAGAAACTTCAACATCAGGTGACAAAGGAAACATGTTTTTAAAAAAGTGCTGTGATAATAAATCCCAGAGAAGGAGACATTTTGATGTATGAGTATTTGCTGTGAGGTATCAGGTTAAGGGTCTTGAATAATATGGGAATTTTCCATCATGTAATTTTAATATTATTTAGTATCTACCCCTTTCTGCCTAACGTGTTGCCTCTGAACGTAGGAAAACAAAAACAAAACAAAAACAAAAACACTCCATAGGAAGCCATGTTAATAATGACTAATGTCCTCAGGCAATTTATTGATGCTTTTAACTAGAATAATCTATAATCTTTTTGGAAATACTGCTTCGGAGAGCTGATAGTCTGTTTTGTTTTGGACTATGCTACTGCTAGAGAGAGAAAAAAAAAAAAAAAAAATCAGACCGGTGAGAAACCCAGCCACATTCAGAGAAGTAGGAGAACTCGGGTTTATTTTATGCCGGGGGACCCACACAAGCTCGCACTTCAGATTCCGGGCCCCGGGTTGCGGGGTTACAGAGCTTTTATAGGGGAGTACAGGGGTCAGTTTCCAAGGGTTGTGCTGACCGCTGGTAGGTGGGTTTAAGTTGGGGGGGTGGTTGCGATTAAGGCAGTGCGGGCAGCTCCGGGCGGGAAGCCTGTCTACAGAAGCAGAAAGGGCTGGTTATCTCTTAGCATTGCTAGTAACTCCATCTTCCGAGGCTTGCTGGCCTGGGCCGGCTCTGGGTAGTTTAACTCTTCACTACTATTTTCTTTCAGGAGAATAAAACAACTTACTCTAGCCAAGGATTTGAAAAATTACCAGTACTTGAAGAAGTCTAACCTGATTTGAGAATTTGAGATTTGCTTTTTTTTTTTTTTTTTTGAGAGAGATAGAGTGTGTGTGGGGGCAGGAGGGGCAGAAGGACAGGGAGAGAGAGAATCCTAAGCAGACTCCATACCCAGCTCAGAGCCCGACCAGGGCTGGATCTCTTGACCCTAAGATCATAACCTGGCCAAAATCAAGAGCTCGATACTTACCTGACGGAGCCACCTAGGCGCCCTGACACTTGCTATTTTTTAAATTATGTTTTGGCATAATGTTTTCATAATTAACTGAATCTTCTTATAAGTTACTCAAGAACTCTAGGACTTACTGCTTATAAATATCTGTGTTTCTAACCTATTTTAAAAAGTTTTGAATGCTACATTCTAATTCCCAACCAGAGGAATGATTACAACCAATTCCACTGTTACCTTAATAGTGGCAATCCCACCCAACTTGACTCCTTTTAGTAAAATAAATAACTTCAGATAATATTTTTTCCCATAATTAAATAAACATATGCAATTAAGTTATAAACCAAAAAAAAAGGATGATTACACAAAGAATATGGAATCCAATTAAATCTCTGAATTAAGTAATAATGAAAGCCCAAACTGTGGCAATATAGTATAAAGCAGATAGGATTTTGAAAACTCTTAAGACTACTGTAAAATAGCCCATGGAAAACACACATTTTCCATTGGTACATTAAGGACTATCTTTAAATGTTTAAATGGTAGATTGGAAGAGTGAGATAGGGAGAGAAGAGAGGAAAAGAGTAAGATGTAAAAAAGAAGGAGGGAGACTATAAAGCAAAATTTAACTTATGATTAGGACATTTGAATATAATAGTATCAAATGGAGAATCTAAATTATATAAATCAATCTATTTATCAAGAAAAATAACCCCAAGCCATAGTAAAAAGAGTGTCTTAGTAAATATGCCAATGTCAGGATTGTCCATATCCTGCAGGATTTGAGAGAGGAAATTAAGGGCTCACAATACATGCATTGTCAGAATCAGAATGTTCTTTGTAGTGAGTGATTTTACATCAGATGTTCTAAATTTATCTAGAAGTAGCATTGGCATTGACTGTTAATTGTCACTGAAAAATATACTTTCACTAAAGGAAAAAGGAAAACTGAAAAGAACAAATGTTAAACTATTCTCAGGACAAATGAACTTTTGTACAATAAATGCATTAATAAGGTGAAGTTACAGTTATTCAAAAACTCTTTAAGAGATCATTTGTTTAGGTTCTTAATGTAAAAATAGACTTTTTATATATGTATGACTTCAAAAAAATCTATTTCAAACTTCAGAATAATTGTATGATACCTTAAATAACAGTGATATGAAATATATCATGCCCATACAATCTAGGACACTACTTTGCACAAAAAAAATGCTCCAATTATTATTTGTTGAACAGAAATTTCAAAAAAAAGCCCAATACATTTATAAAATGCATTTATATAAATAAAATGTTAGTAAGTAAAGTATATCAATAGGTCTTTCTTTAGGATGAACACATCTAAAAACATAAAGAAAAATGTCAGAAAACAGATCACAAGCTACTAGTACCAAATAGATCCTTGTGGTGTGTGTTCATGTGTGAGTACACACATGTAGGTGTTTATGGCAAATCTTGGTAAAGTCATGTGCATGAGTGCAACATTTATTCTCTGGCAAGAACCATATGTAACAGCCCAAGGGTGTTGTAAGGGTAAATAGAAATCAGAAAAAAAAAAAAAAAAAAAATCCTTGGTACCAAAAGAGAAAGAAATTCTTTTTCCCACCCCTTTTCTCTCAGAGCATTTCATTAAAAAACTTATAATTGCAAATTCTTTCTCTGTCCCTTGGAGATGTATATAATCTTTCTGAAACCTAAATAAGCCTCTTGTCAGCTTTACAAACCAGAAATGTCTTTCTCAAGGTCCTGGGAGCCATCTCTTTGAAATATGATCATCCCTTATCTCTCAGTTTCTGTGGGAGGGTAGAAGCTCAATTCTAGCGAGTTCCTTAATCCAAAATTACCTCCTGCCATAATGATATGAGTTTATTTTTCCCTTGGATAAAACCAATTAGGTAACACAGATCATCATCCCATTTACAGTTGAATTTAGGATGAATTATGCATGACAAATGGGGCTGTTAATTCCTCTTACTTGAGGACTAGTGATTGTTTATCTTGAGAACACGTATGCAATAGGTTGTCTCTGCTTGGCTATATAAAGGGTGAGATTTCTTTTAACTTGACAATCTCTTAGTTGATTGCCCATGATGTGGATAGCATTTACTTTAATGCTTATTCAAAAAAAAAAAAAAAAAAAAAAGCTGCTTTCTTTCTCTTCTACCTTTGTGGAGCATTTTTCTGCAGTTGGGAAAAAAATGTTTTTAGTTATATTTCCTCTACAGTTTGTAACAGAGGATTGACATGCAAATACTTAATAATTGGCTGAAGATAATTTATAAATGCAAACAAAGAAACTCAACCAATATTTAAAGAAAACATTTTCTTCTGCACAACAATTGTATTTATATGTTTTTCTGGTAAGTATTAACTTTTTATCTCTTCACTTAATATCAAATTCAACTCAATCTCAAGGGGGGAAAAACAGAACAGCAGTATATGGGAGAACTTCTGTTCAGGGTAGGGTGCTTGAGGAAAAAAAGTGATGGAAACAAAAGTACCATTGAGATTGTGACTATTGAGGAAATGCCTAAAGGGTAATGGAAAAGTTGGTAAATAAAGCAGCAATGGTTTAGAACCATTAGGTACAACAGACTATTCATGGTACTGGAATTTTTAAAACTTATTCTGGAAGAAAGAAACTCATAAATGTAAAGTAAGGGCATAGGGGCCAAAGGATAATGGGATAGTAAGATAAATAGTGCAAATAAAAATAGGACAAAATGAATAAATTGAGCAGGAACCTTTCTGAGGACACTGAACTTATGTAAAAAAAATTGTAAACAAGTGTAGCTGGTTGCATAGCTGAACAGAATCATATATGTTATGGATTATGTAATGGTTAAGATTAAATCAATAAAAATCAGTATTCACAAATTATTACACATTTTATGAATTTTCTTACACTTATTTAATATATTGATTTGAGGCACAGGAAAAGCTAATTGTGAAAAAATATGAAATATGAAAAGAATCAAATATATTTTAACATTTTCTTGAGTACCTACAGAAGGTAAAGTATTACAGAAGATAAAAATATAATCTCTACCTTCAAGTATACTAGCCTAATAAGATAGACATTAGTTAGCTAGATATTCATTCAAAATTTATTAATTGCTTATACTAGAAAAAGAAACTATTGTGAGCTATGGCCATCATAGTGTAATTTTGGAAAATTTTAGTAGCAGCACAACTAAAGGCATGACTTAGCAATGCATCCAGATAACAAAAGTATAGTCACTAACAAGAGTAATCGTCAAGCAAAAAAACTGTAAGTGGACATCTAACTTTGAGCAAATCTACTCCTCTATGAAATCTTAAAGATGAGTCAGTAGAAATGTACAATAAAGATTGATAAACTATGGTAACTGAAATAGATTATTAATAAGCCAATATTAACAAATATTTTTTGCTCTATTTGTTAAAATATTTTATCGTGGTAATTCCTTCTTTCAATGATATTTAATAAATCAACCTCCAACTAGGAGACTAAACCATGTATTAAAGAACCTTGACTCTGTTTTCTCTAAAAAGGCATATGCAGGGAAGTCTGGGTGGCTCAGTCGTTAAGCATCTACCTTCAGCTCAGGTCATGATCCCAGAACCCTGGGATCAAGTCCCACATCAGGCTCCTTGCTCAGTAAGGAGCCTGCTTCTCCCTCTCCCTCTGCCTGCCACTCCCCCTGCTTGTGTGCTCTCTCTCTCTCTTTCTCTCTGACAAATAAATCAATAAAATCTTTAAAAAAATAAAAAATAAATAAGTAAATAAATGAAAATAAAAAGGCATATGCAGTGTTGAAGGTACATGCATTCAAGGAACATGTAAGGTATTGCTGAATGGAATGGGGGAGGGCATTACAGACAAATAGTTGTGAAAAAAGGTTATATAAGTTTTGTAAACAAGATACAAAATATGTGGAGTTTTCTACTTTACAGAGTATGCTGGTATCCATATCTCCGAGGGTAAAATGAACCTTGTGCTGCCATCATATTAGGTAATTACAGGAAATAATGTACAATATCCTATTGTATTTAATTGATAAATTTCTATCTCCCTTCCCTAGGCTGTGTTATACTTGAGGACAGAGACCAGGCTGGTGTCATTTCTGAATTAATTCATTAAATAATGAAGGAGTAATAATTAATACCATACCAGATATTTGAAAATCAAATTTGATGTTATAGCTATTGATTAACATGTTACAGAACACTTACTGGCTTTCAAACAATTAATTTATGCCTACTATGCCTGAAGCGTTTAATTAATTGTCCCCATCCTTCCCACTCACCTCTCCACATGGTCATGACTATGTGTTGAAAATGGCCAACATGTGCTTCCAAAACATAATCAAAAATATTTCCACTGAATATATCGATCACTGTAATCACAGTGTTTTTTCCAATGAGCAGAATATTTACTCCAAGGGGACAGGAGTCTTCAACAAATGTGGAAGGAGTAGAAGGGTACGCTAGCTAGTGCCAGATCAAAAATGGAACAACAGAGGAAGCTGAAAAACTGAGCTTGGTATCTTTTTTTTTTTTTTTTTTTTTTCCCCTTAGCATTCAGGCTTTTGAGAAACTATACTCTTTGCTTCAGAAAATTGTGGAATCTCATCAATCATTATAGAATATAAAGTTTTAAGGTGATTAATCTGCTCTACTTTTTCTTTTAGTTCCCCTCACCATTTGCCTTCCCAAATTGAACTATTTAGCAAAAAAGCTATGACAGACATTGGAAATTTCCAGAGAGGAATAAACTAAAATCCAGGTCATATGGAAAAAAAAAAAAAATTTTTTTTTAAAGCTTTATTTATTTATTTATTTGACAGAGAGAGAAAGAGACAATGTTAGAGAGGGAACGCAAGCAAGGGGGAGCGGGAGAGGGAGAAGCAGGCTTCCCGCCGAGCAGGGAGCCCGACGTGGCGCTCGATTCCAGCATCCCATAATAACATTTCCGAAGAAGCAAATTAAGAGAAGGTTGTTTCTCAGCTGAAATAAATTATTTCTTCCAAGTTTGTTTTACATATGGATCAAATTCTATCAATTTTTTATTCTAGGAGAGAAGTGTTACGGATTTATTCTGAAAACGACACATTCTAAGAGGTTTGTTTCCTCCTATGGAAAAAGAAGGAAGATGGTAGTTATAGGAATTTCTACATGAAAATTAAGGCTTCATCACTTTCTGCTTCTTTGGACTAGATGATTAACCTTCCCGAAGCTCAATTACTCAACCTAACATAAATGGGAATATTATTATATATTTTCTGAAATTGTAAGGGAAATTAAATCAGGTAATATTTATAAAATAGTAAGCATGGAACAAACGCGTGGTAGCGGCTCAATGAATACAAATTCTCTAGTCTGATAAATGTATCAATCTGGTATTGGGTATTGGGATCGAGCCCCAAGTCAGGCTCTGAGCTCAGTGCAGAGTCAGCTAGAGAGCTCTCTCCCTCTCCTTCTTCCTCTCCGGCTTGTGTTCTCTTTCTCTCTCTCTCTAAAGAATCCTGCAGTATTTTATATACCTTTAAAATATTTTAATCCAAAAATCCTAGAGCAATTATTTTGTAAATCACTCAATTACAGTTCTCCTATCCCCCACCAAATGAGCTAAGCACCTACTTCCTCACGGTCTCATGGCAGTTTTTGCACTGTACATAAACTTTGACTTTAACTATTGGCTAGTGATTATGGACCTGGAACAGAAAGAATCCTTAGCACTTACTCACTTGATTTCTATATCCACAACATTTAACCAAGATCTTTGTCGGTGTAAAGAAAATAATCTGGTGCAGCTGAGGTCTGAGTTTTCTTTTTTCCGTTTATCATGACAAATGCTTAAATTTTTGTTTTGTTTTCTCTTGTATCCCTTTCTGCATGCTGTCCCTGTACCTCTTATAACAGTCACCTATTTAAAAATGAGTACTCAGTGTACTTTGGACATAATTGAGCAGCAGTCTGTTGGGAACGATTTTCTGTGCTGGTTAATGATATTTTAAATTGGGTGAAAACAAAGTCTGGAAATTCAGATTTTAGTCCTCTATGTTCCCCTCCATCTCTTTTTGCACTTTTAAAAAAATTATGTATAAAGCCAATCAATGGTCATTATTACAAATGTTTAAAAGTATTTTATTAAACTTTACTGAAGTAGTAACTTTTTCTTTATTTTCCCTTTTTTAAAAAAGATTTCTTTCTTTATTTATTTTACACTGAACGCGGAGCCCGATGTGGGGCTTGATCTCACAATCCTGAGATCACTACCTGAGCTGAAACCAAGAGTAGGACGCTTAACCAACTGTGCCAACCAGGTGCCCCTTTATTTTCCCGTCTTTAAAAACAAACCAACAAACATGAATTTAAATGGTCTGGGAAAACAAACAAAAAAAAAGTGACTTAAACAATATGGTCTGTTTTTTCTTTCTTTTTTTAATCTTAAGTAAAAATGACCCACAGTGACTCACAATTAATTATTAATCCTGGATGGTAGATTAATTTTATTATTTTCTGCACCTTTCTCTGTTTTTTAAACTTGAAAAAACTGGTAGTCACAGATCTTGTTTTATCAAATTCTAGAACAGTTGATGCTGTTCTTTAGGTTTAATTTTTAAGGTATTTTCAGGCTCAGCACACATCATACATTTGTTTCTTTTGATTTTCCAGAGACCGGTATGCTTCTTATAATAACATTTTGGAAAAATAATCTTTCAGTATCTTTATATTGAACAACCTAAGACATTGTGACATGACTTGCTATGACACAAATAATGATTCACACTAAGATATCTGAATCTTCATACTCCTTTAATTAGAAAAAAATCATATTTTAAAGAAACTCTGAACTATCCCATTCATATATTTGTATGTGATAAAGTAGGTAAACTTAAAAGGGCTTCACTTGCTGTCAGTAGACCAAGGACAGAAGCACAGGCTGCTATAATTTTGGCTCTATGAATTTAGCTAAGTTTTTTAAGAGCTTGACTTGGCCTGTTTTTTTGTTTTTGTTTTTTGGGTTTTTTTCCAGATACAAAATAACGGGGATATAATTGTTTTTGAGGTCACTTCCAAAATGATCATTCTATATTTCTATAACTTATACTTTTAAAAATTATTATTAAATGAATCAATTTCTATCTGGTAATAATCACGGCAAGATTTAGGTAATCTCCTTTAGCTTGAGGTTCCTAAATATTTTAATGATTTTCAAATTTCCAAGATATTTTATCATCTACTCAAATTAGGGATGCTTTCCCTTTCTGGGCTGGACAGCTTTTTAACTTCTTTTTTATCACATTGTGATACAGATTTGAATGGTTAAAGAAAATGGTCAGGGTTTTACATTTCTTTTAAGTCACTATGCATTAAATTCTCAAATAACTCAAACATATCCTGAGGTCCTATGAATTAAACTCAAAGTGACTCTTTTAAGTCCCTATGAATTAAAGCTCAAACAACTCAAAGATATCAAGACATCTTTAGACCAGAGTTAGCATTGTTTGTAGCCCCTGAAGACAAATGATAGAGGTTTGCTTTCAGGACATTGGTGGACATCCACAGGAAATTTCTGGGCTATAGCTCTTGCAAAGAGAGGGTGTTCTAATCATTTTTCCCCTAGTATTTCCTAGTTTCTGATAAGTGCAGTAAAATTATAATATCCACTCATAACGTAATTATATTAAAACCCTGACCATGGCAAAGACTAATTAGAGCTAGTTTAAAGATCTCTCTAAATAGGACAAGAAATCAAATAGTCAAATTAGAATTGGAATAAGTTATCCATTCATTCTCAGTGCAAGCAATTAAGGTATTTTATATTGTTTAAATTAAGATTTTACACATCATGGATTTAATCTACCTTGATTAAAAATACTTGTTACATTATTAATTTTTTTATTCTCATTGTGAGGAAAAATCAGCAAATGGCTGAAATTAATTGGATTTCTGGTCTTATTTCTGGGTGGTCCTCAGGATACTTTATCACATAGTCTCACAAATAAAATATCAGAAAATTACTAATCTTTCCAAGGTTCAATTTATTTATGCTATGACAAAGATTCTTATATTCACAGAACAATGAAGCTAAGATGCAAAATAAATTGCTGAAAGTATGAAAAATATGAAAAAATTTTAAAAAACTATTGGAGGCAATAAGTTGTAAAAGTGACACTAAGCAAAGCAAATCAAAGGAAGGAAATCATGAAAAATTCAAAGAAATAAAAATGACAGGAAGGAATATAATTGCTATGGATGAGAAAATATAGAGATCCAGATTCAAGTAATAATAGTTCCTAAAGGAGGCAAACCCCAATGCACATGAATGTACATGACACATTAATGAAACACAAATAATAAAGATTATTTGCTAACTGAAGTGACATCAAAATCAGATGAAATCTAAGTGAAAAAAAAGAAATAAAAAAAATTCCCTGATGTCAGGAAAAAAAAGAAGTCATCCAAAGACCAAAATTCTGATACAACTGACAAAAATAAACTTATAAAAGCCAGATTCTTAAAAATTTTAAAAATTAAAAATAGCCTAGGGGTGTCTGGGTGGCTCAGTTGGTTAGGTGTCTGCCTTCGGCTCAGGTCATGATCTCAGGGTTCTGGGATTCAGTTCCGCATTGGGCCCCCTGCTCAGCAAGGAGTCTGCTTTTCCCTCTCCCTTTCCCTTTGCCCCTCCTCTCCACTTGTGCACGTGCTCTCTCTCTCTCTTCCTCTTCTCTCTCAAATGAATAAATAAAATCTTTAAAAAAAATAGCCTGTAAGATTCTGAGAAAAAAATACAGCTTAATTACTGAGACAAAAATCATATAAATGCCTAAATTAAAACAAAATGAAGCAAAACAAAACACTTAAATACCATAAAATAATGGAGCAATATATATAGAAACTTTTGATAGTAGGTATGAAAATTTCCAAAAGTTCATATTGTCACTTTATGTTAAAGAGTAAATAAAAAAATATAGTCAGCTATTTGAAGTTTAAAAAATATGAGCATGTATATGACTTCCTAAAATGATATTATTTAAAGATGTATTTGAAATTGTTAAAAATTGGGGCACCTGGGTGTCTCAGTCTATTAAATGTCTGACTCTTGATTTTGGCTCAGGTCATGAGCTCAAGCCCAAGGTTGGGCTCCACACTGGGCAGGGAGCTTGCTTGGGATTTTCTCTTTCCCTCTCCCTCTGCCCTTCCCCTGCTCACTCGTGGGCTCTCCCTCTCTCTCTCTAAAAAAAAAAAAAAAAAAAAAAAAAATTAAATTATTCAAAATTGAGGAAGCCAGAAGTCAAACATCTGGAGATAGATGTACATTCCTAAAGGACTAAGTCAATATCTTACATTTTATTTTTTCAATATATTTGCCATTTCTCCACTGAGAGCTGGAGTCTGCGTCACTTCCCCTTGAAGAAGAGCAAATCTTTGTGATTGTCACAACTGTTCCAGGTTGAATTGTGCTCCCTTCCCCCAATCCCCTATAAAAAGATATCTTAAAGTCTTAACCTCCAGTACCTCAGAAGGTAACCTGAATTAAAATAGAATCACTGTGGGTGTAATTGGTTAAGATGAGATCATCCTGGAGTGGTGTGGGCCCCTAGTCCAATGTGACTGGTGTCCTTATAAGAAGATGGCCATGTGAAAGCAGAGACACAAGGGGAAAATACCACGTGAAGACAGAGGATTAAAGAGATACACCTGTAAGTCAAGGAACGTCAAAGAGTGTGAGAAAACCAACAAAAGCCAGAAAGAGGCAAGGAAGGATTCAGGTTTCAGAGGAAGGATGTCACTGCTAACACCTTGATTTTGGACGTCTGGCCTCCAGAACTGTGAAACAACAAATTTCTATCATTTTAAGCTACCCAGTTTATGGTACTTTGATATGGCAGCCCTAGGAAACTAGTATAATGACCAACAAATTATGGTAGAAGTGATGCCATATGCCTATTCAGGTAGGACAGACAGACTATAGATTTTCTACCTGGATCTCTCTCCTAAGTGTCTAAAGAACCCTGAGCTGATATGTAAAAAGTTTAGGATGCTAAATCTAGCATGCTAAGGAGACCATGTTCATTGTTTTTTGTTTTTGTTTTGTTTGTTTGTTTGTTTGTTTTATTCAGCTTAAAAAAGAAGGAAATTCTGTCATATGTAACAATATGGATGATCCTTGAAAACTTAATGCTAAGTGAATATTCATTTTTCCCAACACCTTTTATTGAAAAGATTATCCACTCCCCATTGTGTATTCTTATATGAGGCATCTAAAATAGTCAAACTCATAGAATCAGAGAGTAGAATGGTGGTTGCCAGGGTCTGGGGGCAAGAGGAAATGGAGAGTTGCTACTCAGTGGGCATAAAGTCTCAATTATACAAGATGAATAAGTTCTAGAGACCTACTGTACAACATGGTATCTACAGTTACCAATATATTGTGCACATAAAAAAATTATTAAAATAGTAGATCTCATGTTACATGTTCTTACCATAAAAAAGTGGGGAGTACAGGAAAAGTTTTGGAGGTGGTGGATCTTTATCAGTTTATTATAGTTTCACATATGTACGCATATAACAAAACTTATCAAATTATATACATAAAATATGTGCAGTTTTTTACATATTATTATACCTTAATAGAGCTGTTTTATTTAAAAAAGAATGTTCCAGTTTTACAATTGCATGAGATTGCCCCCCTTTTTTGTAAGTAGAAATTGTGGGCAGATGAGTGGTCACTTCCTTGGAAGTGTGACTAGAGTCTATCATTCTAGTTAAGAGATGGGCAATATATTATCTACCAAATTCTTAGAGTTTTAACAGAAATTTATTTATTTGATTTATTTATCTTTTTTAGAGAGAGAGAGAGTATGAATGAGGGGGGTAGGGTCAGAGGGAGAGGGCAAGAGAAAATCTTAAGCAGGCTCCATGCTCAGCACCGAGCCTGACATGGGGCTCAATCTCACGGCCCTGAGATCATGACCTGGAGATCATGACCTGAGCTGAAATCAAGAGTTGGACAGTTAACCAACTAAGCCACCCAGATGCCCTACTTAACAGAAATTTAAAAGCTGAATCTAAAATTCTTGTGGAAATATAGCGTCAAGATGATCTTTTTTTTTTTTTTTTTGAAGATTTTATTTATTTATTTGACAGAGAGAGAGATAGTGAGAGCAGGAACACAAGCAGGGGCAGTGGGAGAGGGAGTAGCAGGCTTCCTGCCGAGCAGGGAGCCCGATGTGGGGTTCGATCCCAGGACCCTGGGATCATGACCTGAGCCGAAGGCAGACGCTTAACAACTGAGTCACCCAAGCGCCCCTAGAGTCAAGATGGTCTTAATGAAGAACAAAGCTGAAGAACTTGAATAGATATCACACCTTTCTGTAAGCCTACAGCAAGTGTGATATTGATGTAAAAATAGACGAATGGACCAATGGAACATGAACCGAGAGTCAGACCCATACATAGGTGGTCACCTGATTTATAACATAGATACCATAATATCACAACATAGTGAATTGTATACATCTGAATTGCAATGGGAGTAGAATGGTCTTTTAATAAATGATACTGTATTATTTGGACATCAGTATAGAACAAAATAAATTTTATCTCTATCTCATTCTATATAACATATTAATTCCTAATGGATTGCACTTCTAAATAAGAAAGTTAAAACAATAGATGTCCTAGAAGAAAACACGACAATATCTAGAGTAGACAAAATACATCTACTGGGACATGAAAAATACTAATCATAAAGGAAAAAAATCATAAATTGAATTGTATTAAGATTACACATTTTTGGTCTTCAAAACCACTATTTAGAAAGTGAAAAGGTAAGCCACACACTAGCAGAAGATATTTGCCATAACTATATCCAACAGTGGATTTGTATCTAGCATATATACATTTTTCACATATTTGTAAGGAAGAGATTGTCAAACCAAAAAAAAAAAAAAAAAAAAATCCGCAGAAGTCTTAAATGTGCACTTCACAAAAGGAGATATCCAAATATCTGTTCAACATATGAAAAAGCACTCCATTGAATTACTGACAGGAAACTGCAAAAGAAAAACACAACATAACACTTCATACCTACCAGAAGTGCTAATTAGGCCAAGAATTCCAAATGTGGTGTAACAACTGTAACCCTCACATACTTTGAGATAATAAATCGGCACAACCACTCTGGAAAACTAACATACCTACTAAAGCATGTCTGTTGACCTAGTAATTCCACCCCATGTGTATACCCAACAGATTTGCACATGGTTACTGTAAGTCATGTACCAGAATGTTTACAACAACAAATAAAATAAAGGAAACAACTCAAATGTCAGTCAATGATAAAATGGATTAACTATTTTTGATATATTCAGTTGAATCCTGTAAGGCAGGGGTTCTCATTTGGAGGCAATTTGATTTTCGGGGTGTTTGACAATGTCTAGAGACATTTTCAGTGGTCACACCTAGGGGAGTCCTATTAGCATCTAGTGGTTAGATGTCAGAGATGCTGTTAAATATCCTGCCTTGCACAGGCCGTTCCCCCATAACAAAGTATTAACTGCTCCAAAATGTGAAGAGTGCAAGATTGAGAAACCCTGCTATGGAACTATTAAGTAAACTACACACAACCACATGGACAAAGGAAATGAGACACAGAGGAGTTTATACTGGCTGATACCATTTATAAAAGCTTCAGGATCAAAATAATCAAATCCATCATTATGCTAGAACTCAGTTTGATGGTTATTTTTGATGGGGAACAGTGATTAGAAGGGGCAGGAAAGGGGTCAATGAAAATGGTAATTGTTCTAATCAGCCTGGGTGTTGGTTACACTTTTTTCCTTTGAAAATTAATTTAGCTGTATATTTTCATTTCTATAATTTTTTTTCCTATATTTTTTGGTGAAAAAATTATTTAAAAAGTTTATTAGATTAGTTATTCCTCCTCTTAACACCCTTCTGGCTACTACTCCATCAGTGGTAAAGGTATTTCAGATTCAATAGATCTTGTTCCTAGGAACTATAGAAAGTATAAATTCTTTTCACTTTGTAGGCAGAGTGATCCAGCTCTCTCTAATCACTATACCCAAGCTTAGCTCCATATCAACTTTGTACATATCAAAGGGAAGGACCATATCTCCATTTAACATTACAATAGGCCAGACTTAGAGATTATTTTAGAGGATACTCACTTTGTTTTTATAAGACGATTATGCTTTGACATAGTAATTTGGAGCTTTTTTTTGTGTGTGTTAGATATACACATCAAGAACCATCCACTTTCAAATAGGCGTAACATGAATTTTTAAACTTTGCTGAACAAATCTAGTCCAAGCAAAATGCAATTATTTCTGGGAAGTGGCAGATGTTTAAATAATTATTATTTTATCCCAGAATATAGGTATAGATTTAATCACACTTGATATGGTAGAAATTGGAGCCAAAAAAAATTGTATGTCCATGTTCATATATTCTAAAATTTATTTTATTTCAAATACAGCACAAAAAATGTAATATAACCTTTAGTATCATGCCAAAGAAAAATCATTACACATTTACAAAAGTTATCTTTTTTTTTTTTTAAGATTTTATTTATTTATTTGACAGAGAGAGACACAGCAAGAAAGGAAACCAAAGCAGGGGGAGTGGGAGAGGGAGAAGCAGGCTCCCCGCTGAGCAGGGAGCCCAACGCGGGGCTCGATCCCAGGACCCTGGGATCATGACCTGAGCTGAAGGCAGATGCCCAACGACTGAGCCACCCAGGCGCCCCACAAAAGTTATCTTTAAGTAATGATTAATTCAGGCCAGAAAGTAAGTCTTTTACATGACTTTAGGGCAAAATATACATACGATGTGATATTTTTAAAAACTTACGAAAATTAAGAGAGCAAAAGTAGATCATATTTTACAGTAAAGTTTAGGTATCGTTTTATATTTATAAAACCAACATTACCTTATGCAATACCATGGCATTTTTATTATTTAACAAGTAAAACCCGATCTCTGATTTTTTTATGTTCACCTCTATAACACTGGCCAATATCCTCATCCCTTGCTGTTTTTTTGAAGCACCACCTGGGCAATCTCCAACGCCAAATCAATTCAACCTGCTAATAACCAATAACCAGTTTACCTTTCACTTCAAGGTAAAGAAAGGAAAGAAAAACACTATCAACTGTGTAGATATAAATCCGTCCTATCTAACCTTAGTTGGGTCTGCTATGTAGTCTAGAAATTCCTCTGTTTGACTTAGCTCCGTCTCCTTTTCTTCTTCACTTCTCTTAAATATCTGATTCCGCCAGGACCCTTACTCAAACTCTGGAGATGACTTCATTGTTTACTTGTTTATAACAAGGATTGTCAAATGTACTCTCCTCCACCATTCAAGTACTAAACCTGAACACTTACCTATAATTTCACTCATCTTGTTCTTTTTACAACTCTCCTCTAGAATAGAATAGAAACAGATTTTCTAACTATAAAGGTAATACTTCCACTGGGCCACCAAAATTGACTACCTTCTGCTCCTAAGGGACCACACTATTACCCATATATCCTCTGTATCTTCAAGTTCTCTCTCTATTATATTATTTTTTAATAAAGATTTCATTTATTTATTTGACAGAGATTGAGTACAAGCAGAGGGAGAAGCAGGCTCCCTGCTGAGCAGGCAGCCTGATGCAGGACTCGATTCAGGACCCTGGGATCATGACCTGAGCCGAAGGCAGACACTTAACCAACTGAGCCAACCAGGCGCCCCTCTATTATATTCTTCTTGTAAATGTTTCCATATGCTCATATCCCTGATATTCACCATTTTGTTTGGTCTCATCTTCCCCCTCCAGTGTCTATTCTAGCCCTCTCCAAACCCCTTCAAAATTTTTACTTCCTTTGTGTCCTTACACTTGCATTCATGCCACAATTCACTGCTTTTGGCTTCAGTTCTCACTCTTTTCCCCTGAAACTTGTACTATAATACACAAATATCTTTATTTGGGGGAAATACAATGGACACTTTTAGTTTTATCAAATCCCTGGTACTTTTTACTTGTATCCTTCTTTCTTGAAATACACTTAACAGAACTTCCATATCACCAGACCCCCAGAGTTCCCCTCTTTCTAGCTTACAGCAGATTAGTAGGTTTCTTGTAGAATACTCTTTTGTCTCTCATCTCTTATTATATTAGAGCTTATACATCCTCTCATGACACAATTTCCATCAATTCTGATGATTCTTTCATCTAGATAGCCAAACACCATTTCTTTAATTAGCTTCAGACTCATATCCAACTGAATACCAAACATCACAGTTAGCTCAGGACCAACATGATTAAAACTGGTAACAATTTGTCCCTTGCTTCTCCTTGTGTACATCCTGTCCCAGAGAATACCATTATCATCTAGGCTGCTGTCAAAGAAATTCAGCACCATCCTCGTGTCTCTCTTTCCCTCACTTTGCACAACAGAAATTCCTGAATTCCTGTTGATCCTACTTCATAATTATATTTTAAAACCTTCCACTTATCTCCATTTTCTCTGGCACACTGTTAAATCAGATAGCAATAGTGTCTCCCTGTGATGACTTAAAAATCTCTTAACTAACATTTTTTCCATGTTTCTAGGCCTATTCTTTCTCTATATTGACTCAGAGTAATTTTTCCAATGCACTAAATATGTTATGACATTCCTTAGCTTAATACTCATAAATAACTTTCTACTAGTATTAGGAGTAAGTTCAAACTTCTTAATAAAACTGAAAAGTTATGTAACCAAGTTGATATACTGCTAATAAGAAATCATAACCCGAGGGAGGTGGGGGGATGGGTTAGCTTGGTGATGGGTATTAAGGAGGGCACGTATTGCATGGAGCACTGGGTGTTATATGCAAACAAGGAATCATGGAACACTATATCAAAAACTAATGATGTACTGTATGGTGACTAACATAACATAATTAAAAAAAAAAAGAAATCATAACCCATAGGAAAGGGTGATTCCAAGGAGAACCGAAAGAACACACTTGGTAGCAGTTACTGGAAAAATAATCTTGCCAAGTTGGAATTCTTCAATTAAACCAGTAATAAGGTTTGTTTTTGGGGTGTGTGTGTGTGTGTGTGTGTGTGTGTACATCAGAAAATCATAGCTCAAGGTGATAATCAACTATTAATATGAGAGTATAAATGGAGCTGGAGGCCAAAACCACAGCTATGCTTATCGCAGTGAAACTAGTGACATTTGGGGGCACCTGGGTGGCTCAGTCGGTTAAGCGTCTGCCTTCGGCTCAGGTCATGATCTTAGGGTCCTGGGATCAAGCCCTGCGCCAGGCTCCCTGCTCAGAGGGGAGTCTGCTTCTCCTTCTGCCCCTCCTCCCCCTGCTTGTACTCTCTCTCTCAAATAAATGACTAAAATCTTAAAAAAAAAAAAAAAAGAAACCAGTGACCTTTAAAGGAGGAATAAGTATAATTTGTTTACTATATAGACTAGAGTGATTATTATAGCTATTAAATAATAATTAATGACGTGAAATTTTGAACAGAGATCTATTGAAAGATATTTGCTTTTTTTAAAAGCAAAGGAATAAACCCAGTACATTCTATAACCAATATTTTCCTGCTCTTACAGATTCTTGAATCGTACAGAGTTTCCAATATAGCAAGCATCACATGGAAAACAAAATTATTAAATTGACCAAGGCTGATTTTTCAAAATGGGAGTACCAATTTCTTCTCAGGTGTGAGGGTGACCAAAATGGTTTGATAATTGGTGAGAGAAAGGAAGTCACCTTTTATCAAAAAAACTTTGTGCAGGAGGTATCATTCCCTACAGAGGTGTAAAGAAGGGAAGCACATGGCTGACCTCTAAGAAGTTTGGCCAGTATCTTTTTATGCACTGCAATATATACTGAGAAAGAGTGCGTGCTGACCTGTCTCATTGCTAATGCAGGAATGGCATTGAGACTGAACAGAGACGGATTGTTTGAATGGTCAGAGGAATGGCAGAGAAGGTGTAAGAACTAGCCCGCTTCAGTTCCTACCTCACGAGAGGTAAAAAGACAGACCGATTCAAGTCCATAGCCCCCTAAATATGGAAAACTCTCTATGCAGAAAAACATTCATTATAGCATTTTTTTTTCCTTTTAATAAGGAGATAGGTCTTGTGCGTCTTGGACTAACAGGCCTACATTTTCTTGATTGCTGTTCCTGTCCTCCTTCTTAGTAAGTAGCAGCACCATCATTCACTTGGTAAGATCAAAATCTTACAGTTATTTTTGCTTTTCCTCTTACACTCTTCTAGTCCATCAGCAAAGCTGGTCAATTTTAACTTTAAATAGATTATAAACCTGATTGTTTCTCTCCTTTTCCCCATGGATACACTAAGTCAGGTGACCCTGATCTCTTTCCCTTTGCATATGGAACATAGTCAATGCTCAGGGAAGAACTGATGTTTTTCTTGAAGAATTGCTTGAAATGTATGTATGCATGTATTCATAGAAAGAGTATGTGAAAATGCTTCCATTTTATTTTAGTCAAAAAATAATTGAAAGAACCATAGAATACCATAGAACCATAAAAGAACCAAAAAATAATTTAAAGCCCATTGCTTAATGAACTTACTCAGTCGGAGCTTAATTGTATACTCTTCCTCTCTCCACAACTCTTCTCATTAAGAAATTTTACTTATCTCTCATGGTTAATTCAAAATATTCTCTTCTCTAGAAAACTTCTCTCCGTTTTCCAAAGAAGTGCTACTTCTCACTCCCCTAAATCTCCACGCATACATCCCAGCTCTCTCTGTGGAGCTTAAAACAGTTTTTTCCTGACATTTGAGTTATTGTTCTGAATACGTTTCTTTCCCCTATCAGATTATAAACTCCTTGAAGACATCTTCTTTTAAATATTAAAGCACAGGAGTCTAGGTTATTGTTACATTAGAATCCCCTCCTTCTACATCCCCTAGTGAGTTAATGTGGTTATGGTGTTACTTTTTAAAAGAAAACAATCATAAGACACATATATAGCATATATCATATTTGAATCCCCTATATAGCCTTAATTGGTAAGCATTTTATATATGTGAATGAAGAGATAAACACATGAATGAAAGAATTAAAAATTCAATGAGGAGTGAAACATTTCTAGCTGGGTGAACTATAAAACAGTAAAATAGGAATGTTTATATTTTATGGTGATGCATTTTAAATTTTCATATATCTGTAAACAGAAATGTGAGATTAAGCTTCATATATTAATACTGATAATGATTTATTACCTGTGCATGCTATAATTGGTTTGCTTAAAGAAGCCACATTATAATCACATTAACTCACTTCAGGGTGTTTAATGCAACAATACCATACCCTGCTGTTTCTTATTACTTAAATGGAGTTGCAATTTGGTTTTCCTGCTGACTATTCAATTGTATTTCCTAGACAAAGACAGATAGTAACTTACATCAAATTATTCTTGTTTATCTAAGGAGAACATCGATCAATACCATGTGATCTGAGGCCAGGTACCTCTTTTTTCCTAATCACACTGCATTTAAACAAGAGCAAAGATATCTGGCATTTTCAAATATTGGCTCAGTTCAATTTAGCACACATTGGACAGATCTGATGTGCTGTACTATGCATGCTGTTATATGAGACTTTGAGTATAGAATCTAGTTTGGCAGCATAATATTTGCATAACACTTTGCATATTAGATAAGATGCTTTCATTACTACATTCAATGCTCAAGAGAAATAGTAATCATTAGGAATAGCAACTAGTTAAGTAAGTAGGACAGATAGTATTAATCACAATATATAGTTTTAGACACTAAATTCTAGAGATCTAGGATTCCATCAGTGATGTTTGAACAATTAACTCTGTGCATTTTGCACTATAGAATTTTATGCTCCAAAATTAAAACATTGTGCCTGATCTGGTCCTCTCAACACCTAAGTCAAGTTCTACATGTGAATGAAGTGCCCAACACCCTATCTTAATCCCATAATTTTTTTTGACCATAACTTAATGTCATACACTAAATCTTGTTATCACTCTGAAGGACAGGACCTCTGAATTCAAATGTTTGAAACTATATGTATATACAATCTCTTTCCTTCTGAGTCTCTCATGCCATTATTTCTACTCTGGCTCACGAAGCCCTCAACACCCTATCCTCTCCCTATCCTTCAGCCCTCTCTTGGCTTCTCTTATTTCTTTGCAAGATGATGCCATACAGTAACTCACGTTAATCACTCTCAGGCCAAAAGCATGAATCCCTTTCCCTCTTGCATCATCCTGCTCCACCTGCAACTCCCTTCTGCACAACAGCCCCAGATATGCTCAATGTAAGGGGGGAACATTGTGGGTTGATTCATTTCAAACTCATGATCTGGGTCCTCATTTGTCCCTCTTTGTTGCCACATGCACTTCATCGTAAACCTAGGGACACTCGCCTCAGTATTTATTTCAAACCCACCGTTACTCCCAGGTTCCCTCTTCTTCCCCTTCTACCCTTGCAAGGAGATGACTTGGTGATTTGATTTCCAACAGAACAGGGAGGCCAACACTTGAGCTCTTCCTTACTTCTCCAGCCCCATGCCTGAAGGTTTATTTGCATTCCCAGTCAGTCTTACTGATATATTTTTTTTTTCATATTTAAGTAAATGGTTTCTCTTTACCTTGCTGAAAATGAAGTTTTCACTAATCAGTTGATTTTATTCTCTTGTGTTTCCTAGAAACTTTGTCTCATCTATTATCTCTTCTTACCTACATCTTCAAACTCACCTTCTATATATATATATATATATATAGTTTTTTCGTATTTTCATAACAAATTTTCAAGGACATTTATTGTCAAAAAAACACCCAAAAAACAAAAAACCAACCCTCCTTCGACCTTTAACCTGTGCTTTTCCCCCATCTTTCTTCTTTACTCTCCTTTTATCATCTCTACTTTCCTTCTCCATTCCACTGCCCCTTGGAAACAGCTAGTCATCCAAAAATGTTTCTCTAAGAAAGTTTCAGTTCTATGCCTTTCTTTTCTGTCTCTCATTTCATTGTGGTTGTGATTAGTGCCATTCCCTGACTATTGTCACTTCTTTCTGCTTCTACTAATATGGTGGGATTGCACTTCCTTGCCTCCTTAAGCTTAGGTGTGTTGTGCCTTGCCATTGAAATGCATATCAGAGCTGTCAGTGCCTTCCTATCCCCTAGGATCCCTTACCTTTTTAGTGCATAAAGACATGTGTTTTCACTGCCAAAATCCAGATCTGTGACTCTCTTTGGGCCGCTGGAGCCCAAAAAGCCTGGAATTTTATTTTTTTTATTTTATTTTATTTTATTTTTTAAGATTTTTTATTTATTTGCGAGAGAGAGAATGAGAGACAGAGAGCATGAGAGGGAGGAGGGTCAGAGGGAGAAGCAGACTCCCTGCCGAGCAGGGAGCCCGATGTGGGACTCGATCCCGGGACTCCAGGATCATGACCTGAGCCGAAGGCAGTCGCTTAACCAACTGAGCCACCCAGGCGCCCCAAAGCCTGGAATTTTATATCACCACAATGGAAACCCTAAAAGAGTAACTGACAGGTAGCAGGGTATAATAATGCAGGTTCTGTGAACCTGGTCAGGACAATTTCAGATTTGACTTGCCCAGTCTCCAGAGCTACTTTGAAGATGGAGGCAAAATTTTAGGACACTTTGTTTAACATTGCAACATTTCTTGGCTTCTTTTCCTTTCGGTCCCACTTCCCCACTCTCTTCCTGGTTTTAACTGGGAACACTTACTACTTACATTACTTTCATATGAGCCATTAGCTCAGAGGCTATTTCTGGGGAACCCCAACAAAAATAAAATATGTGTGGAATTGACGTGTGTCATATTTAGGCTTAAAGACCTCATGTGTGATTTTTGCCACCTACTTTTTTCCTCTACCCTGACAACTGGCAATGCTCCAGATAAAGCTCTGTTGGCCTAGGGCCTAGAGTGAGGAAAATGTGGAGCAGAGCCTACAATTAACTCATGATGGACGTGTAGCATCAGAGAAAAATGGAACTTTGGTGTTTAAAGCTGCTGAGTTATCCCATTATTTGTCACTATAGCATAAGCTAGCCCATCCTTACACTATGGGCATGATTTCACATCCCTCTTGTATCAATTTATATATCATCAGGATGGATCAAGATATGCTGTGGCGATAAAATTCCAAAATCGCAATGGCTTATAATGAAAAAGATTCACTTTTCCTTTATGCGGGTTTCCTTACTGCTGGACCCATCCAGATGAAGGAGCGCACCATGAAACTTGCTGGTTGCTGTGCTGGTGGGAAGGAGCCCTGGATGTGGTTATAATGACATATTCAATCCCAAAAGGATGCATGTGATTTCCCCTCACAACTCATTGGCCAAAATTAGTCAGATGGTAACAAAGGGACCAGGAAAGTGCAACCTCACCATGATCCTGGGGGACTGAGAGGTGGAAACAATCAGAGAACAGAATTAGTAATTGGTACAGTTTTCAACTCATGACAGCTAGCTTCTATCCAAACTATTTCCCGGATTTGTTATCACCAATGACAAATTAAGTTAACACACTTTCACTTTATATTTCTTGAGCTTTCTGTAGCACTTTAAATTGTTGAATAGTTTATTTTTCATTGAAGTCTATGCATTTTTGCCTCTTGTTTCATTATTGAAGTAATGAAAAAATATCACAGAGTAGTTTAAAGAATGACACGAACTGATTCTGGTCAGACAAGAAAAAAGACTGAGACAAATCTGAAAATTCTCCTACTTTCTAGGCAAAAAAATGCCTAGAAAGACTGGTTACAAACAGGAAAAACAATAACAAAAAAACATTTTTTTTCCAAGTGGATAATTGAGTCAAAAAGAGGAAAGTAAAACAAAATATTTTTGTGAATTTAGTGTAAGAGTGTTTCCTTAAGCAAAATACAAAAAGGAGAAACCATAAAAGGAATATTGCAATAAATTTAATGCACTAAAATGTATTTTGTATTAATTGACATGTAAAAATTTTAAAAATAAGACAAGTCATATATCTGTCAACCATATATTGGATAATGTGTTTGTATCAAGAATACATAGAAAACCCCAATAACTAAATAAGAAAAGGACAACAAAGAACCAATTAGAAAAGAAACAAAGTATATAAATAAGCTTTAAATAATGGAATCTCTGTAGCAAAATATCAACATAAAAGTGAGTTAAATATGTACAACCTCATGAGTAATCAGGGAGGTGCAAATTATCATCATAGCAAAATATGATTTTTTAGCCATCAAAATGGAAAAACGTAGTTAAATCCAATAAATTCAAGTGCTAGTAAAACAGGAACTCATATACTTTGCTAACAAGACCACAAATTAATATCACTTTTTGGAAGGGAATTTTGCAGTGTCTAACAAATTTGAAATTGCATATTCTCTATATCCCAGTAATCCCAGGTCTAGAGAGACTTTCACATATATGCACAGGGGCCATTTAGAAAAAGGTCTTTTGCAGCACTGTTTGTAATAAAATAAATGTGAGAAAAAAACCCTAAATATTCTTTAGTAGGTGACTGTATAAATTAACTATGGCTTATTCATATAATGAAATATTAGATAGAAAGTAAATTATATGAGCTAGATTACCCAGTGTCAACATCAACATGGCTATAACTTATACATATAGTATTGAGGGACAAAATCATATATATATAAAAGCCCAATATATATTATTTGTGAATCATTAATTTGAGGTAAAAGTATAAATACTTGTCTAAAAATAATTTCAAACTTTAGGGTAGTGGTTACCTTTGTGGCTGGGATGGAGTGCATCAAGAAGTGTGTTTGGCAGCCTCTAAGATGGTCTCTGATGATTTTCACCTAATATTCATGCCCTTGTATAAACAGCCTCCTTTAGTAAGGGCTGGACTGAGTGATTCACTTTAAATGAATCAGATATGGCAAAAGTAGTGGACTATCACTTCAGATTAGTAATCAAAGACAGGGTGGGTTCCATCTTGAGTTTTCCCTCTTGCTTGAGGAAACTAGCTGGCATGCTGTGAATTGTCCTGTGGAGGGGCCCATATGATAAGGACCTGCTAGAGGTCTTTGGCCAACAGCAAGTGAAGAACTGAGGCTCTCATTAAAAAAAACCTATGAGAAATTGAATCCTGACAGCAGCATTATGAGTGATCTTAGAAGCAGATCCTTCCATCAAATGAGATTGAAGCCCTGGTTGACTTCTTGATTACAGGCTTATGAGACACCTTAAAGCAGAAGCACCTAGCTAAGGTGAATCTAGATTCTTGCCCCATGGAAACTATAAAATAATAATTGCCTATTGTTTTAAATCATTAATGGGTTCAGGGCAGTTAAATATCAATAGATAACTAATACAGGAGAGATGGAGAAATAACTGAAAATGTCTGGCAGCCTGGCAAAAACAGCAGGTTTCTACCAGGTTCTTGTTCTATTTTTCTGTCCTCAGCCTGACTTTTCCATAATCTGTGATTTTATCCTCATGCTGGTAGCTAAAGGCCAAGGCAGCAACATGCCTTAATTTCACTCATATCTAGCCAGTACTGTCCAGAAAATATAATATATGCCACATATATAATTTAAAATTTTCTAGATACTGTGCTTAAAAAGCAAAGAGAATCAGGTAAAATTCATTTTAATAATATATTTTATTTAGCCCAATATATTCAAAATATTCTTATTCCAGCATATAGTCCACATAAACAAATTACTGAGATATTTTATATTGCCTTTTTCATGCTAAATCTTAGAAATCTGATTTGTATTGAATATTTCAACTTGGACACTAAATTTTCATCAGAAGCATTTGATGTATACTGCATAAAATGTCAGTTGAGAAAGTTGATTCATATTTCAAAGTTTTTTTCAAATATATTTAAGTTTTCCAATAATGAAATTATCAGTTTTTAAATTTAAATTTAAGTTAATTAAAATTAAGTAAAATTAAAAACTCCATTTCTTAGTTGTACTAGTCACGTTTTAATATGTCACATGGGGCCAATGGCTACCATATTGGACTGCCTGGCTCTAGAGGATATTTCTCATGAGACAGAACTTTTCTTTTCCTTCACCTACCAATCATTTCCCTGTGTAATATTTTGGCTAATTTGAGTTTTATGTCCTTTTTTAAACCAATCCCTATAAAGGGGGACGATATTCCACTTCAGAAATGTTGTTCTCAACTTTCTCTGTAGATTACATTTATCTGGAAAGTTGTTTTTATTATTATTATTATTATTATTATTATTATTATTATTATTATTTTGGAAAGTTGTTTCTAAAAAAAGTGCCTGCATCTCATTCTCACATTCAGAAGTTCTGATAGATTTAATTAGTACTTAGTCCCAAATTGGTATTTTTTAAGAGCTTTCAAGGGAAGTATAGGAGGTCCTATGGGGCCACTGGGTGGTTTAGTTTGTTGAGTGTCTCACTCTTGGTTTTAGCTCAGGTCATGATCTCAGGGTCATGGGATCAAGCCCAACATTGGTCTCTGCCCTCAGCAGGGAGTCTGCTTAAGATTTTCTCTCTCCCTCTGCCCCTCCCCCCGTTCTTCCTCTCTCTCAAATAAATTAATTAATTAAAAAAAAATACATAGGAGACCGTATGTTCCAATTACATAGTAAAACATAATCTCTGGGAGGCACCTGTGTGGCTTAGTTGGTTAAGTGTCTGCCTTCAGCTCAGGTCATGATCCCAGAGTCCTGGAATCAAGCCCCACGTTGGGATCCCTGCTCAGTGAAGAGTCTTCTTCTCCCTCCTCCTCTGCCCCTTCCCCTGCCTGTGTGCTTTATCTCTCTCAAGTAAATAAATAAAATCTAAAACAAACAAGCAAACAAACAAACAAACCAAAATCTCTGGGACAAACCCTGGGCATTGCTATTTGAAAAAACAAAACAAAAATAAAGTCCAAATGATTCTAATGCAAAATCAAGAAAGGGAATAAACGACTGCTTAAAATCAAAGCCTAGTCCTCAAGATTGCACTTGGGATAGATTCCTCTGACAACACAAGGGCTTCATGGAGAGGAAAGATGATTATTGCAGAAGGCACAATTCTGCTAGGAAGGAGAAATATATTCTGTGTAGATAGCCAACTGTGTCCACTCCACTTTCTGGGTTTTCTGTCTAATGCTGAGATCTATCTTTGGTCTTCATTGCTGCTGTTATTCTTCTGGCACACCTTGAATGATGATGTTCGTCTAGTTTCTGTTTGCTACCAGTTTCTTTTATAACTAACTGTACATTTTGCTTTGTTTGTCTCTGCCCTATCTAAGGTTTTGACTACCATCTATAACCCGATGACTTCTTGCTCCAACCAGAATAATCCATAGCATTCTTTTGCCTCTTACATTTCAGATGATAACTTGAAAATGCTCCTGATGCATTGTATCTTGACTGCCAGACTTACTTGGTTTTTTCATATGAACTTATACTCGATATTGATGCATCAATTTTTATAGTGTTTGTGCTGTAGCAGTTACTATATGTTGAGCAGTATAATTTATATCCAACAGTATTGTTGTAATTCTCAACTACACAAAGAATTATTTCTTTTGTTTGCTTTTTTAAAATTCACAACTATAAAATTTACTCCTGATCACACTAGTCCTTTAGCAAGCCACTTGTGAGTTCCCTGGGTGAAATCTGAAACCATCCCTGTATGTGGAGGAGGAGGGAGACCAAAGAAAAAGGCAGATCACTCTAGGTTGGTAGATTGCATGTTTAATAAGCAAAGGAACCTACATACAAGGCTTGTCTTAGGCAGCCACAAGATGAGTAGATCTCTGCACCCACCTGCCAAATCTTAGTTTATATAGAGGACTTAACTGGGTTCAGTCACATATACCATATAGATAGCCTCAGCACCATATCACTGTCTCAAGGCTATGTTCTTGGGGTAGCTTCTGGGAGTGGGGAAGGCAAGTACAATGCACACTCCAAGGATAGGGGAAGGGATGAAGAACCTCCAGTTGCCAGGGTGCAGCTCATGGGTCAACTGGGTGTCAGATCTGCTCAATGACCTCTCCCAACACTCCTCCCCTGATGACTAGCGTTTACATGCCCCCCCTTCCACAATGTGCCCTGAGCAGTCAGCACTGGCATGGAGGTGGCTCCTTTGGCAGCTATCTGGCTGCACTGGAGGCAGATGTCATAGCAACAAAACAGGTACATGCAAGAGAAAACACAGGTTAAAACAATGATTCCCAAAATCAGTGACAACTTTCTCCACCAAGATCCCCCCACAATCCAAACCACTGATTTATTGAGTCCCCTAGGCTGGAGGTCAGATCGCTCAAGGTATTCACTTCTGTTCTCATGTAGTTTAATAAAGATGATACATTAGTAGACTCATCAGGTATAAACATACAACATTCTATTTGGATAATGGCACAAGTGACTCCTTGTAAAGCAGTAATAATGTCCAAGGCCATCCTATTTTGGTAGACAACTTTTTGTGTTAGATTCATTTCAGTGTTCAGGAAGATAATACTTTTGGCGTTAGCATTCAAGCCTTGCTGGGTGAATTTAGTAAGGGATTCTATGTGTGCTATAATGTCCTCGAGGCCAGTGGAGGGGACAATGACAGTGGCCAAATGCTTGTACCAGTGGAAAACAGAACATGTCCACCTGACCTTGAAAAGAGGGAGGTTGGCAGTTTTAGGAATTTGACCTGGTTGTAGATACCATACATGTTGGCTGGGGGAAGCAGCACTGTCAGGCATGTGGAGACAGACTCGGGGCAGGATACCCCAGACCAGAACCCTCACCTTCTCCCCTCTTTTAATGGTGTGTGTTCCTTTCCAGATGTAGTGCATTTCAACAAGTCCAGCTTGCAGCAAGACAGTGGGATCCCAGGGGAGACTGAGTGTCCCCCCTCAGGAGTACGAAGTAACTCACCACCAATCCCAGAGGGACATCCCATTGTAAATGCCAGTAGATAATTCCTTTCCCAGACATAATGGGGCTTAGTGTTCTCAGCAACATGGCACATTAATCTGCCATAAGAATCAAGGCAATGGCTGTTTCCCACAACTTCTATACCTTTACAGTATTGGGTGCCTTGGCAGGCATCCCTGGTCCGGCATATGGGGCAACAGGCCCTACTGGTTGATCATTCAAATGTATTAAAGCCTGGGACAATACTTTAGTCACCAAACCAAGGTAATTTTAGCTGTTATAACTTCATAACTCTGTTATAACTTTATAACTATAACTCTTCTGCTTTAATGTTCCATTTTTCCTTTCTACCAACCCTGCTGCTTGTGGGTTATAGGGGAGATGGACCCTCCATTTAATGCCATGTTCTTTTGCCAAGTCCTGCAGGTGAGCCAAAAGGCCCCTCACCGCCCCACATCTTGACTCCACATGGGCCCAGTCATGATCATCCACTCTTTGACTTCCCATTGTCCAGGCTTCCCATCATCTTTAGAATGGCCCAACTGTCGGTGCAAAGTTTTAACAGCCAGGAGTCAGGAGTGATCACAAAGTGAATGGCTCTGAGCTTAGCCTATTGGCTGCTGTGGTTTATCCCTTACTGAGAGGCTTTAACTGGAGGAGTTCTGTGTACACTTTTGGGAGCTGTTGCTCTAATGGGGTATTTTGGGTTTTTGCCCCCTTCCTGAGCTGGTGCCAGAATCCCAGGAGCATTCTTCCCTTCTTTTGTCTCTGCCATAAAGCCCAACCTATACCTTCTGGAATTATAGTCATATCTAACTCAAATGGTAGCCCTGCTTATGAGATGTCCAGAGCTTTAATTTGTTTCAGTAGTATTTTTGCCTTCTCAAAGGCGGCTTGCTGTTCTGGTCCCTAGTCCCATAAGTGCCCTTTCTTTACCAGGCTGTATAAGGGATGCAGGCATTGTACCAGGTGAGGAATAAAAGTCCTCCAAATCCCCAAATCCTTACAAAAGCTTGCACCTCTTTCACATTCTTAGGGTGTTGGATAAGCTCACACCTTATTAATCACAGCTTCTGGGATGCCATGGGTCTTACCTGACCAAATGACTTCCAAAATCTTGTGGTGGTGCCTGGGCCTTGAATTTTCTTTGGGCCCATTCTCTTCCTCACAGATGTTCCAGCAAAGCCTTCAGAGTATCCTACTTCGGGGGCAAGTCTTCACATGTTAACATTATATCATCAATGTAATGGACCATTTTACTAATGTGGGGAAGAGGAACAGGGACAAGTCTCGGGCTACCACCCAATGATATATGGAGGGGCTGTGCAGGTAGCCTTTGGGAGCACTTGAAAGGCCCATTGTTGCCCCTCCCATGTGAAGGCAAATTGATCTTGTGACTCAGTGGCCAGGGGTATTCTGAAAAAGGTTAAATCCAGCATGGCATGGTCCATGCCTAGAACCATGGCTAAATTATTTAAAATGGTGGCAGTGTTGGGCACAGCCTCATAAACAGGGGCATACCTTGCTCAGTTCTCAGCAGTTCACCATCATCCACCATGAGCGATCTGGCTTTTTTACTGGCCATATGAGGGTGTTGAAGCACTGTGAGCAGGCTGTGCAATACTCACTTGGTGCCGTTCTTGGATGGTTTCTCCTATCTCCTTATCCATCCTGGGAAATTTATATTGTTTGACAGTTACTACTCTTAAAGGGTGGTAGGCTTATGGGTTCCCAGTTGGTGTTTCCCCTCAGCACTGGTTTGATTACTCTAATCCAGAGGTGGAATTCACCAGCAGAGTTTAACCTTGTAGAATATCAATGCCCAATCTGTTCTCTGGAATTGGAGACATGAAAACCTTATATTCTCTGGGTAGAATCTCCAATGTGTAGTGTCAAAGGACCTTTCAGACCAAAACTATTGGCCCTCTGTAACCATTAATGGTGCCAAAGCAGCCAGAAAACTTCTGAGGCTTACCATGTCTTAGTATATTAGGCTCCAGTATCCACCAGAGTCACCACCTTTTGTTTATTTCTGGAGGACCAGGGAACGTGAGCTCCATCTGAGGCTTCTGATCACCTCCAGTGGCCCTCGCCTGGAGGCGATCTTGGCCTGCACCCACCTCAGATAAGAGTGTATTCTTGCTGGAGCAGGTGGGGCATCAGGGAGGGGAGGGGCAGATGGGGCAGGTCTGAACAGGTCTGTTCAGATTTTGAGGCTTTCCATAGATGGACCAACACAGTGTTGGGTTGTTGGTCTATCTGTTCAGGTGGGGTTCCTGCAGCAGTGAGGTCAAACCACATTTGATGCTGGGTAATTTTTACTGGCCCCTTTATAGCCAGTTGGGATAGCCTTTTGGCTTTCTGAGAAACTTCTCCATCTCAGGTGTTTTCCATAGCCTAGACCCATTCTCAGGATTTGTCAGTTTCCCCCAGATCAACAGTGGATTACTCAGCATCATGAATATCTTCTCCCACAACACAATTTAGAACGGATTTCAGTGTCCTATACCAGATTATGGGGGTGGATTGGAGAATCTCAGCTTTTATTCCTGCAGTGAATGTGGTCTGACAGGGCCTTCGAAGACAGGGCCTGGTATCATTCCCAGTTCCCTAAGAATTTGCTGCACCTCCTCTGTAGGTTTCCAGGGTTCTTCAGGCCCAGGGAGGCCACTGTCATCGGGCCAAGCCTCCCTGCAAGCTAGAATAATCCAATCTCTAAGGGAGTGAGTACTTTGAACCACCCCTAACCCCTTTCTACCATGTAGGCATTGCTGGAGGGCAGAGTGTGTGTTGATGCTGCTCATTTTCTCTGCCTCCTGCCTGGTCAGAGAAATGCGTGTCTTCCCGTATCCTATAGCTTCACTAACCATGCCTGGATACTTTCCCTGGACTTTGGCTGGAACTTGACAGTTATATCAATAAGTTCAGTGGGAATATATTCTCTCATCATGAACATGTCCTAGACTGGGGACTGCCCCACTGGCTGGGGTTGCTGTTGCTGTGCTTTTGCTTCCCTTTTTCTTAGTGATTGCATGGTGCCAAGCTTTTTGTCTGTTTCATTGTCAGTCACCACAACACCCTCCTCTCCACTCTCATCGCTTTTCCTAGGATTTTCTTTGCTGCAGTGTGCTATGTGCAGTTCCTCAAGCAAGCCCATTAAAGCCGCCAGTGTTTTCAGGATAACCCTGTACTCCCAAGGTGGTGCACAATCACCTGACATATGGGCCACTCCTCCTCCCATAGAGGTCACCAGCCAGCCCAGGATTTCTCTCCTGGATGCCTCTTTCCCAAGTCCCATTTTTCGGTCTCCTGGCTGGCTAGCCAGGTGTTGCTCCACAACCTCCTTGGGAGCTTTCTGGATGAAGGAGAACAAGAAAAGACCAAAGAAAGAGGCAGGCCATGCCAGGCTAGTAGATGGCAGGTTTTGTAAGCAACAGAACTTTCATATCAGGCTTGTCTTCAGTGGTTGCAGGACAACTAGATTTCCATACTAAGTTTTGAAGGTTCAAATAGAGGCCTTAACTGGGTTCGATGTTGTATACCGTTCAGATGGTCTCAACACCACATCACTATCTCAAGACTATGTCCTTGAGGCAGTTTCTGGGAACAGGAAAGGCAGGCAGAATACACATTCCAAGGGCAGGGGAGGGCTGAGGAGCTCCGACTGTGAGCTTCAGCTCATGGGTCAACCAGGCGTCAGGTCCTCTTGATGTCCTTCCTGTCCAACACTAGTGCAATTTTAAGGTGCTTAAATGATAAATATAATAGGACAATGCCTGAAAATGTTTAAAAGTTTCAGGAAAGGTGGGATTTTTGTTTTCAATGTGCTGGAATCTAGTTTTTCTTATTCAAGAGTCACTGGTGAAACTGCTAACGCCAAGAACCCCAGCTTTGCTACGTTTGCCTCTCTTTTGGCCTCTCTTTAATAATTTCTAGCAGGCTGGGAGGACTTTCAAGGAATTTGTTAGAGGAAGATATTTATCTGTTATTTTGGAGGAATAGACAGAAAATTTACACGTAATTATGTTAGAATGATTTGAAACTATGTAAATTTTGCAGAAGGGAAATGGTTATTTCTTGAGTCAGTAGGTTATTTGGAGGAACATTCCATTCTGCAAGATAGTGTCAAAAGTTCAAAAATAACAGAAGTAAAACCAATTAATCAGTTGGTTGATTAGTAAAAGTTTATTGTGCACACACCAGAAATGCAGTTTGTAAACCAGGAGCACTCAAACCAAAATATGGAATGAAGCTCAGGGGAATATTGTCATAAAGCAGCTTATATAGTGAGAGGCAGTGACTGTGTATTCTTCACAGTGATTGGTTATAATATTAGAATTTTCTTAAATAATAGGGAACTGGCCAGTGGTTATCTCATATCAACCTTGGGAAACAGTTCAAGTTTTGCTTATGATTTCCAGAGGCATAAGCGAGAAATGACCCAAGTCAAGTCAGTCTTGCAAAATAAGCTAAATTAAGCTTTGTTTATATGACTAAACTGGTTTTGCTTGCTCAGAAAAATTTTAATGCTCAGCTCCTTTTTTTTTTTTTTCTTAAGATTTGATTTATTTATTTGAGAGAGAGAGAGTGCACAAGCAGGGGAGGGGCACAGGGAGAGGGAGAAGCAGGCCACACGCTGAGCCGGGAGCCCAATGCAAGGCTGGATCCAAGGACCCTGGGATCATGACCTGAGCCCAAGGCAGACACTTAACTGGCTGAGCCACACAGGCTCCCAGTCTCCATTTGGTTTTGATTGTAACAATAATTCTGTCTTAAAATTGTTTACATTCCCTTACTCATTAATTTTACTTCTAGGATCCTATCTTAATGAAATAAAAATACAGTGAAACTATACCCAAAAGATATTACTCAGAATAGTCATTATATTGAATCATTAGAAAACATTCTGCATTTCCATCCATAAAGATTATTTAGGTAAGATGGATTGCTAGAAAAAAATTTAAACTTATGCTTATAAAACAAAGCTGGAGGGAGAGGTTGGTAAAAGGGTACAAACTTTCAGCTCTAAGATGAATAAAGTCTGAGGATAAAATGTAAAAGGTGGTGATAACACTGTATTGTGTAATTGGAATTTGCTAAGAGGTAGAATTTAAATGTTCTCACTAAAAACAAAACGAAACAAAAGGTTAAATATGTGAGGTGATGGATGTGAAACTTAACTAGATGGGGGGGGGATCTTTCCTCAATGTTATACGTATATCAAAACGCCATGATGCTAAATATCCTATAATTTTATATGTCAATTATATCTCCATAAAGTTGCGATTTAAAAAAAAAAGGAAGTATAGTACTTACTCAAGCCTATAGATGAGAATTTAGTCCTCAGAATTGACTCCTAGATGCACTATTGAAAAGAGTGTAGTCCTATCCTTTCCCAACATGCTAGTGATGCCACATAGACACTTTCTTACCTTCTATAATTCATACCTTAGTAATTAGCAAACATTTATTGATTATTTATTATGCAAAAGTCACTGTGCATTTGTGCTGGGGTTACAGAATTGGAGGAAATAAACAGGTACACTGAGAAAACCAGAGTAATAATTATAACAACTAATATTTATTGAAGTCAAATACACTATTCATGTTAAAAGCATTATCTCATTTAATCCTCACAACCATCTCAATTTTCAAAAGACAAAAAAGCACTTAGAGAAATTAGAAAATAAGAATAAACATAAATATCGTCCAAGATGTGGGCTGTTACTTTTATCCACTGCTAGCAGAGATGCAAAATGGTACAATCCATTTAGAAAACAGGTTGGCAGTCATTAAAAGTGAGATCATAAATCTAACAAATGTCCTATTCATTCAAAATTAGGTATTATAATAGGAAAAAGAAACACAAAGACTTGTACAAATTTTTTTTTTTTTTAAGATTTTATTTATTTGCGAGAAAGAGAATGAGAGACAGAGAGCATGAGAGGGAGGAGGGTCAGAGGGAGAAGCAGACTCCCTGCTAAGCAGGGAGCCCGATGTGGGACTCGATCCCGGGACTCCAGGATCATGACCTGAGCCAAATGCAGTCGCTTAACCAACTGAGCCACCCAGGCGCCCTGTACAAATGTTTATAGTAGCTTTATTTATCTCCCAACTGGAAATAATCCAAATTAAGAAAATTATAAAACATGCAGAAGATGACTTAGCACAAAAATATTAAACTTTTAAAAAAAGAATTTTAAGGGCACCTGGGTGGTTAGGTTGGTTAAATGTCTGACTCTTGATTTTGGTTCAGGTCATGATCTCAGGGTCGTGAGATTGAGCCCCACCTTGGGCTCCGTGATTGGCATGGAGCATGCTTAAAATTCTCTCCCTCCTTCTCCCTCTGCCCCTCCTCCCTCTGCTCAGGGCACACACGTGCCCACTCTCACTCTCTCTCTTAAATTTTTTTTTTTAAATAAGGGAAAACTTTTGTTCTATGATTAAGAGAGAAAGATTTAAAAAAAAAAAATCTGTGAGAAAGTACATCCTGCTTGATTGGCTCCAAGACTCCAGTCAGCTCTAGGATTTAAAGAAGTTGAGACTCATCCAGCATCTCCACCGGAATTTGTGATCATTATTTTGGAGTATAAGAGGAGGGGACAAATGATGGGGCTGGGTGAAGGAGGTGGACTTGGTCCTTCTGGCAACGTCTACTAAAGAGTTCCTATTTCTTTTGAATTACCCTTCACCTTCCATGAAATGCATGATTATGGAGCAACCAGTTATAATATGATACACAAAATGACACCAAAAATGTGATTCAAAGATGGATAATTGGTTAATGGCCAATATTTCAGGTTATATATATATATATATATTTTTTTTTTTTTCTTTGAGAAATGTTAGCAACAGAAGAGAGAAGAAAGTTTGTAGATCATGTTTGATGGAGATATATATGGAGCTGTACACAGATCTATCTCTGTATCTATCTCCATCATCTATAGATAGATATATCTATATCTGTTATCTAGTTAGCTAGCTAGCTAGCTAGCTAATCTGTCATCTATCTATCTTATATATATATTTGGCTGAACACATGGTTCTTCTTAGGGTAACTGAGTGAATCAAGACTGCAAAGATAGATCAGTGCCACACTGTGGAAAGCCCTAAATTTAAATACATGGATATAGAAGTATCATTGAAAGATTAGCACTATTAACAGAATTTCAGGAATAAGTACCTGGAATCTTATGTTTGTTGTTAGAGTGGAATCTTCTGTTAGCAGTGATAATGGAATAAAAAGAATAAAATCAGAAGGACTAGTCAATTAATTGTTAAAGAAACTTGAAAGTTAGAAGAATAAAGTCTCTAAGATTTCCGGCTTGTGTGATTGCTATTTTCAGAAGGAGTAAATTCAGGAATAAGTAGTTTTGGAGCAAAAAGCTAATGTGCAATTACTGAGTTAATTAAGAGTTTTTGTAGGACTTTTGGGGGGTTCTGTTTTATAAGTTCTTGGACAACAGAACAAGGGTAAAAGTGCATCATCTTAATAATGGTAATTTTTAAAAGGTCAAGTAACCAGGGGACAATCACTCAAAGTTTAAAGCATTTTCTGGAACAAATATATAGCCTAATTTGAGTACATATACCTGTTATTTGCTTATTTTGCAACCTCTGATGTGTATTAATATTTTCTTTATGTTTATAATTTCAAACATTATACAAAAAATATTATATTTTTTGAGAGAGATAAAAATGCTACAAAAGAAGTAACTATTTCAAATAAAATAGTAAAGTTGTTCTTAACACCTATATAACAATTATAAATATGTTTATCTAATAATTTATTAACAATAAGAATAAGGTAATATTTTCAAACTGAGATATTTCACATAAATAATAACTGTTATTTAAATACTTAAGTATTATTATTATTATTAAATACTTAAGTATTTAAGATATATTAAATATTTAGGATATACAGGGCTCAGCTGCAGTTCTTTTTTTTTTTTTATAAAGGTTTTTTTTTTATTTATTTGACAGAGAGAAAGACAGCCAGAGAGGGAACACAAGCAGGGGGAGTGGGAGAGGGAGAAGCAGGCTTCCCGCGGAGCAGGGAGCCCGATGTGGGGCTCGATCCCAGGACTCTGGGATCATGACCTGAGCCGAAGGCAGACGCTTAACGACTGAGCCACCCAGGTGCCCCTCAGCTGCAGTTCTGAAGACTCTTCTCATACTTGTGTTTGAGCTATCTGTAGATTTAATACTATTAAATGTAATAGATGGCAATATTTATCTAATTATGTCAGTCTGGCTCAATTCATTACCAAATATGAAACCTACTAAAAACTCTAGGATCTTGTTCAATTAAGAAAGAAGAAAGAATGATTCAAGGCAGAGAAATTCTGTATTCTCTAATATGAGGAGTTTCATATGATTCTGTTCTTCCCATTAAGCAGAATTCAGTGAAGTCTCAATAGTTTTAATGTATTAGACTTTGGAAAATATTCATTCTTTTATTTCTGAATAATTCAGAGGTAAGAAATCATTTTATATTAAAATAAGTGATTTGTATTTATTCTATTTATTTTCTATTTATATTAATATTTCAATTTAAATAGAATCAGGGTTTTAGTTCTCTTATGTACTAAGTGTGTAATAAATATGTACACTGCTTTATATGTCTTCATTACTGCAGATTTTGTAATTGTATTATTCAAAAATCTATTTACAGAGCCAAAATGTTAAACGCATGTTTATATATATGTTTTTTTTTTTATGGGAAAAAGAAATAATACAAAACAAACTCCTAAAAAGATAGAAAACAAATCCTGGTCTTCAAATATCTGTCTGTGTTAAGCACATTCACCTCTTTTTTCCCTACGCATTTCTAAAGCTATTTTGAATACTCTCTCTTCTTCCTCTCAGGGTCAGCGTAGCCCGTAGAACCATGAACTTTGTAGGTCACCAAATTAATTTTTTTTTTTCATTCTTGAAGTCATGATCTATCTCATTGTGGATTGTCCTCAAATAATATGAAGTGCCGATTTGACGTGTATTTTTAGGAGTTATTTGTTGTAATCCATTTCCCCTTTATAGTGTTTTAAGGAATATATTCCTTAAGTATATTTGAACACAACAACAATGCAAACAGGATTTGAACAACATTTCAAAATAATATATTAATGACAATTCCAGGAATAAAATGTGGCAATTTCTAATAGTCTTATTTAACAAACTGGTAATGTTCTCTGTAAACACTAGGCTTGTTCTTAATGCTTTATAGGTACTAAATCCTTATAATAATACTATCCATATTTTACAGACAAAATTGAGACACAGAGATGGTAAGTAATTTTCTCAAGATTACCCGTCTAGTGTTTGGCCAGGCCAAAATTTAAGCTCAGGCACGTTGAGTGCAGGGTTCCTACGCTGTTACTGTCTTTCCCACGAAGTGCCCTTCATTCTTTTTCATTTAGTACTTTCATCAAAATTAACAGGTGTTTGCTAAGAAAAAACACTCCGGTGCTTCTCTATGACTCACATAGAAGACTTCTGTGATCAGAAGTGTGGGTTTTACACCTATCAGGCAATTCTGTGACATTGGCTGAGTGTCCTACAATTTAACTCGATTCTGACACTGTATACATGGCTCCTAAGATTGCCAGTGTTATACATTTCCCTCTACTTACTGCTTTTACTGAGTCCTACAAATATTGACACTTTGCCTTGTGATTTTTATCTCAGTTAAAATACTTTCTAGTGTCCTTTTTTATTAATTCTTTGACACAAGTGTTATTTCAGTGTATGTTATTTATTTCTCAAATGTTTATGGATTCTCCATATATATTACTGTTATTGTTCACATTCTATTGTGGTTAGAGACTTCATTTGTATGAATTGATCCTTTTTAAATTAATCGAAACAGAATGACCCAGAATACGCTCTATTTTGGTAAATGCTCTGTGCACTTGAACAGAATGTGTATACTGCTGTTTTTACATGGAATGTTCTGTGAAGTTCAATTAGATGAAATTGGTTGAAATATTATTCAGGTCTTCTATATCCCTACGGATATTCAGTCTATTTTTCTTACCCATTATTGAGAGAGGTTTTGTAATATTTGATGAAAAAATTTGTCTATTTTCTGTCTTTTTTTTTAGTTTTGCTTATTGTGTTTTGAAACTGTCTTATTACATGCATAAATGTTCAAGATTGCTATGTAATGTTGACAAATAGGACACTTCATTTTTACCAAATGACCTTTTTTATGCTTCTTAGTAGCCTTTCCACTGAAATATATTTTGTTAATATTAATAGAGCCACTCCAACTTACTTCTGATATGGTCTATGTTTTTAAAATTTTTCTACTTTTCATATATTTGTGTCTTTATATTTAAATTGAATTTCTTTTTACTTACTTATTTTTTTTTTTTTTTAAGTAAGCTCTACTCTCAGCGTGGATCCCAGTGTGGGGCTTGAACTCATGATCCTGAGATCAAGACCTGAGCTGAGATCAAAAGTCAGATGCTTAACTGACTGAGCCACCCAGGCACCCCTAAATTGAATTTCTTATAAATAGAATATAATTGCATCTTACTTTTTAATCCAATCTGACAACCTATGCCTTTAATTACATGCTTGGAGAATTAATCATTATTATGATTATTTGTGTTTTTGTGTAAATTTAGAGTAGGCCTGCTTTATCTTTGGGAACATATTCCAAAACTCTCAGTGGATGCCAGAAACTGCTTAGTTTAGTCCAGAACCCTATATTCATGTCTCCACTAAGCATAAGCAGTCTCTTCACTAGCTTCTTGAACATATGGAATACAGTTAGAGTAATGATTAAAGTTTTTATATATTAACTTTATCATCTATGTAAATTCTGGGTTGGTGTGGATTGATCTATTTTTCTCCTAATTATGGAATTTATTTTCCTGTTTCTTTTCATTCTTGGTAATTTTTGATTGGATGTCAGATATTTTGAATATTAAATTGTTAAGAGTTATAAATTTTTGTATACCTATAAATGTTCTTTAGCTTTGTTTTTATTTTTTTTATTTTTTTATTTTTTTTTTAAAGATTTTATTTATTTATTTGACAGAGAGAGAGATAGCGAGAGCAGGAACACAAGCAGGGGGAGTGGGAGAGGGAGAAGCAGGCTTCCTGCCGAGCAGGGAGCCCGATGTGGGACTCGATCCCAGGACCCTGGGATCATGACCTGAGCCGAAGGCAGACGCTTAACGACTGAGCCACCCAGGCGCCCTAGCTTTGTTTTTAGACAAGGTTAAATTACTTGGAAAGTTTTCATCCTTTTCTGTCTTGCTTTAAAATTTTGTTAGACAAGATTAGAGCAGCATCTGGCTGGAGCAAATTTTCCCCACTTCTGTGGCAATACCTGAGTTTTCTACCTGATGCTCACGAATTATTAGGTTTTCCATTCTAGATAGTAGGAACAAGCATTATGGTTGGACCTGTGTAAGCATTAAGGTTGTTCCCACTAAGCCTTTCAGGAGTTTTCTTCACTGACCTTGAATGTGTCCTCAATTCATGCACTAGTCAGGGCTCAGCTAAATACTAGAGAGGGTCCCCCATAGATCTCTGGAAATTTTTCTCTGACAGCTCTCTGTTTTTTGGTACTCTTTCCAATGAACTTGCCACCTTGGTCTTCCTGGGCTCCCTGCTCCATCTTCTTAACTCAGAGGCACCACCAAGCTCTGCCTGGATTGTCCCTACCTGCACACAGTTTGGAAACTCCCAAGACAATAAGAATTAAGGCATTTGTTGTGCTCATCTTTTTATTTCTCATTTCTCAGGAGTCCTTTGATGCCCAATGTTCTGTGTCCCAAAACCATTGTTTCATGTATTTTGTCTTTGTGTGTGTGTGTGTTTTTAAACTTGTTTCAGACAGGAGCATAAATTCAGTCCTTATCATTCTATCCTGGCTGGAAGTAGAAGTCTCATGGTGTGGTTTTAATCAATCAAAATACAGAGAAAAAACAAAAACAAAAGGCTATTTATATTGTTAAGAGGCTTAAAAATAGTAATCTTGAATTGTTTGAATAAATTCTGTCAATCTAGCTTACACCCTTACATATATCTATGAATTTAGTTCAGAAAAACACTTATCTTTAAAGCTGTTATAGTAATGTTTATCATAAAGCTTTGATCACACCCCTACAATGTCTTATAGTTTAACCTTCAACCATTCTTTCTTTCCACTCTTACATTAATTCCTGGGCTCCAACTTTTGTGTGAATTGGGTTCCAATACATCTTTCCAACACAAACCGTGATGTTCTATGTACACTTATTTTTTCTCTCTCCCAGTGGGTGATCTCTTATTTACTTTCATATTTCCCTGGGTCTTTCATCTACCATTTCCTCACCCTTCTTGTTTGTTAAGACTTATTTTTGTTCAGTCCTTCCACTAACTCAACAGAGGCACTAAAAAAAAAAAAAAAAAAAAAATCAATATTTCTTATATGGAAATGTTGACCAATCACCAATTTTCAGAACGAAAGTTAAACAATTGTGAGAAAGAGAACACCTGCCTAGTTAGCTGAATCAGTCTGATAAAGCCCAGCAAGCCACAAAGCAGGAGAGATCAATGTTAGTTTGTCTTTACTTTCTGGTTGATGATAATTCATGTGAGTGAAAGCAGATTATTTCTGAAATAACTAATTTATAAATTGGGTCAACTAAACATTGTAGGAATTTGGAGAGTATTTTGCTTGGCCTGATGTTGGGTTATATTTTTCAGATTTCCCTTTAAGGAAGAAGTCCCTCTAAAAACAAAAACAAAACAAAACAAAACACAGAGAACAGAAATTAATTAAGCATTAGTACCTAGAACTTGCATAAAATGAATTAATATATAAAACATTAATATTAAAAACATATATATTGAATAATGTTAGCAACCAGAAAAGTCAGATTTATCATTACTTCAAAGGAACAAGGGTACAACTAAAGATGAGATTGAAAATTAAGTTTAAAATCAATAAAAAAACAAGATGGTTATATATACTAAAAACAAAAAGATGTGAATGAAGCCAGAGACTCCTAATAATATTTATTATGTATATGTGTCAAACACCTGTAACTCATTTGATCAGGTGTTGAACTTTGTGGCACTTGAGTGAAAAGCAAAAATCTTTGTAGAAAATCTTATAAAATTACAAAAGCCTTAGAACTACTAAGTGAGGTTAGCAATATATTACAGGATAGCAGATTAATATATAGTTAATATAAAATTAATAATATATCTATATACTATCAATGAATAATCAGAAATTGATATCTAAAAATCAATGCCATTTTTAATAGTATCCAAAAAATGAACAACCTAAGGATAAATCTGACAGAAGATGTGTAAAAGCTGTACAATTAAAACTATAATACACAGTATAGATAAATTAGAGAAAACCTAACTTAACAGAAAGAATAACTGGATGATTATTGTTAAGATGCCATTATTTCCAAATTAGTCCACATATTCAGTGTAATATCAATCAAAATCCCAGCAAGCCTTTCTTACAGAAATTGGGAAACTGATTCAAAAGTTCACCTGGAAACACAAAGATCCTAGAACAGTCAAAGCAACTTTGATTTTTAAAAAGAACAAAATTGGAGAATTAGTACGACTTTATTTTGAGAATTATCATAAAGCTATCATAATCAAAACAGTGTGGTATTGGCATCAAGATAGACAAATAGATCAATGGATCAGAGTAGAGTCCAGAAATAGAACCACACATACATAGACAACTGATTTTGAAAAAAGGGGGAATACAAGAGCCTGTTTTTCCACCAAACAATAAACTGGAAAGAACCAAAAAAGAACAACAACAATAACAACAACACCTCCCAAAAACAACAACAACAACAAAAATGGTGAATAGGAAATATCTGTGGAGAAATGACAGTCTTTCCAAAATATGGTAGTGGAACAATTAGATATTCATAAGCAAAAGATAAACTTTAATACATATCAGACCATCACACCATATGCAAATACATCAAAATGGATCATAGTCTTAAATGTGAAAAGAAAACTATAAAACTTCTAGAAGTAAACATAAGGGAAAATCTGTGGGACCTTGGGTTTGGCAAAGATTTCTCAGATATGATACCAAAACATAATCTATAAAGGGAAAAAAAATAAATCAGACTTCAACAAAAGTAAAAAAAAAAGTCAGCTCTTTAAAAGACATATTTTTTTTTAACGATTTTATTTATTTATATGACAGAGAGAGACACAGCGAGAGAGGGAACACAAGCAGGGGGAGTGGGAGAGGGAGAAGCAGACTCCCAGATGAGCAGGGAGCCCGATGCGGGGCTCGATCCCAGGACCCTGGGATCATGACCTGAGCTGAAGGCAGACGCCTAATGACTGAGCCACCCAGGCGCCCCTTTAAAAGACATTGTTAAGAAGTGAAAAGATAACCCATAGACTGAGAGAAACTATTTGCAAAGCATATATCTGCTAAAGAACTAGGATTCAGAATGCATATATATCTTACAAAGGTCTAAAACTGTATAGTAAGATAACAAACAACCTAATTAAGAAATACACAAAAGATTTAAACAAACATTTAACCACAGATTTATGGTGGCCCATAGGCACTTGGAAAGATGCTGAACATCATTAGTCCTTAAAAAAAAAAACCAAAACACTAATGCTTAATTATTTACCACTACTCACTTTATAGATAGTTAAAATTAAACACTGACCATACCAAGGACTGGCAAAGATGTAAGTAATTGAAACTCTCATACATGGTGGTGGAAATGCAAGATGGTATATATAGCTACTTTGGAAAATAATTTGACACTTTCTTAAATAGTCCAGACTAGACGTACCATATGTCCTGGCTGTTCTACTCCAAAGTCACGACCCAATAGGAAAAAAAAAAAAAAAGTATGCCTATATAGAGGTCTGTGCATGGGCATTCACAGCAGTTTTATTTGTACTAATGGCTACTAACAGGTAAATTAATAAGAAATTCTGATATATCTATATACTGGAATACTTCACAGGAATAGAAGAAAGCAACTACTACATATGAATCTCAAAATTTACCATGAGTCTCAAAATAATAATGTTGCATGAAATATGCAATATCAAAAAATGTACTGTGAGATCCCATTTATATAAAATTCTAGGAAAATGCATAATGACAGAAAGCAGATGAATAATTGATTAGGGATATAAGGAGAATTACAAATGCTCATAAAGAGACTTTTGGGAATATTGGACATGTTCACTATCTCAGTTGTAGTCATAGTTTTGCAGCTGTATGCATAAGTTAAAACCTGCCAAATTGTACACTTGAGATGTGAGCAGTTAATTGTGTATTGGTTGTATCTCAATAAAGCTGTTAAATATCTTTTTTAAATCTTGTGATTTGGAAGAGTTTACAGGGTGACTAGATATAATTCCATACACTGGGGTTAAGAAAAGCTAACATGACATCATGATATGATGAAGCCAAAGGTAAGGTTAACATAGAAATTTTTACCATAAAATCCTCTATTCTTTCTCGAGATGAGTACACCTAGTATGGAAGAAATGAACACAATCAGTTAAAAGATTCTTACTGCATGTATGATTACCATAAATCAGTTAAGAAAAATCCTACTTTTCCTGCTAGAGCGTTTTTCAACAATTTCAATAGTGTCAAAAAGATTTTATGTAATGTGTTATACTGTCAACAATAGCTTAATTTCTATAAAAATATATAATGTAATATAAAAATATATATATATAGTATGTTCTTACAATACTGTTTAGTGCAAGTTAGAGGTACCATCAATTCCACAGAGGACATTTTACAATGAACAAAAGAATGCAATGTACACGTTTTACATCCACATGAGATGCGGTGGGGGTGAGAAGCTTCAAGGAATGCATGACTTGACTCATTCAGGGAATAATTTTAGTACATTATTACTTGATATAAATCTTGCAATAATAATTAGATATCATATGAATTGAGGTTGTAAGTGATCATATAAATTAACTCAATAAATTTCCCTCCAACAAAAATTTAAAGCCATATAACTTTGCCAAGTTGCCAAGATAAAGGTTTTGCAAAAATACAGGTAATGAAATAAGGTGATTTTACTAGAGTTTTTCTAGTTACAAGTCATTAAATGATTACCTGTCATTTGTATGTACAAAATAAAAATTTTGTTTTTATTATTGTGCTGTCCTTATTAAATGATTTCTTGCTACAATTAGGTAATTATAAAATTGTGCCAATTTTTATTATTTTTATTCTAAAACCACAATATTTACACTTAGAGGACTATCTCTTTGCTTTTTTCTTTTTTTTTTTAAGATTTATTTATCCATTTTTTTAGAGAGAGGAGAGGGCATGAGCAGGAAGGGCAGAGGGAAAGGAAGAGAGAGAGAATCTCAACCAAACTCTGAGCTGAGTGTGGAGCCCAACGCAGGGCTTGATCTCACAACCCTGAGATCACGACCCGAGCCAAAACCAAGAGTTGGATGCTTAATGGACTGCACCACCCAGGTGACCCAAAACTATCCTTTTTCTATTGTCGAGGACTTCCAATCCGTTCTACTAAACTTGTGGTTTACAGACAAAGAAATGTGTATTTTTACAGGAGAATAAAACAAAAAAACAAACAAAAAACCATTTCTATTGGTTTTAATTCAGCATCAATATACAAATGTCTCTAGATTAACACCAGGTCATCTATAAGGAACCTAAGTAATTTAGATTAAAAAATCCATATGGTCAAATAGTGAGAAAAAAAATAATGAAAATTGTAAACTATGTTTGTTCTTAACACATATATTTTGCTGTGATCAATAGTATAATCAGGGTGAATTGTTGATGATCATGCCTGAAGCCTGAAAATTCTCATACAAAATACCGACTGTCCTGTATACTTTCATTTCTACTAAGCTAATTAGTTTTGTACTTTAAGAGGAAGTAGCAAATATATATTTAAATTTTAATATTGATGCAACTTTTACTCAGGGTTTAATTTCAACAATGATAATGGTATGAGAAGATCTGAAATGCAAAATCATCTGATCCTATTTATGAGATATTCTTATGAAAATTAACTGAGAAGCTCAAGTTTTCCTGTTTCTTAGAGTTGGGATAGTTTGTGTGAAATAAAGGTGAATATAACCTGTGAGACAATGTTATGACTCACCAGAGGGGTCAAGAGACCCATTGTGACAGTCACATGAGGGTTTCTGTAGAGGATGATCATATTTGTATAATTTGCCAAAGACCTGTCCAGGACACGATCTATACTTTGCTCTGGTCCTCTGAGGAAAACTCACAATGCTTACCCTGACGAAAGAGAGATTCAAGCTGACTCTTTCCTCCATTTTCAATCTGCTTCTTGGCTTTTAAACAAACCGATATTAACTTGTAACTATTAATTTAACTAGTGACTATTAATTTACATAGCACCCCAGGATCCCAGATTTTATACAATGGATTCTTAAAACTTCACCAGCATAAATGAAACATTGAATGGCTATTTAAAGTCTGTTAGATCATCTTTGTCTGAAGTCATCTTTGCTTTGAATCAAATGCCTTAGATTCATTCACTTGTTTCCCTCTGGGGACACATACATATATTTAGTTAGCTGTGTATGAAGTTGTTTACCATAAAAGGTTATTTCTACACCAAATTTCCCATTTAACTTCAATGCTGTTTTATTTAAAATGGAGGAATTTTAATTTATTCATTTAAAATAGATCAAATTACAAAGCTTTCTATTCACTGCTTAATCTCATTTCAGACTTCTTAAATATTTTTTAATTACACTATTAGATAGTTTGTGAACAAATTCACCATCAGTACTGCCTGCCGATAATGAGTTAATATAAGAATGGAAAGTCCCACTGTGCTGGGATACTGTGACATTTTAATGCCAACCAAAATATATTGGCCACTCTGACCTTCAGGGTTCTTGCAGCATATGGAAAACTTGCAAATTTCCAGCACCGTGCCTAACTTAATAAAGACAGATTCAAAGAACAAAAAAATAAAGAAGCCAGTCTATTTTCCAATTCATATGAATTTTTTTATTCAAATGAATTTGATCAGAACTAGCAAGAGTATTGACTCTTAATTAACTTTGAAAAACAATTTCTGTGAAGAAAATTTAAAAAACAGAAACAAAAAAATGAGGTTTACAAAGAAATCATACGTTGCTCCCACAAAGGAAAATAATTCACATTCCATAAACTTATCATTTTAGCCATGCTACCGAGATGGGGAAGTTGTTTTTTTCCTGATTTCCAGAGAAAAGAGAGAACATTTTAGATCATGTTTTAGACCATGATAGAGCAATCTAAATTATTTCTCTTGCTCACAGGAGTTAAAATTTTGCTGTTGAATGATTATCAAATATGTGAACTGTTACATTTTAAGACATTTTTCACTAATTGGTTTATATATACATTATATGTCCTCAACTTGATTATAAATTCCTCACAGAAAAGTGTTCACTTCTCTTATAATTTTATAATTCCAGACCCCATTTCCCTGATTGAAGCACAAATACCTCCTAAGCGTCCCCATCTGTTGTCTTTTTCACTCCAGATTACATCAAAGCAGTTTTCCTAAAGTTGAGCTCTGATCCCATCCCTTCTGTATTCTAGGTGAAATAGGGAAGACCAAAAGGCCATCACCTAACTCAGAGGACTGCATAGGCTCCATGCCATTTCCCCACAGATAGACTGTAGGCAAGGAATCAATACGGGTGACATCAGCCTAAATTCACAGATACCTTGACAAATCTGTCACCTGTTTGAAGTGACCAAGCGGAGAATTAGTCACACACACGGAATTCGTGCAGTAGGTACTTCAAGGAGCCTATAGAGGTATTTTGGATTCCAGAACTTTAGAGCAAATTTCCCTCAGTTGTGTCCAGTTGTATTAGCTTGTATGATATCATATTAAGGGAAGCATGAGATTTTTCTACAGGTAGACGATTCTTGTAATTCATTTCTCTGTGGCTATGGAGCAGAGTTTGTGAGAGTGCATAGAACCCACAGTGAATTGGGACAGTATGCTTTAAAGGAGCCTCCTGACAGTCTTCTCAAAAAATTTAAAATACCCTTAATTATCTAATGGATTATGGCTGATTTTTTCACCCATTTTAACAGTTTTATATGTCTTGCACCTTAACTCTAAATGTGTGTTATGATTTAGTCAAGCTGAAGAATTAATGCTCCTGATATAGTCTCTGATACTTACTATCACCACATATTCAAATACATGCTATATATACAAACTTTGGTACACCTCTTGAGGTGTACAACATATTTATTTATGACTCCAGAACAGTTTTTCCCAAACAGGGTACTGAAAAACTGAAGCACCACTGTTTTTTTTGTTTGTTTGTTTTGTTTTGTTTTTTCAGTTCTCCCAAGGAAGGTACATAGTTAGTGTCATTCTAGATGCATAAAAGATGAGTTAATTTGTTTTACACAATGGACGTCTCAGGCATTAAGGAAATTCTGTTATGGAAACTCAGTTGACAAGGTCTGTTTGGAAACCAAATTAAATCCAACTTGAGCACCAATTTTCAAAAATAGAAGATAAGTTCAAGGTCAGCTATTTTGACCCCCCTTTTGATCTACACAAGAGGGTGGAGACACGGTGGTTTATCAGATGTTGTTGCTGCTGCTGCAGTTTTCTCTGTGGTCCTACATATTGCTGTCAAAATGTGTGGTGCTGATGCTCCATCTGAAGTGAGTTTTTATTTTTTTTATTGTAGTACGAACACTAAACATGAGATCTACTCTTAACAAAGTTTTAAGTGCACTGTACAGTATTGTTAACTATAGGCACAATGTTGTACAGCTGATCTCTAGAACTTATTCATCTTGTACAACTGAATCTAGACTTATTTACTCCTCCTCACAGCCTCTGGCAATCACTATTCTATTCCCTGTTTCTACGAGTTTGACTTTTTTAGATACTCCATGTAAGTGCAATCAAGCAGTATTCATTTGTTACAAATAACCCCATTAAAAAATGGCAAAGACTTCAGTAGATATTTCTCCAAAGAAGACATACAAATGACCAACAAGCAGGGAAAGGTGCTTAAGATCACTGTTAATCAGGGAAATGAAAATCAAAGCCACAATGAGATACCACCTCACAGCTATTAGGATGGCTGTTATTAAAAAAGAAAAAAAGGTAACAAGTGTTGGTGAATATGGTGATAAATTAGAACACTTGTGCACTGTTGGTGTGAATGTAAAATGGTGCAACCACTATGGAAAACAGTCTGAACGTTCCTCAAAAAATTAAAAAATAGAACTACCATATGATCCAGCAATCCCACTTCTGGGTACCTGTTCAAAGGAATTGAAATGAGGATCTCGAGGACATTTCTGTTCTCTGATATTCATTGCAGCATTATTGACAATAGCCAAGATATGGAAACAACTGAAATGTCTGTCAGAGGTTAAATGGATAAGGAAAATGTAGTATATACATACAATGGGATATTCTTCAGCTTAAAAAAGAAGGGAATCCTGCCTTACATGAAACATGGATGAACCTGGAGGACATTGTGTTAAGTCAAAAAGATGGTTGCTGAAGTCGGTTTTAATTCCTGACATTTCAGCACCAGCCAGTGTGTTATGCAGGCTTCTCTGCTGCCTCTTGCAGAGTTTAGCTACAAGTGTTCCCCCCCCTTCACCCCCCCAAGGTGATGGTCCTTGCTGACCATTCACCAAAGGAATATCACATCCGTCTCCTTAAAGATCTTCCTTAGAAGTGCTCTGTTCCATGATCCTCTGATAAACAAACAACTTGAAACCTTTGTCCTTGTTGGGCAGTAAAACTTCTCCTTTCTTCCCTTCTAGGGTTTTTGGTTGGTCTAATAATTACATTGACACAGGACAGATCCACAGGAGAAAACCAAATTTAATTATATATGTATAGGAGCTCGTAGAAATGAGACTCAAATAAGTGACTAAAGCAAGCAGATTTTATATCTTTTAGACCAAGAAACAGTAAGTCTGTGAAGAATTGGCAAAACAGAGAAGTTTGGGCTTGGGATAGTAAATTAGTGAAAAATAACAAGGTTTGCTCATACAGCCCTCTCAGCCTTAAATTCCCTATCTCTGGTGATAAGGATGTCTCTTTACCTCCTGGTATAGGGAGAGTACCTTTCATATAGGAAGTTTATTTCCTGCTTTTAGGGGGACATAAGATGATTAGAGTGTCCTTCTCATACTGACTGTTTCCCAAGTAACTTTAATTAAAAATAATCAATATGCCAAAGTGACATATTTTGGGTTGGTCTGCCCTAAACTCCATCATCCCATAGGATTCAATACCAAAGAAGAGGCACGTTTCTTTCTCATTCATCAAAAAGCCTTATTTCCCTCCTCATTTCCATTTGCTTGATGGTTTCTTCCTTTTATGAGCTTTAAAATCAGTAGGCCTATTTAGGAATTGCCTTCAGGATCACGCACTAGGTCTTCGCAATTTATCCCTTTTGGCTCTGAATCAAAAAAGCTGCTTACTCTCATGGTAGGGTATGAAATCTTTTCAACTTGAGTAAATGCATCCTAAAGGGTAAGGGCTCTCTTTTATTCCATCTGTGGGTTTGCATACAGCAAGAATCCTCAAACACTTTGCGTTGAACAAATACATAAGAGATTGTAAAATGCTTGATGATATCTAAAATAGAGTTCAGAGCTGAACTATTCCTTTAATCCACCAAGCTGGCCCCAGGTGCATGCTGAGGATTATCGCATTGAAAGCAGCTTATTTTTCACTTAAATTCAGAAATTCTGCTTGATCCCCTCTGATTTTAACTTCATCAGCTAACACGAAACATGTTGCTCATTAGTTAGCCTTTGTTTTCACTTCACTGTGTATTTATAAAGTTTGGCTCCTTTTCCCGTCCTATTATTTATAATAGTTTAGAAAACACTTCTTGTATCCTAGGTTTCTTTGGTAAGCAGCCTTCCCGGTGTGATTAATTTGCGGCACGATTTCTTTCTGGCATTCACTCTTAGGCAGTTCTATCCCCAGGTTTATTCTCAACCTTGAAACAATTAAAAATCATTGGGTGATATTTGTTTGATATAGTTCACTGTTCATTTGACTTCAATTCTTTCAATGTCCTTTGCTTTTTGAAACAACAGATATATGTAGCTTTTTAAAATTCAGTCTGATAGTCTTTGACTGGATAGTTTATTAAATTTATTGTGACACTTTTAGACGTATTTGGTCTTGTTTCTACCATATATTCTTTCTATTTTTTCTTCTTTTGTTGTTTTCTTCTTTCGATCTTGCCCTCCTTTTTTGTTTTGATTTTCAAAGTATTATTTTTTGTTCATTACGTTTTTCCTTTTATTCTTGCAGAGAAGTATGCTCTTCATGTCTATAATTTTAATAATGACTTTAATAGTAATATTAACTTAATAGAGTCTGAAGTTAATCAGCATCTTTAACTTATGTCTGAACTATAAAAATATAAATTTAATAACATATAATATACAATGAATGAAATAATTACAATCGCCATACAATTTTTATTTTGTCACTGTTCAGCATTATAGTTCTGTTCTGTTTTCAACCCAGCAACCAGATATTGTTAACATTGATTTACACTGTAAATATCAGCTCAGTTTCACTCTTATTATTTACAATATTTATAGTCACCTTTCATTCTTAAATTTTCACTCTTTCATCTGAGAACAGTTTTTATCTTCCTAAATATATTCCTTAGAATTTTCTTTATTGTATGTCTTTGGTGGTGTAGTCAGTTTTTCTTCTGAGATGGGCTTTTAGTTCATCCTACTTCTTGAAATATAATTTCACTATTGTCTTAGATTGAGTTGGCCAAGAAACAAATTTCAGTACACAGATAAGCATGCAGTGGAATTAGTACAAATTTTGGGATTAACACCTGTGGAAGGGAAGGGAAGAAAATGGAATCAGGGAGTGGGAGAAGTAAAGCTTCAGTGGAAGCTTATAGGAAGTTCAGATGATGGAATGTCCCTTCAGAGCTATCTCTAGTTGGGCCAGGGTACCAAGCCTTTGAACCTGGGCATTGATTCGTCATTAGCTGTGGTCTGCGTGAGGAAGAAGCTGTGACCTCAGTAAAGCCGCTTTTGCCAGCTCAGACTATGCCCAAAGGGGGCTAAGGGTTCCGAGGTGTCTTCCAGACATTCTCAGGAGTTGGTGTAATAAATCCTTTGTTCCCAAAGAGAGATCTTAGCAATTTATTTCTGTTATCCCTCATGACTATGCATAGAATTTCATATTGATGGTTATTTTCTATCATCACATAAAACTATGTGATAGTTTTTTTTGTTTGTTTGGAATCTTAGAACAAAGAATCCATTGTATTCTGCCTTCTGTCATTGCTGTTGAGGAAAGAGTTATCAGTCTAATTGTTTTATTCTAGATGATTTACTGTCCATTTCCGGTTACATTTAAAATACCTTTCTCTTTCTCTTTCTCTCAGAGCAGCTTTCTTCTTTATGTCTGTGTTCTGCAGATGAAGTGACTGATTCAGCAGCAAATCAAAGACTGAGCTCAGCTCAGTTCTTCCAAAGACAGCACAGTTTCCTGGGTGCTCCTGCACACTGTCCTCCTAGAGGCGGGCAGAGAAAGAGCTACCTCCTGCCATTCTGTATTAGGATGCTTTCTCTTGTGCATACAGAAACTCCTCTCAAATCGACCTAAATCACAGGACTTTTATTGGGCCCCATAATTATGGCCCTGATTCCATTGTTTTGGGATTCTCTTGATTTCCCCCTCCTCCTAGTATTGGCTTTATCACTGGATAACTTCTTTTATGGTTGCAGGATGGGTACTGCAGCAACTCAGGAAACATGCTCCCACATCCGTATCTAGGAAAAGGAGAAACTGTGACTTTCACAATTACCATGGCTTCATTGGCAAAAAGTCTCTACACATTTTATTGGCCGGAAGTGGCTTAACTCAGTATACATACAAACCAGACACAGGCTAAAAGAAAGAATAATCAAGTCACACTACCGGGTAAAAGAGCCAATTTTCAAAATGTCATTGTTGCTACATGATGTAGGATGTGTGAAATGGAGCTTGAAAGGTCCATTTCAATAAGCACAATGGGCTTCTACAGCCTGAAGCAGGCACTCCTTGACTGGTGTGCATAGTGTCTGATTCTGCTGTAAATATGTCGACTTCTTGGTAAAAGTGACATTTTCTATAGCTCAGAAGTCTTTAGCCTTGAAGTCATTTCCAAATGCAGAGATTTCCGTCTATTGACTACTCTCATATTTGACCTAGGATTCATTAAGTATTTTTGTTAGTCAGACTCACTGAGAAGCCGTCAGCTCTTCTGGACCCATATTAACCACATCCAGAATTGTTTCCCTGTCTTATTTGTGAAGAAATAAATCTCACTTTCCAAATCAGGATCAAAGCAATTTAGGAAGTATCCATGCAATTAAATTCAACAAATATTTACTGAGTAACTTCTGAGTCTAAAACACATTGCTTTAACACTTGGTAATGACTTGGATATTCCTTTTGCATGGTGTTAATATATTTATATGCACTTGTTGCACTTGCTGATTGCTTGCTCAGTAAATAGTTATGTTCTCTCTCTTTTTTTTTTTTGTACCTGTGTTTGAAGAATTCTGTATTTCAATCTAAATTTAATCAGGCTTAGAAAACACTCTTCCTCTGCAACAATATCCTTCACATAGTATTCTTCCTCTGACAAAAATGTAGAAATCTTACTGGGTGTACAGAAATGGGGCATTAGAGTGATTGGATGTACGTTTAAGAAATGGGTTTCAGGGTGAGAATCACCCACCAAAACTTGTCCTTTACCCATCTCTTGTCACAGATTTAACATTTCTACATGTGCTCTCCAAGCTTGATCCAGTCTTTGTGTGTCAATATAAATAGTATTTTCTTTTAAAAATAACCTAGAGCCTGGGTGGCTCAGTTGGTTGAATGATGGACTCTTGATGTTGGCTCAGGTCAGGATCTCAGGAAGGTGAGATCAAGCCCCACGTTGAGCCCCTAGTTGGGCTCCACTTTCAGCACGGAGTCTGCTTGTTCCTCTCCCTCTGCTCCCTCTCTCCCATCAAATAAATAAATAAAATTAAAAAAAATAACTTGGACCTTTTCTTTTTTCTTCCCGAAGCATATGAGATAGTGCATTTTACTGTGTTAGTTATGTAAGAATCCTTGCTGCTCTTTTCTCTGCCATTTAGCCTAGGCCTCGCTTGGTATTTTGAGAAAGAAAAGGACTCTGAGATTTCATTTAGGATTCTAGAAGTAGAGATCTATAAGCCTTCATTGAGGGAATATACAAACCTAACATATTTTTGTTTTGTTGGGGGAGGATGTTTTATATATTTTTTATTTTTGCCCAAATATCCCTAAATATTGTTCAGCTTTTAGAACAATAAATAATCAATGATGCCATCAAAACATTTAAAGCCTAACAAGTTAAATGTATTTTTTTTTTTTTTTTGCAATTTTGACTTAGAGTCTCTGTAAAGCATAAAAACAATATATAATGGACAAAGAAATAAATGAAACATTTTATAATCTTAGAATATTTTCTATGGTATAAAAGTAGAGAATTTTCTCACTCTTTTCCAAGTTAATTTATATTTCATAGATCTAAAGAGAAAAAGAAAACTTGAAACACTAATGAACATTTTAAAAGTCCAGGAAAATAGTATATTTTATCAGTCTAGAGTTGCCCTGCTATGATTTTAAATAAATTATTTTCTTATTTTGCCTTCAATTGCATAAAAGTTGATTTGGCATTTGAATTTTAATAAATAAACCAGCTTCACAAATAAGAAATAATTTTAACAAATAGGATTTAAAATGTCAGATCCATTATAAATTTAAATATTATCCTGAGGAATATGGAATAGATTCTTATAACACAAATGGGAGTAATTTATTTGAATTACTAATATAAATTCTTTACTTATTGTGAGCAAGGTATTATAGTAGGTTCTATACAGAGATTACCTAGTTAAATCCTCTCCATAAGCTCATGAGGCAAGTATAATAATTCCTATTAGTATAGCATTATTTAGATATATTCATCTTCTTAAGAAACATATATCCTTTTATACAGACACATGCTTTGTTGAGTTAATAATATGGTAAGTCAATGGTGTGGTAGCAAATAAGACCCTCCTCTATGATCATGCTAGAGGATAATAAATTTTCAATTCATTGATGACCTCTGGGCTTGACTGATTAGCATATTGGAGTGGATGGTAAGAACTAATTTTCAGTAATCCATTCATAGAATGAGTTTAGTGTCTGTAGGAGACAAATGGCTTGCAGAGAAAAGATTTAAGGGAGAAGAAGCAAGCCATCAAAGAGACAATTTGAGTAAGTTTTTTTTGTGTGCTGTGTGTAACATGAACCCTGGTCACATCCCACAGTATCTTCAGTAAACTATGCAGTACTTGTTAATGCATGGTGGGGTGGGATCTATGGTGGGTAGAATAATAATAATAACAGCTGATATTTAGTGAATTCTTATTCTAAGCCGAATATATGGTCACATTTATTCCCCCCAAACAATATTTTAACAGTGCTATTGTTATCCCCCTTTAGATGAGGAAACTGATCCTTTGAGAGGTTTATTATGAGTTATTATTGAGTTGGTAAGTGGTAGAGTGGAGATTTTAACCAATGCCCTATGACTCCTGAGATGATGTTCTTTTTTTTTTTTTTTAAAGATTTATTTATTTATTTGAGAGAGTGAGAATGAGAGAGAGAGAGAGTACATGAGAGGGGGGAGGGTCAGAGGGAGAAGCAGACCCCCCGCTGAGCAGGGAGCCCGATGCGGGACTCGATCCCGGGACTCCGGGATCATGACCCGAGCCGAAGGCAGTCGCTTAACCAACTGAGCCACCCAGGCGCCCCGAGATGATGTTCTTAATTAGTGGGCAATGCTGCTATTATGAGACCTGGTTAAAAATAAGATCTGTTCACACAATGCTGTCAAGACTGGTAGATCCTTTTTTTTTTTTTTTTACAGATAATGAAACTAAAGCTTACAGAGACAAAATAACTAGCACAAGATTACTTATCTAATGCAGGGAAGGATCAGAATTTAATTCATATCTAACTCAAATGCCCTGAAGTGTTCCACTCTCCATATTTTAAATAAACATGTTCAATCTTTCTTAATGAGGCAACAGTTTAACTCCCTTTTAAAAAGTGTTCATTGTACTTTTGGTTGATTTGGTCTGAGTTAATTTATAATAGTTCCTTTGGTAATGAGTCTAACTCCATTTTTGATATTTGGTTGTTAACAGTTTTAAGGCTCCCCCCTTCTTTCCTGCCCCACATCTAGGTAAGCTGATGGAAAGCTCAGCTGCTTCCTCCTTTGGTACCTGCAAGAAGGTCAAACCATGCACATTTCATCAAGCTAATCACCCGTGCCCACCATAAAAGCCAAGCTACTCTCCTTTCCCAGCTTTCTAAAGTCAATTTCTGACCAGCTTGAGAACCAGCATGACTCTCCACAGCCAGCCTCTTAATGTTAGTAAGTAAAACTTTTCATATCTTTTGGTAAGTGTGTATTTGTGGTGTCATAAGAATCAAAATTTAGATGAGGGTCCATCTTGTCTCAACAGAATGACTACAATACTTTCCATTAAATATATATATATATATATATATTTAAAACTCAGGGAGTAAAGGAATTTGCTGGAAGGATATGCGGCGGTTCCTAATATTAATGGAAGGCTGGAAAACCAGGCTCAGAAACTGGGCAATGACCAAGAGCATGCAGGTAGCAAGAAAGAGAGCCAGTATCATGCCTCAGGGACAGTCTGGTTAGGATATTACTGCTGCTCCTAATGCCACTGAGTACTTATCACTGTCCACATTGCTGAACTCTGGCAGCCGTGGCTGCCAATACCGCCTGAAAATGTCTCCATATACCAATATCATTCGGTCACCGTTTCGAGATTCAAAACTGGAGGTATGAGCATTTAATTATTAGAGCTTATGTATCCACACTGTAGTCAGCCACAAAGCATGGAGGAGGTTTAACTGGCTTCTTCTGACTTAATAATATCTTTCCATTAAGACATGCATAATTGAGGATAACCTCAAAGTAGAAATGTTGCTCCAATTCTGCATGACGAATGTGTATGTATCACCACATTATATCTTTTACGCAGTGTTCTTGGATGCAGTTACACTATTCTTAAGTGATTACTATTTCTTCCCTGAAATCCTTTCTTTACTCAGCTTCATGAGGTTTTTCTATTAGAGTTAACCACCTTTTTACTTTTGTTTCTTTTTAAAAAATTTTGTATTGATTTTTCTCTCCTTTCTATCCCCAAATAAAGACACTTCTCAAGTTCTCTTTCCTTTTCTTCCTATGGTCCAATAGAGATAAACTCATCTTCTGAACCTCAACTCTTCCCTATATGGATGGTACTGAGTCTACATCTACAATACAGATATCTTCCTGTCGAATCAGTCTTTCATTTCTGTTTCCTTTCTGAATATTTACATCCAGACTTTCCCCTAGAGGGTAAAAGTGAAAATGACCTAGACTTCATCACCTTCTCCCAAGCCTGGTTCTTCCTTAAGATGGACCTGCCTCTGTAGGCTGCCGTGTCTTCTAATCATCCCACCGCCACCATGGAGCATGCTTACTTTCTCATGGCCCGTGTCACCAAGGATTGTCAAACGCTCCACAAACTTTTTGCCAAATTATTATTAACAGATTGATGCATATGAGAACATGTAAAACAAATTAGACTTTTTGGATCTGGCTGAAGAGCTTTATTGAATATCCATGTGTTTATGTCTTCCCAGTTTTTTATGAAATGAATTCTTTGAGAAGAAATATACAATCTCAGTTTGGAAAAGAAGTTAGTCAGAGAATTTCAGGGGTTATCCCTAGAAATATAACCCAGGAGAAGTAAACCTCACAGCTTGCATGTGTTGGAAATAGCTGTAATAGTTTGATTTCCTTTTACAATATTAATTTGCTTGGATACTGTATCAGATGTCTCTTCTATGCTACTTTCTATTTTTTCTGCCTCACCTGTTTCTGGCATTTTGGGCCACTGTTCCCGGCCTTGCTGCTGTTACTCATTAATTGATTCTGGGTGGTCTTCAAAAAGTATCACACCAGTGAAACACGCTTCACACTATGCCCACATCACACAGCTTCTCTTCCTAGCCCTGCGGCTTACCTGTTGATGCTTAAGTGTGAGATGTCAGGGGACATCTGATGCTCAGTGCCTATGGCTTGGAAGAGGGGAAATTAAATCCCCATAAATTAACTTCTGACAATAGAATATCAGACTGCAGGATAAATAATTTTCTCTTCCTTCCCAACTATCATTATACGTAGGGGTCTTTATATTTTCTTAGAGGACAGTCTAAGATCTTGAGACCAAGCAAGCAGTGCATATAATAAGTGGTAGCTAACTCTGCCAAATACTCTTATGGTGGCTCTCCCCTCTTTTCCTGCCTCATCCCCTTCCTCCCCTAACTCTGGATATATAGATTTGTGCTCCCTAATAGAATGGAAATGCTTCAGACTTTTCTTTCTGGGAAAACTAACACAGGTGTGCTGTCTTTTCCACAAATACCCTGAGAAGATTATTTAGAAGAAGCTGGGCTTAGAGAACAAAATCCTTTGATGATGCCAAGGCCCAGATGGGGGTGGGAGATAGGGAGGTAGAGAAAAGTTGTTTCAGGGGAAGTTTCTAAGCATACTACTTATGACAGAAATTATGTACCTATGTTGATCAACTATAGTTAAAAGTGCAAAAATACTCAGCCATCAGAAAGGATGAATACTTACCATTTACATATACGTGGATGGAACTGGAGGGTATTATGCTGAGCTAAATAAGTCAATCAGAGAAAGACAATTATCATATGATCTCACTCATATGTGGAATATAAGAAATAGCGCAGAGGACCACAGGGTAAGGAAAGGAAAACTGAATGGGAAATCATCAGAGAGGGAGACAAACCATGAGAGACTCTTAACTCTAGGAAACAAACTGAGGGTTGCTGGAGGGGAGGTGGGTGGGGGGATGGGGTAACTGGGTGGTGGGTATTAAGGAAGGCACGTGATGTGATGAGCACTGGGTGTTATATGCAACTGATAAATGATTGAACACTACATCTGAAACAAATGATGTACTATAAGTTGGCTAATTGAATTTAAATAAAAAATAATACAAAAAAAATAAAAAGGGATTAATCTCCTGGTGTTTCTAAAGTAGTAAATGTATATGGGGGCTTTGTTTTTTTAGGAACCAAATTGCCCATATTTACATTACCTTACAAAGAGGTATCAGATTTGATACTTTCAATGACTAGAAGTAATGGCCGAGTCCAGAGCTGAAGCCAGGTCTCCTTTTTTAGGGTAAATTTTATATCTTCAAACTATCAATCACACGAGTGAACATAAATCACCAAAATAAGAAAGAGAATTAGTGCCATTAAGTTTGCAGAAATCATTATCCAACAAGTTTGCATGGTGTGACTTATCCTTGATTTATCTTCTTGATGATCTGTGATATTATTGAGATTTTAAACATCATCTATCCTATTACCAACTATCTTTTGAAATGTTCCAGGACTGCTTGCTTGCACTGGTTAGGGAGAAAACATACCTAAATGAACTTAATGAAAAATCCAGGCTTTGAAACCCAAGCTTTTTTCATATTTTATAGTCAAAACACATTTGTCATAGTAAAATCTTAATACTTGTAAATTTGTACTTAGATGAAAAAGTATCTTAGTGTCCTAGTTGCCAAAATTGTACGTGGCGACCTCTCTAAAACTATATAAGTAAGACAGGACTGAATTGTTTTACAAGAATACATTTTCTTCTTTTTAGTAAAAATAAAACACCAAAAAAAAAAAAAAACCTCCTAAAAAACAAACCTTATGTAGAAATCCATCCATTATTTCAGTCATTTTGAAATTAACTCTTGAAATTAATTTTTACATTAAAAGTATAGGATTAAATTTACTCGGAAAGGAAAGTATCAAGGAAATTGGATATAAGATAGTTCCTCAAGAAAAAAAAAATCCTGTTTCTAAATTTCTGGCACATCTTAATATTAAGTTTTCTTGAGACACTATTTGGCTTGGCAGAGGCCCTATGTCAATTATCTTTCAGTCATGCAAAAAAAAGCATATAATATTAGGAAAATGTATGGTAATTTTGATGCACTTAATAGGTAAAAATTATTGGACAGAATATAAAAAGTACTAATACAAAAAGAAGAAAATGATAAATTACATTTCATCAACATTGGTAAGATTTTCTTACCAAAAGACGACTTAAAGGATAATCCATATACTGTGAAACATACTCAGAATATATAGATTGCAAAAAACATTTATATCTAGAATATGTACATATTTCTATCAATAAACAATAAAAAGATGGATAACCCAGTTTAAAAAAATTGGCAAAAACCTTGATGAGACACTTTGCAAACGGTAAGTGAATGCCCAATAAATATATGAAGGATGGTCAACACTTTTAGTCCTTGAAGATATGCTAAATAAAGCAACAATGAGATACTATTCACACCTCTAGAAAGGCTAACCAAAGGGGGAAAATGATTCTAAATCCTATCAGGCATGTGAGCCAATTAAAACTCTCAAGTATTGTTGATGGGTGTTGGATTAGTTTGCTAGGGCTGTTTTAACAAAGTACTACAAAGTGGATTTCTTAAGAGATCTATTGTTTCACAACTCTAGAGACTAAAGATGTGAAGTCAAGGTGTTGGCCGGGCTGGTTCCTTCTGAGGGCTGTGGGGAAGGATCTCTTCCAGGCCTCTGTTTGGCTTGTAGATGATTGTCTTCATGTTTATATAATATTCTCCCTCTTTATATATGTTTCCAAATTCCTACTTTTTATAAGGATACTAGTCATATTAGATTAGAAGGCACCTTAATGACCTCATTATAACTTAATTAAGTGCATCTACAACAACCCTATTTCTAAAGAAGTCCCCCTTCTGAGGTAATGGGGATTAGGGCTCAACTATGAATTTTTTTTTCTTTTTAAAATTTTTTATTGTTCTGTTAATCACCATACATTACATCATTAGTTTTTGATGTAGTGTTCCATGATTCATTGTTTGTGCATAACACCCAGTGCTCTATGCAGAGCGTGCCCTCTTTAATACCCATCACCAGGCTAACCCATCCCCCCACCCCCCTACCCTCTAGAACTCTCAGTTTGTTTCTCAGAGTCCATCGTCTCTCCTGGTTCCTCTCCCCCTCAAATTTCCCCCACTTCATTCTTCCCCTCCTGCTATCTTCTTCTTCTTCTTCTTCTTCTTTTTTTTTTTAAACATATAATGTATTATTTGCTTCAGAGGTACAGATCTGTGATTCAACAGTCTTGCACAATTCACAGCGCTCACCATAGCACATACCCTCCCCAATGTCTATCACCCAGCCACCCCATCCCTCCCACCCCCACCACTCCAGCAACCCTCAGTTTGTTTCCTGAGATTAAGAGTTCCTCGTATCAGTGAGGTCATATGATACATGTCTTTCTCTGATTGACTTATTTCGCTCAACTATGAATTTTGGATGAAACTGGTATAATCACTTTGTAGAACTGTTTGCAGTTAAATACATCTCTATGCTACAATCCAATAACTTCACACTTAGATAAAATGAATGAACTAAATGTAATAACATGGATCATTGCAAAAACATGATATTAAGTTTAGAAGCTAGGGACAAAAATTTCAATTTATATGAAATTTAAGAACAGACAAAATTAATCTATCATATTAGAAATTAGAAAGTGGTTTCCCCACATGTGAGGGAGGGAAAATGACTAGAAAAGGCAAAAGGGAAAATTGTGAGGTGATGAAAATGTTCTTGTTTTGGATAGTGATCACACAATTATACAATAGTCAGAACTAGACAAACTGAACACCTAAAGTTGGGTGTATATTATTATGTTAATTAGACCTAAATCGTATACAGACACATATATACACATCCATACAAATACATATTAATATATAGTTACTTAAAACTAGAACTGACACTTCTAACTCCATGTTGTTAAAATTCAAACACATAAGAAAAATATTAAAATTAAAAATGCAAATCATGGTTGACACTTCTGTCTTAAGCTTGCTTTATGATAAAATTTTGTACTAAGAAAATAACCAGTGGATTTTAATAAAAGTGGAGTTCAAAATTGTGTAACAACAGGAATTCATAAATCTACTTAAAATTGTAGTATTCATGATTCTTTCTTTGGAAAAAAAACCCAACAACAATTGCTATAGGTAACTTAAAACTTAATATGCAGGAGAGTAAATACAGCTCCCTCAGACTTTTCAGACTTTAACTTCAACATAGTTTTTGATTTCTACATTAAGACTCTTATATCAGGACAGTGTCTGTTAGAATGTAGGCACAAATAGCCCCATATTCTCATTGGCTAAATACAACAAAGATTTATTTCTCCCTTCTTCCTCCGTATGTCCAAGAGGGCTTGAAGGGTTTTGCTCATCAGAGGCACTTGGTTAAGAATCTTTCCCATTCACCACCACAGGGGAAGTGAGGCTGTAGGGTCTCTGGCAATTAAATTCTCCAGTCAGAAAGTGAGGTGCATAGCTTCTACCTACAGATCATCTGCTAGAATTTGTTATATGACCCTGTGTGTCCCACCTCAAGGTGGGAGGGTGTATATCCATCCTCCCATGTCATGGAAGGTGACGAGGATCAGATATTGGTGAACGATGTTAACATATTTCTTTTTTTTTTTTTATTTTTTTTAAAGATTTTATTTATTTATTTGACAGAGAGAGACAGAGTGAGAGAGGAAACAAGCAGGGGGAGTGGGAGAGGGAGAAGCAGGCTTCCCGCGGAGCAGAGAGCCCGATGCGGGGCTCGATCCCAGGACCCTGGGACCATGACCTGAGCCAAAGGCAGACGCTTAACGACTGAGCCACCCAGGCGCCCCTGTTAACATATTTCTTATTTAGGTAATGGGAAAGGCAGATTCTGGGGGCTCTTAAAATCATACAAGTTTCTTTCCAAACCAATAAAAAAGAAATATATTTGGTTTATGTAATTAGAAAGTTCTCCATTTGCTCATATTAGTAAATAATTTATCAACAAACTTTTAGGAGCTAAAATCGTTTAGATAATGCCTCCTTTTTTATTTACTTATTTTTTTAAAGTAATCCCAACGTGGGGCTTAAACTCAGGACCCTAAGACTAAGAGTCACATGCTCTACCAACTGAGCCAGCTAGGTACCCCTAGATAATGCCACTAAAACATCAACTATTCACAACTAGAGGACAAAATTTAAAAGAACAAAATAAAATAGAGTGTACGATGTGCAATATTCTTTCTTTGGCTTATTTGAAGACCCTCAATTGTCCAAGTGTTCTAATGATCACTGCCTCTGAAAAATGTATTTGATAAATTGCAAAGGTTTCTTGCAACTGCTCCTGATCAAATGTTTAAAAAATATTTATTATAGAACACTAACTTTAATTGAAAGAAAAGAAAGGGAAAAAATTCACAACCTCACTACTCCAGCCATTGTAGTGGTTGTACTTTTTCTAGCTTTACGTATCAGCCTGTATCCATTTGCAGGTAATTTTTACTTATTAAACACAGAATAGATATAGTTAATGCCTTTTCCCTCACTGACAAATATAAGCATTTTCTATGCATTTTACTCTATATTTAAGCAGAATACTGTAAAAAATTCTGTAAATCCATAAAAAAAAATAAATTATCTGAGGCAGAGTTGGCTAGTTTTCTACCCCAATACCATCTCTTCTCCTTAGGAAGTTAAAAAAATACATACTTATGTAAGCAAAATATCCAGGTAAGGATTATATCTTCCAGGTTCCCTTGAAACTAAGGGCTAAGAAGTTTTGATGAGTAAGAGGTAAGAAGATCTTTTCTTATGGTATTGCTGGGAATAATCCTTAGCAGGATGAGAGGTTCTTTATTTACTCCTTTGTTCATCTGGAATTTAGACATGATGGCCCAGTTTGAGAAAATCATTTTGGAGTATCAAGCTGGAATGAACCGAGGTTCTGGAAGAGAAGGCCTGGATTCAAATGTCTCAAGAGATAAACAGCTAACTTGTCCATCCATTATTTATTTTGTTTGATTTGATTTTAGTTTTATTTTGTTACATGTTGTTGAACCTAAAACTACCAAATACAAGTCCAGAATTCCCTAGCAAAAGTCCTAGATATGCTTGTGTTAAAAAAATCCTAGTAGTATAAAGGTAAAAAAAAAAAATTAAAAGCATTCACTTTTTATTTCCTTTCCCCAGAATAACATCTGTTATAAGTTTTGTTCATTTCTCCAAATAAATATTTATTTACCAGTGTAGATAAGATCTAGACATAGATGGATAGTTATATAAGTACCTTCTGACTGTGTTAGTTATTGTAGTAGTTTTTATCTATGTAGATATTGGTGTAGATATAGATACATATGCACATTTTTCTGAATTAGCAATGTTAGGCAATATTTACATGTTATGAAGGATAAAAAGAGTAACTAACTTTTACTTCAATTCACCCTCTTTTCTTAACCTCCTTGATTTCATTATTATTTTTCTTTTTTTTACTTTTTTTTAAACTTTTTTATTGTTATGTTAATCACCATACATTACATCATTAGTTTTACATGTAGTGTTCCATGATTCATTGTTTGTGCATAACACCCAGTGCTCCATGCAGAATGTGCCCTCTTTAATACGCATCACCAGGCTCACCCATCCTCCCACCCCCCTCCCCTCTAGAACCCTCAGTTTGTTTTTCAGAGTCCATCGTCTCCCATGGTTCGTCTCTCCCTCCGATTTCCCCCCCTTCATTCTTCCCCTCCTGCTATCTTCTTTTTTTTTTTTTCTTAACATATATTGCATTATTTGTTTCAGAGGTACAGATCTGAGATTCAACAGTCTTGCACAATTCACAGCGCTTACCAGAGCACATACCCTCCCCAGTGTCTATCACCCAGTCACCCCATCCCTCCCACCCCCCACCACTCCAGCAATCCTCAGTTTGTTTCCTGAGATTAAGAGTTCCTCATATCAGTGAGGTCATATGATACATGTCTTTCTCTGTTTGACTTATTTCGCTCAGCATAATACCCTCCAGTTCCATCCACATCGTTGCAAATGGCAAGATCTCATTCCTTTTGATGGCTGCATAATATTCCATTGTATATATATACACCAAATCTTCTTTATCCATTCATCTGTTGATGGACATCTAGGCTCTTTCCACAGTTTGGCTATTGTGGACATTGCTGCTATAAACATCGGGGTGCACATACCCCTTCGGATCCCTACATTTGTATCTTTGGGGTAAATACCCAGTAGTGCAATTGCTGGATCGTATGGTAGCTTCATTATTATTTTTCTAATGTTCCTTCTGAAATGGTATATGACTACTTACATTATTTCTTTATTTTTCAAGTTTATTCAATATTTGTTAATTCTCCATCAAATAAGTTGAGAAAATTAATAGATTTTCATTATCTGCTATTTTCCACTCTGCCTCCCAATTTTTGTTTGTTGTTATCATGGCATATATATTATATGTTATTACAACACATATATGTTATATAATATATAGTATGACATTTAATTTCTGTAGTCACATTTTAGACAGTTTTATATATGAATGATTTAATACTGGTCATTATTATTTTATCAGGGCTTATCATTTTTATTTTGACTTGCCTGGATTTTCCTAGTTGTTACATCTAAAAAGGCTTTTATGTTTAGAAATGCTTTCCTGCTTCTTCTATAGTTAAATGCATTTGGATGGGTACACCACTCTTGGGTCTTCATAATTTTACAGTCATTGCTCCATTGTCTTCGGGATTTACTATGGGTCATCATGCTCTGGAAAACATTGAAGAATGACTTCCCTTATTTCTCCCTCTAAATGTTTGAGAAGCTTTTTTATCCTCGAAATTCAATTATTTGTCTCAGTACAGATGACTTTGAATCAATTTCCCTAAATTAGGGTGGGTCCTTTTCATTTCAGAAAATTCAATTCTTTATTAATTTCAGGAAAAATTCCCACAATTTTGTTGTCAATTTTTGCCCATACCTGTTTATATTCTATTTATGTCATGGGCATCATTTTTCTTTAAACTGGGTCAGTTTCTTCTATCTTTTAATGACAATTCTGAAATATATAATGATATTGATTGTGGTAAAGAAATGCTTCGTTTTCTATAAGAGATTTGACTTCAGGGACGCCTGGGTGGCTCAGTCAGTTAAGCATCTGCCTTCGGCTCAGGTCATGATCCCAGGGTCCTGGGATGGAGCTCCGCATCAGGCTCCTTACTCAGCGGGGAGCCTGCTTCTCCCTCTCCCTCTACCTGACGCTTCCCCTGCTTGTGCTCGCTCTCTCTCTGACAAATAAATAAATAAAATCTTAAAAAAAAGAGAGTTAAAAAAAAAGAAATTTGACTTCATTTTCTCCACTGTTCAAGAAGGTTGTTAGGTAAACGAAACCTAAACCTAAACAATTTACATTCAATTTTTTTTCTCAGAGTTGAGAAATGACACAGGTCATTTTTGGGAAATTTTGCATATTGATAATGTGCTTATTGTACCTTTACATCTAGTAGATAATTTGGTTGGATATGTTATTCCAGGTGGAAGTTATTTTCCCTCAGAATTTGGAAGGCTTTCCTTCATTTTCTTTAGCTTCTAGTGTTGCTGTTGAAAAGTCTTATGTCATGCTGTGTACACCTTCCTTATATTAATAGCTAAAATTATTGTTTCTCTATGAAAACTTTTAGAATGGTTTCTTTAGTCTGTGTATTCTAAAATTTCGGGACGATAAGTAAGGACATTGATATTTTTAATTTATTTTCCTGGACAATCAGTAATCCTTTACAATTAGACAATTCATGGCTCTCACTTCTTATGACATTTAACGTTACTTATTTCATATTTTTCTCTCTTTTGTTTTAGTTTATCTTTCTGGAGCTCCTGTTATTTGAATTTGGAGCATCTAAAATAAAAGTTTTTTACTTACTCCTTACTTTCCTAATTTGCAATTTCTTCTGCTCTGTGTTCTAGAAGATTCTGCAATTTTACCTTTCTTTCCTTCATTTTTACTATAAAATTATGATTTCTCAGAGCTTTTTATTTGTTGTCTGTGTGGCTTTATATGGCATCTTATTCTCTTACAAGTGTGATACTTCTACTGATAGAAAATATTTGACCCACCACAGAGAAGAAAACTCCAGACTTCTGATAGCATAAAGGAAGAGAAATTACCTGGCAGTGCAGATGAGGGGAGAGTCTTTATGGGTCTAACTATTTCTTAAACACACTTTCAAATTATCCCCGTTTAGTTTAGCCTCACTCTCACCCTCTCTTTCTGAGAGATACCAGATGATAACAATCCCTGTAGTGTAAACTGGGTTGCTTTATTTTGATACCATGGCTTTAGAATTGAGCTTTAGGATTTGGCTTCCTTGTGTATGTTAAGTCACCATTCATAAATCTGTCTACAGCTCCTAAAGTTGTTTTGATATTTCCTCTCCTGTTCACTGTGTCCTTTTAGGTGCTTTAACTTAACAACAACAAGAAAAGTTAAATCCTATTTTCTGCCATTTTAATAGAGTTTTGAGGATGGAACAAATATAAACATGTGACATCATTCTATCTTCTTTAACTAGACAGCTTTGTATTCATATTATTTGTATTTTAATGTAAATATGTAATTGGTTGAATTATTCTTAAAAACGTGGTTTGAAATATTCTAATCTAAATTAAGAAAAATCCCTCATAATCTTTAAATATTTCCAAATGATGCAATAATACCTCATGGGGACAAAATAACCAGTGTCATTATTTCTCTTGTCTACACAAAGTTTATGAAAAGCTCAAAAGAAAAGGCTCTGAGTTGATCACTATCCATTTGGGTTTTTGTTCTCCCTCTCCCCCTTCCCTCTCTCTTCTCCCTCTTTTGAACTCTGCATTTTTTCTTTCTCAGATATATATTTTGGCCTCTGAACGTGAGCACATGTAGAATGTAAGAAAGAAAGAAGGAACTGAATGTTATGGATTTGAAACTTCTTGATAAAACACAGCTGCTCATATTGGAGGACATTTTATTGAAAACATAAATTCTCACAAGCAGCACCTGGAGTCCCATAGTTTTCAAGCTGACAAGACTGTACTGTGAACATTCTAACTAAATATTTAACAACTGTGGTAAATGTCAATTATATAAATGGTGAAATGATATACTCTATATTTATATAGCACCAACTGAGCTCATAGTCCAGAAAAAAATCCACATAGATATTTACTTGTGGAATTTGTGGTATTTTACATGGACTGTTCTAGATAACTCTTACTACACATGAGTGCAAACCACTATTTTCCCTCAGAAAATAATTAATAAATACAGATGAAATAGAAACTGACAATATGACACTGAAGAAGTTAAGAATGGAATTATAATTTCCTGACCACAAAACATGATAGATATGACACTAGTTTCTCCCTATAACCCACCTGTTCCACTCCCCTGTTTTCCCTCCCTCCCCAAATTAAAAGGGCCAGAGTGCCTGTGTTTATGATGCTATCTGGATGAAAATTAAAATTATCAGTTGAAATTCTGAGTGTTTACACATACTTGGATGTTTTTTGTTGAGTACACCAAATCTATAACTTTTAAATTTCTTTATAAAGTTTTTAATTTTCATCTGGGTGTTGTCTAAAACATCTCATTAATTTATTCAGAAGTTAATCACTCAACTGCTCTGTTTTTTCTAGCAACTATACACAACATAGCCCCAGACTCTTATTTATCCTTAATATTAGTCATATTTCCTTAGGGCCCAGGTTCTTAATGGGTATGACTATGGGCATGTTCTCTGAGGATATATTGGTTTGGAGGAGAGGTCTTTTGCAAACTATAAATTCACCCCCGCTCCAAGACTGATATATTTCTAGAAATATGTAGTCTCTTTTTCCCAGTCTCCTAATCTCCTGTCTTCAGCAGCACTGCACTAAAAATCAATTGTGCACTACTAAAGTATCCCATGTCAGGAAAAAAAAAAGAAAAAAAAGGTTATGTGTTGTTTGAAGTTCAATATATATATTGAAGTGATTAACTTCAATCCTGCATGTGTTATTAGGCATACAACATGATGGCTATGTTCACAACATCATTAGACTATTCAGATATAATTACTGATTGCCAGAAATATAGGGTCAGTGATGAGAACATCACACATTTTCAACTTTTAACGGTACAAAAACTAATTTTGAATAATTGTATTTTTAAGTCATTAACTGAAGAATTTTAGGCTTTGCACATTTATGTAATTGTATCTTTAAAAATATGTAAAGGTTAAAATTGTGGAACATAATGAAAGAAATCTCAGATTTGCAAACAAAATGAAATATTTAAAGGTGAGATAAAATTAATCATTAGTCTACACAACAATATTAGTTCAAATTGATTGGGTGCTAATTATATACTAGGCACTGTTCTAGGTGTTTTATGTGAATTAACCAATTTACCTCACATAGCAGCCCTTTAATAATTTACTTCTCAGGAAAAAAAATTTACTTCTCAGAACAACACTTTGACATTATAATTATTTTCCTCATATTGCTAATCACATATATGATTATGTTAAAGCAATGGATGACGAGTTAGGAGAGCTTGTATCCAATTGTGGTCTTGCTTTTGGTTCAGGCACAATGCTCAGTCGCTTCATTGATAAGATGAGATTCTGTGCCAAGGAGACTTGAATTTATCTTTCAGTTTGAAAACGCTGTGGATTAAGTAAAAAATAAATTATCTGAGCTAAGCATTTTCATTTTCTTGATTTCAGTCTTCAGGGACTGTACCTCAGTTTTTTAAAATCACTAGCAATATTAGTAATAGTGCCTTTCTCAGAGGGTTGACTGGAAAATGTGTAATGAGTTATTATAATGAGCTAATGCAGGTAAAAAGTTAGAATAGTGCCTGGTCTCTAACAAGCACTTGGTAAATTGGAGCTAATATTGTTTTTTGACTAAATATCAGGGTTTAAAGATTTTTTTATTCTATAACGTTGTAAAGCTATTATATTTCATATTATCTAGCAAGTCTGCTTTAAGTTTTTAAATTAGACTGAAACAATGTAGCTATTAACAATAATAGTAAACTTAACTCTTTCTTGTAAATTGTTAATATAATCTTACATCTTAGTATTAAGATGTTATCCATTACCTTTATTCAATGATGTCAGATTGTTTATTCTTTATTTCATCCAGCATTTAGAATTTGTTTACTCCAAATATAATAGCTTTACTCAAATGAGTTTTGCTTTTTTTTTCTTCTCAACATTCCTTTGAGATGGCTAATTTAGAATATTCATAGATATTTCATTTATAATTAATCTAAAATTCTCTTTGATGGGGCGCCTGTGTGGCTCAGTTGGTTGAGCGTCTGATTCTTGGTTTTGGCTCAGGTCATGATCTCGGGGTCTTGAGATCAAGCCCCACATCCAGTTCTGGGCTCAGTGGGGGGTGGTGGGGGGAGAGGGTCTGCTGGATATTCTCTCCCTCTTCTTCTCCCTCTGCTCCTCCCCCCACTTTCTCTCTCTCTAAAATAAATAAATAAATCTTAAAAAGATAAAAAATTAAAATTCTCTTATTGATTTTCCATCTTTCCCACAATGTGATCTCAAATATTTTCATGTTGCTTTTATCTGCTTATATTAGCATCTACTTTCCCCAGTTTTTCACAGCTGTACCCCTCACAAAAATTCAGTCCTACCTAATTTTCTAATATACTTTTGACCAGATTATGAAGTACTATATATTATTACCTCAGAGTCTCATGTGACAAGGCTAGGGAACTAAAAGCCTGTAACTACTTTATCAAGAATGAGATTTTGTAACCAAGAAACTTTTAAATCTCAATTTTCCCTAGACAAGTAATCTTTTTTTGAAAAAATTATACACATCTTCATATATTTGTAAATTGGGATCTAAAAAGTTTTCATCACAAGTTTAAGCAATATAAAAGAGTAATTTCCGACATTATGTAAACATTGCCATTAAAACTATGAAGTCACTCTTGTAAATGTATCCATTGGAGTTGAAATACTTTATTGATCTGATACCTAATATCATCCATTTAAAAATAGGAATAAGCAAGCAAGTGTATGAATTTATTATAGTTTCCTTTTCTTCTTAAACTCCCATTTCTATTCCATCCCTGGGTTCAGAATTTACCCATTATATATCTATGTTTGACAGTATTTTATTGATCATCTTTTCTACTTCTCTGCATCAAAAGTATGTGTGTATATTTAAATTCAATTCATTTAAAAATTTCATTTTATTATAGGTTTGGTGTTTAATTGTGGATTTCATTTTCATTATTGTTACTTAATGCATATTTATTAAAAATAATATGTTCTGTTTACATTTATAATAATAGTGCAAAGGTAGAGGATAATGTATCTTGAAGTATAAAGGATTGTTTTGTTTTTCAATAAGATTATGTACCTATAGATGACTATTAGGCTAAAATGAAGCATTACCTGCCATCACTTCTATTCCTCTTTTTGTTTTGCAGATGTAAGCTTGAGAAAAATATAACAATGTCACAGATGCTTTAAACTCCTTTTGAGTTACATTTCAAAAGTTATATTGTGATACACCATCATCTATCCATTGATCTATCAATATACATCTCAGTTATTTTTTCCTTCCTTTTTTTTTTAATATTTGGAATTTATTAGGTTTGTAAAAGAATGGTTACTCAGACCATTTCTTAATTATATAGAAGTAGCCAAAAGGCTTTATTTTTTAGCCAAAATGCTTTATTAAGTTATCAAATTGTTATTAGCTAAAATATCTATTATTCTACTATAAAAATGTCTGGGAAACTTGAAATTTCATGAATATATTGAGTGTAATATTTTTTGATAAAATGCTTCTACATTAACATATGTTTTAAATGTATTTTTTTAAAAGATTTTATTTATTTATTTGACGGAGAGAGACAGCGAGAAAGGGAACACAAGCAGGGGAGTGGGAAAGGGAGAAGCAGGCTTCCCGCTGAGCAGCGAGCCTGATGCAGGGCTGCATCCCAGGACCCTGGGATCATGACCTGAGCCCAAGGCAGACGCTTGATGACTGAGCCACCCAGACACCCCTGTTTTAAATATTTTTATTGAAACATTTTATCTGCAGATTTGATTGATTCTAGCTATGAAATAATGTCTATCATATAACTTAAATGGCAAAGACATTTCTCCTTTACAAAGTGCTACATAAGACTAAGTTTTTACCAAGAAAAATATGGCTCTGGGTTTAAATACAAATAGATTTCTGAGATAACCATTTGGCTTCTGAAATTTTAATTCTAAGATGAATGGATGAATGGCTAGCTCAATAAATGCATGGAGCCTTACTATGAATTTGTTGCCTGAATGAAAAGAGGCAATGCTTTTATCAATTTTTCTGATCAATGCTTTGTTTGATCTCATGGGTCTTTCCTCAGCAACAATGTATGTTTTGGCAACAACTGGAGAGAGGCAGTCTGGAGTAAGGAGGCAATATAGATACATGAAAATGTCCTATATTCCTTAAGTTCCACTCTACAAAAAAATTCAGAAAATTCCATCACAAGTCAAAATACATCATTTCTATAAGCCATGTTTAAGTTATTAAGATCGACCAAGACTTGAAGTTCTATATATGGCTTGTCCTATTTTGTCTATAGCAGACATTCTGATACCAATTCTTTGAATGCTCCCTGTAGTTTGTTGACCTAAAGACTTTGACACCTTGGCACAATGCGACATAGTAAAATTAGGGATTAATGAGGTAAGGATGGACAGTTGTGAAAGGCATTGTTGCTAATGAAAAGAGGCTGGTTACCTCCACCAAATGTCTTCTAAGGCAAGTAAATTTTAAGAGTTATATGTGTGTTCAAGATGTGAAATTTGATTCTCTTAAAACCATCCATGTCCACGTATATACCGGAAAATCTTTGTGAGCCCTAGAGGTTGGCTCAGTTTGGAGACTGTTATTTTTAAACTGGAGATCCCTAATGTTGGTGTATATAAGAGCCAGGCAGGGAACACAAGTGCATTAATTCTTCATGGATTATTAACTGTATTAGCAAATGAAATAGGTACTCTAGTGAATTTAAGAGGAGGTGCCCTAAAAGAGTAACTCGTTATGTTTGCCATTCAGGAATATGACCCAGTTTTGAAATTGGGTTTTGCAAAGTTAGAACTCCAATTTTTTTTTCTTCCTGTTATTAAATATTCTAATTTCTAAATGTTGGGAATTCATTCAGTATTTGCCTAAAACACCAAGTAGACTAAACAAAACATATCTGCAGGCAAAACCTATCTCAGAGTTATCTACTTGTCTGTCCTTATTCTTTCTCTTCATGTTCTCTGTGTTTATACTTTGATTTTTCATATTAACATTCCAGTACATTGCTGAGATTATAGACCGGTCTTGCTAGGGAATTATATCTGGTTTGTTCTTGGCATTGTTCTCTGAAGTTGAAGTAGTGTCTACTTTCTCTTCATCTGACTTGAAGGTCCACACATGAATGGACAGATCTTTTGGGATAATGCATTTTTAGGCATTTGTCTTAAGGGTAACCTGCTGGGTGAGATGCTCTTTTACTTTCTGCAGTTGGAACATTTGTTTCTCTTTAATGTCACACAGAGGCTTTCAAAATAATGTCTGAACTTGTTTTGCCTTTGCAAATGCTGTGCATTCAACCATCCAGTGGTTTGCAAATGGTCCAGCCTCTGTAAGCACATTAGCTTTCTTAGTACAGTCCACCAGAACCCCTCCTTCCTTTTTTTTCTATTTCCAGCAAGTCTTGTTGCTGGGGACAGCAAAGCAAGTGTATCTCCTAAGTCAGCACCCATTTAAAGATTTCTTCAGATTTCTCTTCCTTGTGTCCTATGGATGCACTCTTATTGTCCAGGATGCACTTTCTTACCATTTTGTAGTGCACTGCATTGAAATTCTTGCATTGTTACTATTGTCAACATTGTATTCATTCCCTCTTTGTATACCTAGCCTATGAGTCTTTCTTCTTTCTTTCTCTTTCTTTCTTTCTTTCTTTCTTTCTTTCTTTCTTTCTTTCTTTCT
>NW_022589711.1:74955298-75089624 GCF_004348235.1 Phoca vitulina | reverse complement strand
TCTTTCTTTCTTTCTTTCTTTCTTTCTTTCTTTCTTTCTTTCTTTCTTTCTCTTTCTTTTTCTTTCTCTTTCTTTCTTTCTTTCTTTCTTTCTTTCTTTCTTTCTTTTTCTTTCCTTTCTTTTTTTCTTCTATCTTTCTTTTGCTTTTCTTTCTTCTTTCTTTCTTACTTCTTTCTTTCCTGAGTACTTCATTCTAATTCAAATTCCGTCCTCTGAAAAATCTATAATATCATTTAGTTCATACTACAAATTCAGTTACACTGTCTTGAATTATTATTACTTAATACTTTTTGTATCTTTTCACTAGTTATATTTTAAACTCCTCAAAAGCCAGTTAGGTAATTTGACTCTAGCAAATTGCTTTAGAAATTATTAGTTACTGGCCTATAATAAGTAGTCAATGAAAGTTTATTGTTTAGCTCACCCTGGCAACACAAATAGATGCTAAAGGAATAAGCATTATATTTTGTGTTAGAACTCAATGCCTTATAAAACTAGTTCAACGCACAAATCTTGTGAAAGTAATTAGAATTAAATTTATATTAATTGATTTTAAATTATTTTTCTGTCTTTTGTAGTAAGCATTTTCTTCCAACTTTTCTTCAAATTATGTTAGATTATGTATGTTCTTTTCAATCACAACATTTGGATACTTTAAATCACATCCTAAAAGTCATTTAGCAACTTAGGAGAAATGAAAAAAGCAAACTCATTACTCAAGGGAGAGAAGAGCTATGAAATGGTCAAAAAAGAAAAAAATAGTAATCTTTAAATCTCCAATATTCATGAATTCTATGGAAGTCTCTTTTAAAGAAGAAAGCTTTCACACACACAAAAAAGTGTATCAGAAAAGTAAACTTTGGTTCCTTCAGTGTTATGTAGAGATAAGTTTCAGTATGTTTTTGAATAAATTGAATCTAATCTGTACCCTTATATTACCATTTCCCTCTTTTTGACTATCAAGTATCTTTCTGGGCTCTCACTAGTCTCATTCTCACTCTTATCACTGAGATTTTTCTGATTTTATATTCTCATTGAAAAGTGACAGGAAAAAAATAATGCATATTGAGGACCAGTGATGACTGACGTCATCTTTAAACTTGTTTTACTTTTAATTTACATTTACAAACAAACCCTTTGCTTACTCCAACTTTAGCATCCATTCAACTTCATAGCAAAGAGAGCTCTCTGAGCTAACACATCAAAATTAATCTACTTGTGTATTTGTGCTTTAGTTAAATTCATAATTATGTAGTGAAATTATGAAATTTGATGGAGAAAACTATTTTGGTGCATAAAATCTTGTGGAGGTAATTAGAATTGGAAATTCTTTGAGCCACAAGGAAGTTGGCTCTGGGACGTCCTTTGCCTTTGCAAATTCTATACAGGATTGCAATAAACTCATCAGTTATGATAAGTACATTAGCATTCCTATTCAGTACGAATGGCAGACTCAATATCTAGGTTCTACTAGCTGGCTTTAGTGTTCCCAATAGAATTCGTTTCTCAATGTATAATTTAATGTCTGATTTAATGTCTGTTAGGTAAATACAGTATTAAGTATAAAATAGATTTCACTATTAATATCAGAATACTTTTGGACTCACATTGTCTTCCATTCAAATTGTTCTGTCCTGTATACTTACACTTGATATGGTAATCTGTTAATTACTAAGATTTTGATCAGTTTATTTCTGGGTGCCAATGTTTCACGTTTCCTTTAATGAAACAAGTTTTATGTTGCAGAAAAATATTTCCCATGTGAAAGCTTACTCAGGCATGGTCTGCATCTGCACATCAATGGCTCCTCTGGTTTAAATTGAAAGCACAGATTTTTTGAAAACGAAATACAAGCTTATGCCATAAAGAAGTTGAATAGCTGGACCATAATGGATCAATAATGAGTCATTAGTGACTAAGGTGAGGGAAATATTGCTGTAAAGTAATAATAGACTTTGCAGCACATGCAACATTCAGCAAGAACCAAATGCCAATGGAAATCCAGGTGCCAAGGCTTCCTGTGAGTTTACAAACTATTCAGAAGAACACAAACAATTTGTATCTTATAGTAGAGAAAAAAAAAAAGAGTGCTTAAATCCCCAATTCTCATTAAGGTTAAACCACTTAGGTGGTGGAGAACACAGTTAAGCAAATTGTGTAGCATACTGATTACATGTAGCTCTTTCTAAAGCCAGGCATATAATCATATTCTAAAACAGTTGCCAGCAGTGTTCCTTATTTCTTTCAAACTGGTTCTCTTTTCCAAAAGGTTAAACAGAAACCTTACACTCTCTGACAGGGCTATGTATGTTTAATTCTTAGAGGCACTTAGTATGCTCAGGAAATATTTGTTAAAAGCAAGAGTAGCTTTAAAACTAATTTACAACCAGTATAACAAGAGTTCTGCTTGGTTAGAAAGGATGTTAACTGTGGAACTAGAGCAGGATTCCGGAGGGTCCTGCTGAGGCTGACAGTAGCTTTCATTTTGGACGATAGAAACGTCTGAGAGATCCAAGAGAAGGTAGTAGAAGAGACAGACTGAGAAACAGAGAGGAACTAGTGCCCAGAGGAGCAACTATTTACAATCCAGGAAGTATTTCATTATTTTAATAAGTATTGGCTATCATGGCATAATAATTCCACATCATCATAGAAAGACAAATGCCATATGATTTCACTTAGATGTAGAACCTAAAAAGCAAAACAAATGAACAAACAAAAAATAGACTCTTAATCCATTCATCTGTCGATGGACATCTTGGCTCTTTCCACAGTTTGGCTATTGTGGACATTGCTGCTATAAACATCGGGGTGCACGTACCCTTTCGGATCCCTACATTTGTATCTTTGGGGTAAATACCCAGTAGGGCAATTGCTGGATCATATGGTAGCTCTATTTTCAACTTTTTGAGGAGCCTCCATACTGTTTTCCAGAGTGGCTGCACCAGCTTGCATTCCCACCAACAGTGTAGGAGGGTTCCCCTTTCTCCACATCCTTGCCAACATCTGTCATTTCCTGACTTGTTAATTTTAGCCATTCTGACTGGTGTGAGGTGGTATCTCATTGAGGTTTTGATTTGGATTTCCCTGATGCCGAGCGATGCTGAGCACTTTTTCATGTGTCTGTTGGCCATTTGGATGTCTTCTTTGGAAAAATGTCTGTTCATGTCTTCTGCCCATTTCTTGATTGGATCATTTGTTCTTTGGGTGTTAAGTTTAATAAGTTCTAGAGAACAAACAGGTGGTTGCCAGAGGGGAGGTGGGTGGAGGGATGGGTGAAATAGGTGAAGGATATTAAGAGGTACAAACTTCCAGCTATAAATAAGTCATGGAGGCAAAATGCACAGCATAGAGAATATAATCATTAATAGTATAATAATGCATGGTGAGAGATGATGACTGTACTTATCATGGTGAGCACTGAGTAATATATAGAAATTGCTGAATCAGTATATTGTACACCTAAAACTAACATAACATTGTATGCCAACTCAGTTAAAGAACAAAGGAACTAAACATCAACCTGAATGAATGAATAAATGAATGATGCCTTCAATAAGACTGCCCATCAGATAATTTCCTAGTGCTGATGTTACCGCATGACATTGTCACTAGATGTCCTCAATGAGGCTGATGCTTTTTGTTTTATTTATGTATTTATTTATTTTAAGTAGGCTCCATGCTCAATGTGGGGCTTGAACTCATGACCCTGAGATCAAGAGTTGCATGCTCTACCAACTGTGCCAGCCAGGTGCTCCTGATGCTTTTTGTTTAGACATTTCTTGTTCCATTCACAGAGTAGAACATAAAGTCTGAGACAAGTTAGGTGACATTTTACCTAGCTAGCAAGTAGCAGGGCAGGACTTCAGCACATAATGTATTTTGCCATCCCCGGTGCTTATTAAACTACTTCTGCTGGAGAATACAAGGCCCCCTAACAGAACCCTGTATACGGGCTCCTAGTCCAAGTGAACCCCTAGGAGTGGAGGACTGTTCAGGTATAGGGGGAGCGAAGGGAGAAAGCAGATCCTTGAAAATCCTTGAATTATTTATATAATAGTCTGGAAGATAGTAAGTTTCAAAACTGTGGCAGACCAAAAATTATAATAATTTTATAAATGATCAATTCTAAGTTTGCTTCATTTTATATGGGTGTACCTATAAAGCATATAAATTAAAATACAATGTAGTATAACATGATGCTATAGAGAGACAAAGTATAAATAAACTGGAGACTTAATTATAGCATACAGTAATATTTACTACTTGTTAACATGCTACGCAAATCAATATAAGAGCCATGGGGTACCGTGAAATATAAGACGTGATCTCAGGCCTAAAGAGCACCACTCTAAGTTACCAGATAAGACATTCTTATTTATTTACTCATTTATGTATGCATTCACCCAATTAATCTTTTAATTCATTAAAACATTTACTGGGTGTTTGCAATGAGCCATGTGTGCTCAGCACTGAGGTACCATAATCACAAAATGATATTCTTGTTTTCAAGGTGCTCCCAGTCTTGTGGAGAAGATAGGAATGTGAATAGCTAATTAAAATGAAATGTGATAAGTATTATAGGAGTAAGATGGAAACATGAAATCGAATGTCATAGATTATGAAAACAAATTGAATGTAATTGGCCATGAATTTGGTAGGGTTCACAGACTAGAAAAAGTTAAGGCCCTACAAGATGTTTCCAAGGCTTACCCAATACATTATTGTAAATGATATTAAAATAATTGCAGGTCAGCTGGAAACAGAAAATCTTCCTGTAGGAAATGTATCTAAAACAGATCTTAAAAGAGTAGAAGGGAAGGAACAAACTATTTGATAATGTTAAATCAGTTGTTTTACGTTCAGCTGTCCATTTTGACTATCCACCTGCCAAGTGAACTATGCATGTCCTTTACTTTGTGTCATGAATCATCAAATCTCTGTGGGAAGGGTCTTTACTGTTATTTGAATGAACTTTATATTACTCATTGTCTAGAAGACATCCCTGGGATCTGGTCCTTAATACCGGTCTTCTCTTCTCTGTTTGAACACTGTCCCAGATTGGGTCACTCACTTTCTGCCTCTTTTATGTTTATATTTAGAAAGTGTCTCTCTTCTAGGCCTACTTATTTCTCCTAGTTTTCTCTATAGTTGCATAGACTATTTGATACTCTTTTCATAGATAGTCCTTCAAAAAATGAAATACCACTACTGTTTTGGCAAAAGTCCTCTCTTTTGTATACCAAGCATCCACAACCTCTTCAGCTCTATCCACATGGCACAGTTTCTAGGTTTTTGACCATTTGGAGAAGATAAATAAAGGTACAAGGAATATTTTTTCTTCAGTAGCTGGGATGGATTTAAAACTTTTTTTTTTTTTTAAGATTTTATTTATTTATTTGAGAGAGAGACAGAGAGCATAAGTAGATAGAGGGGCAGAGGGAGAGGGAGAAGCAGGCTTCCCGCTGAGCAGGGAGCCTGATGTGGGGCTTGATCCCAGGACCCTGAGATCACGACCTGAGCTGAAGGCATAACTGACTGAGCCACCCAGGTGCCCCAGATTTAAGACTCTTAATAAGACCTTGGCTATCTGTCCACCTTTGCTGATGACCCTCTTTAGAATTAGAATTAGAATTAGGAGGCTTTAGTGCCACTTTATCCCCAGCATCTTTCTTAGCCCCCCATTTTTCATATTCCCTGTCATAGTTCTCCATTCCCTGTTATTCTTATTTGGCCTTTTTAGGTAAATTGCCAGTCTTTTCTTATTGTGGTCATGATATTTTACTTTTGACTGTAGTAGCTGGTTTATCAGGAGGAACAGGACTAAAACTTGGCTGTGTCTCTGCTATTACCTCTCTATACCTCTATTTCTTCTTTTGTAAAAATAGGAGTCTTGATTAGATTAATTCTCAAATGTGCCTTAGCTCTAAAATTCTGATTCCATGTGTCTGTTTTCTTATCGGAATAACTGTGGACATCAGAAGTAACTATTCACCTTGCTGACTATCCAATATCTTCTGATATTGTAAATAAATACAGTATCAATATTATGTAACAAAAATAAGGGTAAAACAACAACAGCAAAGATAATTCCTAGCTGAAGTAATTATTTTGATCTTCCTTCCTGGTTGGGATTTAGTAAAGCGTATGTAATTTGTGGCAGCAGGAAAAAGCAGTAGAGGGAGGAGGAAGGCCAACATGACCTTGTGATGAGGAGCACAGAAATTGTTCTCACATGAAAGAGGAAAATAAAGACCAATAAACACCACTTCATAGAGTAATAGACACTAAGGAAAGAACGGAGGACCACTGGTAAATAATGGGCAGTGCTACTATTTCTTGCCATTCTTTATTCTGTTCATGACATAAATGTAGCCCTCATAAATTACTTTCTAAAGCCGAAAGTGTTTTTCTTTGAAAAAAGATTCATCATTATGATTCTATCTACTGAAATGAATGGAATCAATTGCATACCCTGTAATAATGCTGAATAAAAATTACCTTTTTGAGACCATAACCTTTTCCAAATAGCATAATAATTGAAATGCTATCCTGCTACATGACAATTGAATCATAAGAAATTAAATTGAGAATTCAATTGAATTGAGAATTTAATTGGGAAATTGAATGAGAATCTTATTTTCCTTCTATTCCATAAGAGACCTCAAAATCTTGCAGTGATACAATGAATAAATAAAATTAATACCCATAGCTCCATCTTCCTTTCTTTGAGCAGGTCAAGATATCTCAATTGTGCACAACTTTGGGAGTTAAATGTAGTGATGTTATTTAGTACTTTAAAAAAATTATCTGGGCACCTGAGTGACTCAGTCACTTAAGTGTCTGACTTTTGATTTCAGCTCAGGTCATGATCTCAGGGTTGTGAGATTGAGCCCCGCATGGGGCTATGTGCTGGGTGTGGAGCCTGCTTGGGATTCTCTCTCCCTCTATCTCTCCTGCTGCCCTTCTCCTCTCCCCTCTTTCTCAAAATAAATATAAACAAATAAATACATAATTACCAATCATGCATTTCTGCTAAGAGTTTTTACTTGAAAGATTACAAATATGTAAAAGATTATAAATACAAACATATGCTGCCTAAACATGTGATACACATATATGTGTACAAAAAATATATGTACACATGTATTCATAATAAAAGCAACTTAGGTAAGGTCCAGTGCTTTTCTAAGTACTTCACATAGCAATCCATTTAATCTTTAAATTTCATTTATTTCTGGCTCAGTCAGTAGAGCATGTGACTCTTACTCTCAGGGTCGTGATTTCAAGCCCCACGTTGGGCATGGGGCCTACATAAATTAAAACAAATGTTTTTAATTAGAAAATAAATAAAATTCATAATAAGCCTATGGTGTATTAATAATCATTATTATACTGATGAGAAATATGAGGCACCAAGAAGTGAAGTGATCTGGCCAAAATCACACAGCAAAATGATGGAGGAAGCAGTTTAACTCCAGAGATATTATTGTCATGTTGTTGCTTATTTCTATATGGATATGGATGCATGGATTTATGGAATAAATCTACATACTGAATATCCACCTCCTAATGACTATTATCTACTCTGAAATTGGTTAAATAACCAAACCTAAGGTTGGCTTCAGTGTTACACTGAATCATTGGGAGTTAGGTTTTGAAAGGTGTAGAAAATGGTGAAGGCTGGACCAGATGGACTTAACAGTTACGCTCAGAACCTTTCATCCTAAAGCAGCAGAATATACATTCTTTTTAATTAATTAATTTAATTAATACATTCCTCACAATAGATCACATTATAGGTCACAAAGCCTCAACAAGTACAAAAAGATTGAGATCATACCATGCTTATTTTCAGACCACAATGCTATGAAACTTGAAGTTAATCACAAGAAAAAACTTGAAAACACCACAAATACATGGAGGCTAAAGAGCATCCTACTAAAGAGTGAATGACTCAACCAGGAAATTAAAGAAGAGATAAAAAAAATACATGGAAGCAAATGAAAATGAAAACACAACAGTCCAAAACCTTTGGGATGTAGCAAAGGTGGTCATAAGAGGGAAGTATATAGCAATACAGGCCTACCTCAAGAAGCGAGAACAATCTCAGATGAACTGACTTAAACTTACATCTAAAGGGGCTAGAAAAAGAACAACAAATGAAGCTTAAAGCCAGCAGAAGAAGGGAAATAATAAAGAGTAGAGCAGAAATAAATGATATAGAAATAAAAAAACCCAGATCAGATCAATGAAACCAGGAGCTTGTTCTTTGAAAGAAATAAAATAGATAAACCCCTAGCCAGACTTATCAAAAAGAAAAGAGAAAGTACCAAAATAAATAAAATCATGAATGAGAGAGATCACAACGAACACCACAGGAATATAAATGATTATAAGAGAATATTATGAAAAATTACATGCCAACAAATTGGGCAATCTGAAAGAAATGAATAAATTCCTAGAAACACATACTACCCAAACTTATCAGGAAGAAATAGAAAACTTGAACAGACCAATAACCAGAAAAGAAATTGAATCAGTAATCAAAATTCTCCCAACAAACACAAGTCCAGGGCCAGATGGCTTCCCAGTGGAATTCTACCAAACATTTAAAGAAGAGTTAATACCTATTCTTCTCAAATAGAAATGGAAGGGAAACTTCCAAACTCATTCTATGAGGCCAGCATTACCTTGATTCCAAAACCAGACAAAGACTTGAATAAAAAGGAGAATTACAGGCCAATATCCCTGATGAACATGGATGCAAAAATTCTCAACAAAATACTAGCAAATTGAATCCAACAGTACATTAAAAGAATCATTTACCACGATAAGTGGAATTTATTCCTGGGTTGAAAGGGTGGTTTAATATTTGCAAACCAATCAATGTGATACACCACATTAGTAAAAGAAAGGATAAGAATCATATGATCCAGGCTGGGCGCCTGGGTGGCTCAGTTGGTTGAGCGACTGCCTTCAGCTCAGGTCATGATCCTGGAGTCCCGGGATCGAGTCCCACATCGGGCTCCCTGCTCAGCAGGGAGTCTGCTTCTCCCTCTGCCCCTCCCCCCTCTCATGTGCTCTCTCTCTCTCTCTCTCTCTCATTCTCTCTCTCAAATAAATAAATAAAATCTTAAAAAAAAAAAAAAAAAAAAGAATCATATGATCCTCTCAATAAAGGCAGGAAAAGCATTTGACAAAGCACAGTATCCATTCTTGATAAAAAACCTCAACAAAGTAAGGAGGGGGAATATACATCAACATCATAAAGGCCATATATGAAAGACCCCCAGCTAATATCATCCTCAATGGGGAAAAACTGAGAGCTTTTCCTCTAAGGTCAAGAACAAGACAGGAATGTCTACTCCCACCATAGTTATTTAATATACTACTGGAAGTCCTAGCTTCAGCAATCAGATAACAAAAAGAAGTAAAAGGCATCCAAATTGGCAGGGAAGAAGTCAAACTTTCACTTTTCACAGATGACGTGATACTCTATGTAGAAAACCTGAAATACTCCACCAAAAAACTATTAGAACTAATATATGAATTGAGCCAAGTCACAGGATACAAAATCAATGTACAGAAATCTGTGCATTTCTATACACCAATAATGAAGCAGCAGAAAGAGAAATCGGGGAATTGATCCCATCTATGATTCCACCAGAAACCATGAGATACCTAGGAATAAACCTAACTAAAGAGGTAAACGATCTATAGAACAACTATAGAACACTTACGAAAAAAATTGAAGAGGACACAAAGAAATGGAAAAACATTCCACAATCATGTATTGGAAGAACAAATATTGTTGAAATATCTATACTACCCAAAGCAATATACACATTTAATGCAGTCCCTATCAAAATACCACCAGCGTTTTTCACAGAGCTAGAACAAACAATCCTAAAATTTGTATACAATCACAAAAGACCCCAAATAGCTAGAGCAGTCTTGAAAAAAACAAAGCAAAGCTGGAGGTGTCACAGTTCTGGACTTCAAACTATATTAGAAAGCTGTAGTCATCAAGACAGTATGGTACTGGCATAAAAACAGACACATAGATCAATGGAACAGAATAGAAAACCCAGAAATGAACCTACAACTATGGTCAACTGATCGTCAACAGGGTAGGAAAGAATATTCAGTGGAAAAAAGGACAGTCTCTTCAACAAATGGTGTTGGGAAAACCAGATAGCCACATGTAGAAGAATGAAACTGGATCACTGTCTTACACCACACACAAAAATAAATTCAAAAAGGATGAAAGACCTAAATGTGGGACAGGAATCCATCAAAATCCTAGAAGAGAACACAGGCAGTAACCTCTTTAACATCAACTGTAGTAGAATCTTATTAGATACATCTCTGAGGCAAGGGAAACAAAAGCAAGAATGAACTATTGGTACTTCATCAAGATAAAAAGCTTCTGCACAGTGAAGGAAACAATCAACTAAACTGAAAGGCAACCTTCAGAATGGGAGAAGATATTTTCAAATGACATATCTGATAAACGATTAGTATCCAAAATCTATAAAGAGCATGTCAAACTCAACACCCCAAAAAAACATAATCCAGTTAAGAAATGGGCAGAAGACATGGATAGACATTTTTCCAAAGAAGACATCCAGATGGCCAACAGACAAATGAAAAGATGCTCAACATCACACAAATCAAAACTACAATGAGATATCACCTAATACCTATCAGAGCAGCTAGTTATAACAACACGGGAAACAATAGGTGTTGGCAAGGATGTGGAGAAAGGGGAACCCTCTTACACTGTTAGTGGGAATGCAAACTTTTTCCTCAAATGGTTAAAAATAGAAATATCCTATGACCCAGTAATTACACTACTGGGTATTTACCCAAAGGATACAAAACTACTGATTTGAATACATGGTTATAGCAGCCTTATCAACAATAGCTAAATTATGGAAAGAGCCCAAATGTCCATCAACTGATGAATGGATAAATAAGTGGTATATATATATATATGATGGAATATTATAATATTACTCAGCCATAAAAAAAGAATGAAATCTTGCCATTTGCCACAATGTAGATGGAGCTAGGGAGTATTATGCTAAGCGAAATAAGTCAGAGAAAGACAAATACCATATGATTTCACTCATATGTGGAATTTAAGAGATGTAACAGACGAACATAGGGAGAAAAAAAGAAAAGAGAGGCAAACCTTAGACTCTTAACTATAGGGAACAACCTGAGGGTTGCTGGAGGGGAAGGGGTTGGTGGGTGAAATATGTGATGGGGATTAAAGAGTGCACTAGTGATAAGTACAGGGTGATGTATGGAAGCGATGAATCACTAAATTCTGCATCTGAAACTAATATTACACTGTATGCTAACTAACTGGAATTGAAAATTGTGGAACTAAATAAAAATTAAAAAAATTAAAAATAAAAATTAAATCATTTTACCTTAACTAAAACATAAATAAATGCATCTGTTTATTGGAAGAAAAAGGGATAATAAGAAAATGGTGGAGACAACTAGTTCCCACCAAAACATAAAACTTGGAGTTGAAAACTAAAAATTAATCCTATCCTATTTTCTTCTTATATTCATTACCCCTTTGCTGTACCTTAACGTGTGGACAGAAGCAAGGAATGTTTTGTTACCAAGGAGTTTTTCTATTTAAATGCTAGGCAGATCTAGGAGTCCAGTAGAAGATGAACTAAAATTCATAATTCTCATAAATTGTATTCAGTCTTATTTCATTTTCTTAGGAGGAGGTGGAAGATGTGAGCAGAAAGCAGGGGGAAGAGTTGCATCATTCAAACCTAGGTAAGGAGAGGAGATAAAGGAAAGTGTCCTATCCTTAGTTGGTCACTGCAAACGGAAATAAGCATCTAGATCCTTTCTCTGTTATGAATACATGCAGGTGCTTGCCAAATTCCAGCTTGTTATGCAAAAAGACTCAATAATTTATCTCCAATTAATTATTTTATTATCTTAACTTTTCTTCTCTCAGGGCCCCAGAAAAGGAGTGGCTAACTGCTAATGAAAATTCAAATATCCAGAAATACCCTGGTGTGAGCCGTTTCTATGCTGTTCTAGTTCAGCAAATACCAGGAATACAGCTCAAACCAATTAAAAATATAATCTCAGGCAGTGAGGCCCAAGAATAGGATTTTTATGATTGCTCTAGGCAATTACAATTTGCATGTTGTACATTCCCACTTTAGTTAGCTGTTGTAACCCCATTTTAGCAGCTAGGATGCAAAGTTAAAGAAATGGGTTTACTGGGAGAGGCAACGGAAGAGTCTGGAGGAAATGGTGGCCCTTTGTTACCTACATGGCCTAGGTTACATTGCAGAATCTCAACCCTGCTTATCTCTTTCATCCCATGTTCTTCTGCTTCTTTGCTCTTGTCCAACCACTTTCTTTCTCAGTTCATCAAGTGTACCAAACATGAATGCTTCAGAGATTTTACACATATTATTCCCAATGCCCAGAACACACTTTACCCTACCTGACTGTGTGCAGGAGAATTTTATTATGTCAACTTAGCCAAGAGGGAATCACACTTCCCAGAATTTTCTTCCCTGCACAGTTTCAAATTAGAAGCAAACACAAGAGGGTGCCTGGGTGGCTCGGTCGGTTAAGTGGCTGCCTTCAGCTCAGGTCATGATCCCAGGGTCCTGGGATCAAATCCTACATTGGGCTCCTTGCTCAGCAGGGAGCCTGCTTCTTCCTCTGCCTGCCGCTCCCCCTGCTTGTGCTCTCTCTATCTGTCAAATAAATAAATAAAATCTTAAAAAAAAAAAAAAGAAACAAACACAAGAGATATTTGGCATGAGAATTGAAAGGCAAAACAGGAGCGACAGATACATTTTTTCACACTGAAACTGTTGGTGCAAGGGAACTGTGCAGATGCTGTTGGAGTTCACACAAGTCTTTTCTTTTTGGCTGGCTCACCTTGTTAGCATGGGGTGGCAGTGGGGCTTAAACGCCTTCAGAAAATACCAGATCCTCCTTTGGCTTCCTCAACTCTTACAGTAGGTGCATGTTTAAGTCCACGACAAGGGTTCTGGCTTTTCCTGTACATAACTTGAACCACCGAGGTTGGTAGCTTAGAAGTGGTGAGAAGCTGATGTGAGTTCTAGTCCGTCCTCACCTGTTCCAGTTTGTGCTCACCCACCCCACTTCACACCCACCTGCCATCCCCAACCGCCTGCTCTACTGACGGCAGCCTCCGTCTCCACACGTGCAGAAATGGAAGCCTCACATCCCTTCATCAGCTCCCACCTCACGTGTGCTCAAATCTGTCTAAGAAATCCCATATTTTTCACTCCCAGTGATTCTGTTTCTTCAAGCAAATCCCGATAGATCCAGCTTCTGTTCTTTCTCAGGCTTCAGCCTAAACAGCCCTCCTGGATGGGCCTTCTCAGCCAGCGTTATCCAGAACGTGCCTCTTCTCAGTCCTCTCATTATGATCTAGCTCATCACCTTCCTTCTTTCTCTCCAAGCACTTACCATCATTTATACAGATCTCATTGAGCTTACTTGCTGTTTGCCTCTCTCGCTCATGACTCCGTAGACTCTATGAGAGAAGTTATGGTTGTCCTCTTTGTCACTTCATCTCCAAGGACAGTGCCTGGTATACAGTGAATGCTTATTAATTATTTTTGTACATGTGAATGAATGATAAATGAATGGATAGATACTTTTAGAAAGGTAGCTCTGAGGGCCATGTTAACAAAGAATTTGAGCTTGGTGACCGGATGACCAGACAGGGGACTATAGAAAGTGTTAAAGGCAGGAAGGAAAACTAAAGGTGAAAGGTACGAGAGGCAGACAAAAGATGAGAGAGGACAATTTAACTCCTCAGTGGAGAAGAAGATGGTGAAAGAGAAAGTAAAATCAGGATGAGAGAGTCCTAATTCCACTAAAGAAACAGAATCACTCAGAGTGATATGTAAGGCATTTCTTAGAGGTTTGAGCGCAAATGAGGTGGGAGCTGATGAAGCGATGTGAGGCTCCCATCTGCACATGTCGAGCTGGAGGCTTCCATCAGCAGGGCAGGGGGTTGGGGAGGGCAGGTGGGTGTGAAGTGAGGTGGTTGAGCACAAACTGGAACAGGTAAGGACGGACTGGAACTCACATCAACTTCTCATTTCTCATTCTTCATGACCAGAAGGGTAGAGATGCTTCGACAGATTGAATAGGAAGAACAGGCTTTAGGGAATAAGATACTGAGTTTGAGGTTTTCAATTCAGATGGAAATTTCTTATAAAATGATAAAAGTCAAGATTGGTGACACACTAACTTAAATGTATCAGACACTAGTATTATTTGAAGCCATGCCAGTAGTTAAGATTATCCAGGTAGACTGTACAAGTGAGTTAAGAAGAGGTCCAAGGAATCCTTAAATATTTACCATAGTAGGAGGGTAAGTAAAACTATAAAGCTTAAGAGATGAAAAAGGTTTCCCATGCTCTGAGTAGGAAGTGAAATTGTTTCAGATCAGCACACTGCACAAACATGAAGAGCAGACAGAATTACACACTTCATTGCTCTGAACCAGCAGCCTCAGAACTCGACAAGCCATCACCATGAGGACTTAGCATCCTCTATCATCTTGCCTTTTTTTCTCAGCTCTTCTCTCAAATATTCATTGTAATGTTCCAAACTCCCTTCAGTAAGACCAAACCTGAGAGGAAAAAAATCCTATTGTCTGTATCAATAGTTATCAAATGGGGGCAGTTTTGCCCCTGTGGGTACATTTGGCCATATTTGGAGATTTTTTTTTTAGAAAGATTTATTTATTTATTTCAGGGAGAGAGAGAGGAGGGAGGGGGACAGGGCGAGAGGTAGAGAAAGGGAGAATCTTTAAGCAGACTCTGCTCTGAGCATGGATCCCACCTTGGGGCTCAATCCCACGACTCTTGAGTCCACGACCTAACAGAAACCAAGAGTCCGATGCTTAATCCACTGTGCCACCCAGGCACCTCTGGAGATAGTTTTTATTGCCATTGGTATCTGGTGGGTAGATACAAGGCTCAGATAGCAGTCGTTGCCCCCAACAAAGGACTTGTCCATCCCCAAAACGTCCATAGTACTGAGGTTGAGAATCACTGGTCTAGAGAAAGACTTTGCAAATTGCTACTTTTAGAACATGATTTGCACAGAATATTAAAAGTTTGTGTATATACATGCACTTACATATAAACAACTATGTGGTCAAATTGGTTGCTAAAAAAACTAAACGGGTTTATTTGTTTCAGTATTTCTCATATTAATATATGAGTATACTAATGAACATTTTAAATCTCTTACATGGTATTCTTCATGTCCTGTTTCCCAAACTTAATTGACCTTGGAGCCTATTTCTGGTAAAACATGTTGAGGAACTAATGTTCTGTAAGAAAACTTTGGGAAACACTATTTTGGAGTCTGGGAACAGAATCTTAGACTGTAAGGAATATAATCATATGAATATTACCCCCTAAAATGTTTACTAAAAGATGAGTATGTAGACCTGTGATCTAGTTTTAGGTCTACTCGGTCTATTAATCCAAGGCTAAGAAGCAATTAGTTGTGCAGGGCTTTAACTTGGGGTCTGGTTATTAAAAAGATTTTTATTTTGATAAATAAATACATATGAGTGTGTTAAAATTCAAAACACAATTATCTGTGCTATAAATTTTCACTGAAAATTAAAATAAGAAATAAGATAAAAAATATAAACCAGATAAAAAATTCAGATTAAATATAGTATTTATTTTAAAAAATTAAGTAAACTAATCTATTTAAAATAAAAAATGTTAAGATTTTTACTAAAAATAATAATCAAACTTTGCAGAATAAAAAAATTACTTAAAATTACATGTCTTGCATTTACTTGGCATTTCCATGAACATATGTCAAGTTTAATCACTGGACAAAATCACTGACCGCATTTCAATGTATCTTAGATTCACTCTGAAATCAGTGAAAACACAGAATATACCATTATTGTGGTACCATGTTTTTGGTACTACTTTTTTAAAGTAAGCATCTTATATGTGAGTGATGCAATCTTTTAGACCTTAATTTTACTTGGAAAAAATAGTGTTGGGCCATTGACTGGCAGGTAAACATGGAGATTTTTTTATTCGTATCAAGTTTTAATTATTCTAGAATTTTATGGTATAAATCTTAAGGAAGAAAAAAAAGTCTGGAAAGAATCCAAAGAGTGCAGCCATGAGTGATGATAATATTAAATGGCCTGGAAAATAAGATATATAAAGAAGGCTAAAAAAATAAAAAAAGGTGGTTGGCTTATAAAAGAGAATCCTGAGAAATGCATTACTAAAAATTCTATTTGAACCAAAAACAGAACATATAAAAGTGTTCTTAAATTGTACCAAGAAAAAAGGTTAAACATAAAGATGAACTGTGTTGTATACCCTTGAATCATTTCTGAGCTTGGTGCTTTTATAGCATTTTGAGGGCAAGAGTCTAAACTCCCAAGCATGTTGAATTATATTTAGTGTTACTGGGATAAAAGAAAGTGGTATTTCTTTTTATGTCTTTATAAAAATGTTATTTATTTTATCTCTATGCACACCCTTCTATGATTTTTATATATGTTTTTCTAAATGTATATTGCATAAAGTGGTTAAATGAAGAATACAAGCGGCAATGGTAGAATGAATGTATATCAAAAGGTTTTACCAGGATGGAGGAGAGTGTTTGTATGTACAAGTGCAGGGTACCATTCATGGAGAAAGTACTATATTTCAATCCCAGGAACTCAGTATTTTAGGCTCTAAAACTTTATTTTTTATATAGGAGAAATAGTTATCTTTTTGACAGACTAAGATTAGCCAAAATAAGAAGATTGTTACATAAAATCCTACTACCAATCTGTTTGACAGTGGGACATGTACCTGTCACATTTATAAGAATTTTCATCTTGGGGGTGCCTGGGTGGCTGAGTCATTAAGCGTCTGCCTTTGGCTCAGGTCATGATCTCAGGGTCCTGGGATCGAGCCCCGTATTGGGCTCCCTCCTCAGCGGGAAGCCTGCCTCTCCCTCTCTCACTCCCCTGCTTGTGTTCCTGCTCTCGCTGTCTCTCTCTGTCAAATAAATAAATAAAATCTTAAAAAAAAAAATTTTCACATTGGCGTCATCACACATCCTTTTTTGATAACTAGGGTATGTGCAGAACAAAACTATATTGTTTGTTCAGTGAATATAAAATTATAAAGTGAATTAGTGCACTAAGCAGATAGGTTAGTTTATACTATGGTCACATGTTAAACCCTAAAATCTCAGTAGCATAACTTAATGAGGGTTAATTTCTCTTGGAGATGTGGAAGTATAAACATTGACTCTCAAATATTCACTTTAAAGTGACACACACCATTCTGGCTTTCAACCAATTGGCCAGAATTAGTCACATTGCCTACTAGGAAAAGGGCTGAGAAATGTGGAAATGCATATAGATATTTGGTGAATTGTAGATGACTTTGTCCTGGTTAGACTGATTAATTATTTAATGGCATGGGATAAAATAGGCTGCTTCAACAATCTCTATTGGATGTAACTTATCAATGATTCAAACAGCTTAAAGAAGGGGGCTAATTCTTCCTTTTCTAAAAAAGCTCTGGAGTAGACATTGTTTACACTTTACTCCAAATTTGATATCTGACTATCCCCTTTTCTACTGGCATAATGCATTTAATATATTTACATTTTAAAACAATTTATAGGGGTGCCTGTGTGGCTCAGTCGTTAAGCATCTGCCTTTGGGCCAGGTCGTGATCCCAGGGTCCTGGGATCGAGCCCCGCATCGGGCTCCCTGCTTCGTGGGAAGCCTGCTTCTCCCTCTCTCACTCCCCCTGCTTGTGTTCCCTCTCTCACTGTGTCTCTCTCTGTCAAATAAATAAGTAAAATCTTAAAACAAAACAAAATGAAAACAATTTATAATAAAGTCAGCTAACTCTATAGCAGTTCTGTTTTTTTAAGGTGACTTAACATACCTGTGATTTTATCCATTAGATATTGATTTTATTTTTGAACTGGATGGGAGAGTGAGGTTGCAGACAGATAAAAAATAAATTATAAATTTATTAAATATTTTAATCAAAATTTCAATTAATCAATTACTATTTTGCTAAGGAAAAGCACAGAATTTAGAATAAAATACATTTTATTGTCTTTAATAACTGAGTCATTTTAATTAAATTGATCAATTCAATCTTTAAAAACATTTTTTTAAAAAACTTAAATCTCTAAGCAAACTAGTCAAATGAATTCACTCATTTTTTTCAAGGTACAATTTACAAATCTATTATTTTCTAAAGAATATGATTTATATCTTGTTAAAGAAACACTTGCAAAATTTCACAAAATATTGTCTTGAAATATAAAATAATTAAAATTAACCCAAGTTTTCATCAGGAGAGAAGCCTTTAAATCCAATCCATAGAGTTGAGAGTAGTAGAGTATTTGGAAAAAATGAGTTATATCTATATGAATTGTTCAAGATACTTGTAAATCAGGAAATTTAATAATAAAATACATAACATGATCCACTTTTATTTGGGGATCAAATAAATTAACATATAAGATGTGTTAAAAGATGAATAAACAAAAAATCTGGTGAAATAGTCACCAAACTCTGTATCTTGTGGATGCAATTTAATCTGAAATGTTTAAATTTTATAATTGGAAAAATTAATTAAGCTATATTTAAATAGACAACCACATAAATATCTATTACTAATTAATTAGCTTATTACTGCAAAACAAATTACCCCCAAATTTAGTAGCTTAAACAACATTTATTACCTCACAGATTCTATGGGTCAGGTATCTGGGAACCACTTAGCTGGTTGGTTCTGGCTCAAGGTCTCTCGTGAGGTTACAAACTGTCAGCTGGGACTGCAGTCTCCTCTGAAAAGTTTGACTTGGAAGAGATCTACTTTCAAGGTCACTCATGTGATTGTTGGTGAGCTTAATTTCACTAGCTGTTGGTCAAAGATTTTAGTTCCTTGCCTCAAAGGTCTCTACAAGTTTCTACAGTGTATATACATAATAGCAACTGACTTTTTCCAGAGCAAGGCATCCTAGAGAGAGGGCATACCCAAGCAAGGGCTGGAGCCTTTTATAACTTAATCTTAGAAGTGACATACCATCATTTCTGCTGTATGCTATTGGTAATAATGTACTATATGTTATATTCAATTATTGTAATGATTTATGGAATGCATTAAGCTAGGCAGTCAGGGAGGGTTACACAAGGGTGTGACTAACAGGAGACAGGGATCATTGGGTGCCAATGTAGGTAGAGACTGGCTACCACCTCTTTGTCCAGTATTCTTTATCTCCGTAATACTTACCAACTTCTTATAATCCGAATGCACATTGGTTTATTTGTACTGTGTCCCTTTACTAGAATATGGATGACATGAGAATAGGAACTTTATCTTTTGTCTGTCACTAATGTCTAGAACAATACCTGGCTCACAAGTGCTCAATAAACATAGTTTGAATGACTGAATGAATGATTAGTAAATCTATACAGAACGTTTTGTGGGGTTGGTTAGTAGCATGAATTTTTAAATTTTTATTTAGTAGAGTTCATGTTTTTATCTTTTTATTTAATTACTTATTATTTTACTCAAAACCATATATTTTAATAAGAGCTTACATTTAGCATAAGTTAGTTCAAAAGATTTTGTCTGTTCTTTTGAAGGAATTGAAAAAAAAGAGATGGGGAAATCTATTCAATTCATGTTTACAAATAGAAAAATAAGACAATGCATGTCATATTTGAAAGATATCAATAGATTATATTGTTGATAAAAAGAGAGAATACACACACATACACATCACTTCTTTATATAAAAATTTTTGGAAAAAACATGATATACTTGTAGTTATATTCAAAAGCTGTTTTTGACAGTGCAAAATAAAACTGTCTTCATATTTATTAGACCATGCATTTTCAGTCAAAGAGCAATTATATTTCTTAATATCACTAAGCACATATTAATGCTGAAAAGAAACACTGGTGAAAATTGTAATTTAAATTACAGTGAAAAACTCTGAAAAGTCAGCTTTATTAAAAAACTGCTGAAAATACAAAATGTAAGTAGGTGACTAAACACCTGGCTTAGGGGAAGAATAGAATAATGGGCTAAATAAAGAAGACACTGAGTGCTAAGAATTTAACTCTTCAAAAAATAGACTCTGAAATTATTCCAAACATTTTTGAAGACTTGAAAATAAATTGGTGTCTATTGGGAAGAAGGTGTTGTATCCAGGTCTACTAAAGAGTGGGTATGCTCCAGTTGGATAAACTGATTTGGGTCTTTTCTATTTGGTCGGTGTCCATCCATGCTGTACTGCTTCTGAAACATTTTGAGTATTATATCTGGTATTATCTATAGTTTATATTTATTTGGGGGTTAATTTGAGCATTTTTTGGTTTACATATTTGATTGACTCATATATTTGAACTTTTTCTTGCATATTTGACCAGTCTTTATAACTAAAGACTCAAGCGATATCACTATTTCTTTTCTGAAAAATTTAATTCCTTAAAAATTATGTACATTATAATCAAGGCTTCTTTACTTCCACATAACTCACAGCCTTATCAAGACCTGCAAAAGTCAACTGTCAAAAATGCTTGCTAATTGCAGGAATAATTCAGCTTCTCAACCTCACAGTGTCTCATTCTGTTTTATTTCTATCTCCCATGTCTCTGGACAGTTTTATGATGACCTTCCTAAGTACTGATCCTATATACCACCCACCAATGTGGGCATAAATAAAAGCTTTCCTTCAAACTTTTGTTTTCTTTCACTCAAATATCCATTATTCACTGAAATATCCAGTTGCCTTTCCTTTATGTTTACTTAATTTTAACATTTTTATTTCTTGAAACATGACCTAGTCTTTATCTAGCATACATTAATATGTGAAACATCACTCACTAACTACAAAAAAAATCATTAATTATCTCTTAGTGTAGAAGCAGTCTTATGCCTGTCAGTGGGATACACTGATGAACAGAATACAATCCCTGTACTTCGGAGATCACAGAAATAGAAATTGCCAGAGAAACGACAACAGAGGAGCAAATAATGCACTGACTATTCTGAAGTTTAAGTACCGCAAGTAATGAGAGAGAACAGAGAAATACTTAACTCTGTCTGGTAATGTCAGAGGCCCTCTTGGATGAGGTAATATGTAAATTAAATTTTAAAAGAGGAATAAGAAATTCCCAGATGGAAAAGAGAGTAAAATTAAGAAAAGCATATACAATAGTAGCTCTATTAAGCAACCTTCATTTAACTAATTGGATTAACTGTCCCTCTGTGATCGTCAAGACACAGCCCCAAACTGTGTTCCTCTCCTCCCATTAGTTGGGTTGTATGCTTACCACATGCTACATTTATCCTTAAAATTGCTATGTCAGATAAATTTTTATCATAATTTTATAATTAATGAAATATTACATACATAGACGAAGCAGAACAAAATGAAAGGCATTTATGTACAACCTTCTTTAAATGTTTAGGAAAGGATGAAGGTGAGTCTCTGAATACTTTGCTATCAATTTAGGTATTGATGAAAAATGGTAAAAGATACGGTAAAAAATTTTAAAGTTTTTATTATGAGGATTTTTTTTTTTTTTTTTTAAAGATTTTATTTATTTATTTGAGAGAGAGAGAACGAGAGACAGAGCATGAGAGGGAGGAGGGTCAGAGGGAGAAGCAGACTCCCCGCCGAGCAGGGAGCCCGATGCGGGACTCGATCCCGGGACTCCAGGATCATGACCTGAGCCGAAGGCAGTCGCTTAACCAACTGAGCCACCCAGGCGCCCCTATTATGAGGATTTTTTACTCAGATTACTTTTCATTAGATTCTTGCTTTATTTCCATTTTCCCAAACTGCATATGGATATGGTTACTATAAATCATGCAATTCCAGTCAGTGGGCCCACACTAAAGAAAACACTAACTCCACAACTGAATATCTTTTTTAAAGATTTTATTTATTTATTTATTTTTGAGAGAGAGACAGAGCACGAGCCGGGGGTGGGGTGCACTGGGAGAGGGAGAAGCAGGATCCCCGCTGAACAGGGAGCCAGATGCAGTACTCAATTCCAGGAACCTGGGATCATGACCTGAGCCGAAGGCAGATGCTTAATGGACTGAATTGTTTTAACTTACAGCACATTGCTTAAAACATGAATGTATTTTATTCTTTCCCACTTGCCAGATTTTTTCAGTGAACTACTAATCGTTAGAAATTTTTTTCAGTGAACTAACCATTAGAAATATATAACCTTTTCAGATAAGAGGGATTCTAAAAATCAGAAAAAGTAACAAAACTATGGCCCCAAAGCCATTATTTTAGAAAAAAAAAGATCAATAATATTTTTCCATTCTTCTTAATGATCGATTTATATTGCCATTAGAATGTGAAACAATGTTCAAGGCTAGGTTTAAAGTGAACATCTATTACCATGAAGGAGAAAAAAGAATTCAAGAGAAGTTAGTTCTCTGTTTTTTCAAAAAGAAATGTCAACAACCTCTGTAGTAATCACAAAAATTACACAAAATGTAATAGGAACAAAAATTAGCCATTATGTCATAGAGGACGTTCCCTGAATGTTCCCTTTTACTACGTTGTTGGAAGAAGAGTTTTTTCTTTCACACAATCCATTTATATGCCAAACATTGTGCAGGCTACTCAGGTTATTCAAGAAAGGTCCTTCTCTTCTAGGAGGTAAGATCTGGTGGGAGGCGAAACAAACAGAAAATTCTAATTCTGTGCTATAAAGAAGTTCTACAGTTATAGGTACTATACCAGTGTATTATTTTCCTATTGCTGCTTTAACAAATCACCAGAGACTTGGTGGCTTACAACAACACAAATCTACTATCTTAGAGTCCTAAAGTTCAGAAGTCAGAAATGGGTCTCAGTGAGGTAAAGTCAGGATTTAAGAAAGGCTGTGTGTGACCGTTGTAGTCTCTAGGATGGACTCCATTTCCTTGTCTCTTCCAGCTTCCTGAGACTGCCTGCATTCCTTGGTATGTTGCGTTCTTCAATCTTCAAAGCCAGCAATGGCCGTAGAGACTCTCTCACACTGCATTGGTCTCACTCTCCTTTCCTCATACCTTCCTTGCTCTGACTGTGAATCTCTTGGCTTCCTCCTTCACTTATAAGGCCCCTTGAGATTACACTGGGCAACCCAGATAATCCAACATAATCTCTCCATCTCTTCACTTAAGCACATCTGCAAGGTCCTTTTTTCCATGCGAGGTAGCATATTCACAAGTGTCAGGGGTTAGGTTGTGAACATCATTGCGAGATTACTATTCTGCATGCCACTAGATATAATAAGCATATGGTGCTATGGGGTCTGTTGCAGCAAAACAGTGACCACTAATTCCGTATTGACCATCATCAACTTCCATCCCAAGAGGAATATGACCTCAGATATCCTCCTTTAGGAGGAGCAGGAAATGAAAAATGTGAAATATCTTCCTTTAGGAGCAGGAAAAAGAAAATGTGAAAAACAGTTACTTGATAAAACAAATATGCTTCTTTTTTCATGGTCTTAAAATTCCATCACTGTGTTCATGTGAATTATGCAAGTTTTAGAAAAAATAGTCCAGAATCCATTCTTGAATGAGGTGAAAACTGGACTGAGTCTTAAAGGAAGAATTGGAATTTGGCAAAAAATAGGAAATGAACGTATATTGGAAGAACAGCAAATATAATGCAGGGATTCGCATATGTAAGGAACCTCTGCCACATTAAAGGACAAAGGTAATGCATATCAGGAAGAGAAGAAAGATAAAATTGGGAAAGTAGGCAAAATTCAAGTCGTGAAAGAGGTTGTGTTATATACTGAGAAGTTTTAGTTTGTCACATGAACCAAGTGAAGACCATTGGCATTTTAGAATGATTGCTCTAAATCCTTTGTGAAAGAAAACTCTAAAATTTCAACCTGAATATTCAGGAATCTTACCGGGTCAAGAAGCAGAATAGAGATGATTATATTGATACTTCAAACCTAACTGCTAAATATTATATTTTCTTCCAAAAACATACACTTTCTTTGGACACCTCCATTTTTTATACCATTATTCTCTATCTTGTATCTGAAACCTCCAATTTATTTTTTTTAAATCTTTCTTCCCCCTTGACACGCACATATATCTGATGGATACCACCCTTCTATGTCTTCCTTTTAAAAAACCTGTAAGACATTTTCACCACCATAATATTAGTCCAGAGCCTTAAGACCCAAATTCTCTCTCCATTTAGATGCTGTCCACTTGAATTCATTATGACGAAAACCAGATTATACACCCCCCCAACAAACATGGTTAAATAATTACCTTATAATTTGAAAGAAATATAGAGGTCATAATTTTGAGGTCAGTTGTATTCATGGATACCCCCTGTTCACCTTTTTATTTACTTACATGTTTGGATAAATCTTCAGTTTCAGAAAAAGTAGACCCCTCCTAATAAGCCAAATTCACTATATTCCTACTTTTCATGGTTTTCCTTACTATCAAACTTTCTTTCATGTATTAATTTATTCATCTAGTCAACAAAATAGCGATCTCTAATAGATAACACTTTACTCTTTCCTACAGATACAGATATTATATATTATATGACAAAACATAATACTATACACAAACAATGAATCATGGAACACTACATCTAAAACTAATGATGTAATGTATGGGGATTAACATAACAATAAAAAATTAAAAAAAACATAATACTATATATGATACATATTTTATATATATATTAAACATTATATATATATATATATATATATATATATATATATATATATACCCTACTGACAAACTCCTCAGTGAAGGAGGCAGAGAGATAGCTACATGTCATTTAGGATTAAATGAAGTGTTTTATTCTCTTGTTATTATTTTTTTTAATGGGAGAGTGTTAGGCATATTAACTGTTAAATGAAAGTGACTTATAGAGAGAAAGTTTGAAAGAAAAAGCTTCAACCAAAGGAGCAAGTTGGTGAGGAAATAATACACTATAGATTCCAGAGGATAGGTGAAGAAAGAAGAAATTTAATTTTGGATAGAATAAAGGACCCTTCTACCACTGATATCAATCAACCATTAATGTATAAATATTTATTAAGGATTTTCTATTCTCAAGGCTCAAATATATGACACTATTTCTGTTCTTGTGGAACTTACAGCTCCTTATTAGATGAGGCAGATGTTAATAAAATCACAAACATGTAACATTGCAATTACAACAGAGTAAGATCTATGAAGATAAAGCACACGCAGAGCTATGAGAGGGTAAAGCCTTATTACTGGAGACCAGGGAAGGGTTCCCTGGAGAAATTAAACTGTGATATGAAGGAATAATAACAAATAAACACATAGAGGAGGGCAAAGTGAAGGAACATGTAAAAGGCTCAATGGTGAAGGATGAGCTTCCATTAAGCAAAGGAAAGGCCAGTGTGATAGAACATAGACACTAAAAGTAATATAGCACCATGAGGGTTTATTCAATCTTTTTGTTAAAAATTTGAAGCTTTTTGAGTAAGGATTTTGACCTGATTAGACTTGCTTTGTGAACTGATTGCCTCAGTAGAAATCGGCAAGAGTGGATGCAGAGGGAGAAGTTAATAGAATTGCATTGCAATAACCCAGATAGGAGATTATAGCAGCTTGTTTTGGGGAGGAGAATGTGGAGATCAAGCAAAGAGGATGGGTTCTGGAGATCCGTTAGGGATAAGCTCACCAGAATTGCCAAGTGATGTAGAGAATGAAAGAATGTCGAAGTGTAAACAATGATTTCTAGTTTTCTGTCTTGAGAAAGCGAATATATGCTAATACTATTCTGAGTTGAGTACCAGTTAAAGAGAATCAGGTTTTTGGGGAGAGGATAAGGAGTTACTATTCATTTAAAGATGAAAATTGATTTCCTCTGAATTATGAAGCATTTCTGATGCCTGGGATAAGATGGTGGGAGCACTCAAGTCTGAGGCAACAGGAGATTGGTAATGGCTTGGAATAGGGGATGTGAAGTGCTTATTTTTCCACTTCCAAATGGAGTTTTACATTGAAACATGGTGGAAAGATTTCACTCATAATGGTACTCAGGAATCCTGGATTTATGTAGGGATAAACATGGAGGCTTAGGACTCTTTCTACTTTTTGGTTCAACAGCATGGATTTGGAAGTGTAAGGAGAATATGAATTGTTGAAACAGCTAAAAAAAATTAGGAAATTTTGGCCCAAATGTGGAATGCTAGATTTGAATTTCCACATTGCCATTAGGGTAATGTTAAGGTTTAAGTGCTGGTTATAGATGGAAGTGAGCTGCACCTATTTTACTGATACCATCTCTTTTTCCAGTTGTGCGACGTTAGGCAAGTCATATAAATTCTTGGCACTTATATTTCCAATTTGTCAAATGGGGATAATAACAACAGCCCTTTCACAGGCTAGCTTGTGTTTTAAATTAATTAGTAAGTAAAATGGTTAGCAAATATCAAAAATGTAATGAATTCCCCACAAATGTTATTTTTATTATATATAAATACATGGATTTCTTTTTTTATCTCCATAAATACTCTGTGATATATCTTGAATTCAGAAAACTTCTGACTCCTAGCACTTAGCAGAAGAAAATAATACAACCAATTTTAACACATAGTTCTTTTGTAAATCTTTCTCTGAGGGATAAGAAAATAGTAATACTGTACTTGTCAACAAATTAGTAGCAGTTTCTCAGTTGGACTAGAATTCTAATGACTATAAATAACAAAATTATTGTTTTACCTGTTAAAAGTACTTCTTTTGTATATTTCCATATATACGCATTATGGTCTCATGACTCTGCTAGTTTCTTCTTCTTATTATTTTAATTATTATTAAATTATTATTACAAGTTTGATGCCACTTGACATTTTCAATATTAAAAATTTCTTTTAAAAGTGAGATCACAATTAAACTGGCATTAAGTAGCCTCTCCTCGTATAAACACAGTCCTCTGTAAATAAAAGAAATACCATTGCTGAACTACTTACCACTTCTAAATTACCTGCTACATGTATAATCTTATATATAATCCATGTAAGATACTTGTAAGCTAGGCAGTAAGCTGAGGAAACCATGGCTGGAGACAGAGGTATATTTGGCATTCTGTGACGACTAAGTAGTGGGCACAGCATTCAAATCCAAATGCCTATCTGGTTTCACATATGATTTCATTGTTACTAGATTTGTCTTTATCTCAAGAAGAATTTGAGCTATCTGTAGTGGAGGTTGGGAGTAATTTAGATAAGAGAAAATTTATTTCATTTTACAAAATATCTTCTAGTAGCATTCAGGTATCATCAAATGTTCTTGAGGAAAATAAAATGCTCTGTGTTGGAAGCACATGGCATGCACAACCGCAGACTCTGTAGTAAATGCTGCCGAAATTAGGGAAGTTGCAAATGATATTTTTAGAAGTGTACTAGTGACAGATCAGATTCCTGCAGACTAGAAAGTGGTTGTCATAACACATTTATCGGAAAGGCATTACGTGATGACAAGTACAGGAACAGAAAATTGGTTAGTTTAACATAAATTATAAGGGAACCTATATTAGAAAACCAAGTGCAGAGAATAAAGGCTCACAAAGACATGCCACACTCAAAATAAAAAATAAAACTGCTTCGGTATTGCTTCAGTAACTTATTTTGGTTATTCATTTTAAGACACACTTTCAATCACCTGTGGGATAGACACTGACATTTATGTTTATACTAGTTTCCTACCTAAAATCATGCGTTTGTTTCTAATACAGCCAATGTGGTAATGATTCAAACTAAAGTGTGTACAGATATCAGTACTAATCTTCAAATTAAATATATTAGGATGACTTTGTGCTTGTTCTTCTCATAAATATATTTGGCCATTCAATTATCTAACAAGGAAATACTAGATGTATAGGTTAATTATTGCTGTCCATCCAACCATCCCAAATGCAATGGCTTAACATAAAAATTACTTATTCTCATGCATTTGTGGATGCTCAGAGTTTGTTGATATAGACTATGCTTTGCTTAAAACTGTGGGCCTGGTTAAGCTTAACTAGGACAGCTCTACTTTAGGTGAATTTGTCTTGGGGACTAGGTTATAGAGGTAATAGCTCCCAGGTGTGCTGGTTAATTTTAGGTAAGCTTGACTGGGCCACAGGGTACCCAAATATTTGGCCAATATTATTCTGGGTGTCTGTGAGGATGTTTTCAGGTAAGATTAATGTTTGAATTGACTGGGTAAAGTAGACTGTCTTCCCTAATGTGAGTGGTGTTCATCCAATCAGCTGGAGGTCTGAACAAAAAGCACCCTGGTAAGTCAGAAGAAACTCCTTTCCCTAACTGCCTTGAGCTGGGACTTGGGTCTTTTCCTGTCTTTGGACTCTAACTGAAACACTGGCTCTTCTTGGGTCTTGAGTCTGCAGGTTTGATGATTGCAGATCTCAGGATTTCTCAGCCTTCAAAATCATATAAGCCTATATATATATATATATATATATATATATATATATATATATATATATGTATGTATGTATATATACCCCTCCTATTGGTTCTGTTTCTCTGGAGAGCCTTCACTACTATACTTGGGGAATCTCTTCTCAAGAAACCATACATTTTCTTAATGTGTGAACTCAGAACTGGTTCGCTGCTACTTTCTTCTGGTTCCTATTAGCTAGACTAATCATGTCTAAGCCTGAAGTCAGTGGGGGAGAAAAGGACGCCATGCTCCTTATGTGGTCATGGTGAAGTGCTAGCGCACTTCTGCAGACTCTAAGCCAAGGGTGGCTGGTGGCCCAGCGAGACGGAAAAAATGACCTGGAGACAGCAATCAGGTCTTAGGTTTATTGGAAGCACTTCTATGCAGTCGGTCCAGGAGTGGCAGACTGGACAAAGAATCTGCTGCCGGGGTCTATCTGCAGCAAGCCTTTAGAGTGTAGCAACTAGCCTAGCAGCTCTCCATAGCCTCTTCCCTCCTTACATGACAGGTGTTCCAAGGAGATCAAGGCCTGCCATCTGGACATTCTTCAATGCAAAGAAGATGCTCTGGGTTGGCGATGCCCAAAGTCCCTGACTGTGAATGCTGAACAACATGTTTCTCTACATATCCTGCTTGATGGGAATGTAGAGGGAAGACAGGATCTGTATATTCTCAAGATAGTGATGACCAGGGGCATTCAGGGTGTGCTTGCTCAAACCAGCCATCCAGCACACCCAGCACGTCCTGTACACAAGGGTGAAGATTTGGGGCCATTTGTTCATAGTACTTCAGTAGAGGTCACATGAGGATCCTCATGAGCTTTGATTTAATATCTCTTTGTTGGTTACTTTACTAATGAAGATAATAAAACTGATCACCTGTGGAGTACATTTTCTTTACATAAAATTTAAGGATCAGACATATAATTTAGGAAATTACACTGTAAATGTCATTTCTTTCCAGGATTAGAAGCAACTGTAAAAATTGCCCTGATAAAAACATAACTGTAAAATTAAGAGATAGTAGCTGCTTTAGAGGATTAAAATCCCTTACATTTGGTTTTGGTTTTAGTAAATATGGTCATTAGAACTAGAAAATTAAATTTTGCACTAACTTTCACTCACTCCAAAAAACTCAGAATATACATGAAGGAAATGCTCCAGTATGAAAGATAAAGACAACGAGAGAGAGAGAGAGATTGAGAGGGCAGAAATCTTTTTTCAAAAATTATAGTTTATATTCTCAAAAAGAACAAATATATTGCATATGAAAACAAAGATCATAATATTACAATAAATCACAATAAAAAAAGAACATTTAGAGAACAAGAAAGAGGTCTTAGGAGTTAAAATATTATAAAGAAATATAAATTCAATGTAACACAGGGAAAATAATTTGAGGAAAGCTTCTGGAAAGTAGAACAAAGATGAAAAAGAGATGGAAAGTAGAAAGAAAAATTAAAGCATTGACCCAGGATGTCCAATATCCAATTTCCAGAAGGCAGGAACATAGAAAACAGAAAGGAAGTCACTGTTTAATGAATATTACAAGAATACTGCCTTTCTTCTCTCCCAAATTCCCAGAACCAAAGAATGGGAATTTTATCAAACTTTTAAAATAGTAACATCTGATGCTATTTAAAATGTTTCACAATGTAGAAAATGAAAGAAAAATATTTTGAATATTTTTATTAAAAAAACCCCACATACACCTAACCATGACTTAAAAAAAAAAAAAGGAAGCCATTGATTTGCAATTGGCATAATTATTACGAGCTAATGAGGCTGAAGTTTGTGTAGAAGAATAGAATGTTAAAAGGCTCTGAGGTAAACGGAAGAATGTACTATAGTGTACTTTAAACAAGGACAACGTTCAAGTAGCAAAGACAGTAAAGGTAGAGAACCGATATGAGAAAAGGTTGGAAAAGTAGGCAGACGTTGGAAAAGGGAAAGTCTCCTGGGCTTGTTGAGGAAGTTGACATTAACATTAAGTACAGTAGGATGGCATTGGAGACTTTTGAGCAAAGGAAAGAAGTGGTCAGATGTGTCTAATTATGAAATATGTTTGATTATGATGATTTCCTCAATTTGCAATCTTAGAGAATACTCTTGGTGTCTAATCATGGGTCACAGAGAAAATGTGTACTTGCTCATGAATCTGATAATGAATCATGAGATTCAAGTTACATGTAGATAGAACAGGTGATTATCTACATTATATAATTTCACAGACAAATAGAAACTAATGATAGCTTCTTATTCCTCTAATCCCCTACCCCAATATGGCTTAGAAGAGACAATACATTGTTCTCAATTTACACAAAAGAGCAAAAGACCATAAAAAGCCTTCAGACTATCTTATCATGGTCACTTTTTAAAGTAAGTTTTTCAAACCCTTCTTTTAAGGATCTGATTCTTGTTTTCCAGGCTTATTCTTTGCCCTTTTATCCTTTATACACCAAGGTCTCTAGCTACTGAGATACTGGTTTTTCCCCTTCACTAGAATTTACATGCCAATTATTCATTATGTACTGTTAGTTGTCTGGGGCCAGAGATGATAACATTTTTATCCTATGATTATTTATGAAATGTATGCCCAGCATATTTTTTTTGTCAGATACTATGCAATACACCAGGGACAAAAAGATATTAAGATAGAGTTTTGTCTTGATTCTAGTAGTACTGGCTTATAGCACATGTTAAGTATATATTTCTTGACTGTCTGTTACTATGCACTGAATTAATGCTTCTTGAATACTCAGTTTGCTTTTTTTTTTTTAAAGATTTTTATTTATTTTTTGACAGAGAGAGACAGCGAGAGAGGGAACACAAGCAGGGGGAGTGGGAGAGGGAGAAGCAGGCTTCCCTGCTGAGCGAGGAACCTGATGTGTCAGTTTGCTTTTTAACATTTAAAGTTTAATTTTAAGTAGATAAAACTTTATTCCCAGACAAAAATTTATTAGCTATCTTTCTTATCAAAAAATATCTCTATAATAGAATTTAGTGCCCATCACCTTCACCCCTAGTGTCCTACCAACACTATGTTACATTACATGGCAAAAGAGACTTTGCAGATGTAATAAAGATTACTAATCAGTTGACTTTAAGTTAAGAAAATGGTCTTGGATTATCTAGGTAGGCACAGTACAATCACATGAGCCCTTCAAAGCAGAAGAGGAAGTCAGAGTGATGCAGGTAAAGGATAAATCAAAGAGATTTGAAGCATAGGAGGACTCCACCAGTTGCTGGCTTGAACATGGAGGAGACCATGTGGAAAGCATAAGGAAATGAATTCAGCCAATAACTAGTCATCTTGGAAAAGGACCCGAAACCCTAGATTGAATTGCAGACCTGCTGACACTCTAATTAATACACTGAGCAGAGAATCCACCTATGCCATGCCCGACTTTTGACCTACTAGCACTGTCAGATAACAAATGAATGTAGTCATAAGCCGCTATATTTGTAACTTGTTATGCAGCGGTAGAAATCTAACACACCAAGTCAATGCTCATTACTATTGTGGTTTTAGTTACCCATACTACACTTCAATGTTAAGAGATTTAACCACATAGAAAAATGATACATTTAATTAATTAAATTTAATTGTATGTTTAATTTAAAGAATTATAATGATGACACTGTATTTACAATTAGTGAAAACATAATCAATGTAAGGGCAGTATGCAATTTGCATCAGTTTCTAAAGAGGTTTTGTGTTACAATAGAAAAAGCACTGGAACAGCAACCAAAACAGCCGACTTCAAGTCCAACACTAGCCACGTGTCAGTGAGCAAATCTGTTGTTTCCCCTGCATGCTATATTTCTTGTATTTTAAATGGATGTCATACTGGCTCTCGTCTCCTCTCAAAGGGCTGTGAAATTCTAATAAGATAATATGTATAAATGCACTTTATAAAGTATGAAACATAATGCAAATGTGACACAATTATTACTAGACTGCTCCTAAGTGAAATATTAATGTTTATATTTTCTCAGTTAATTCTGAATAGTTTCCATAATTCCACAGTAATTAAGTTTCATAAGTGATATAGCTTCTTCAAAAAGGTAAATAGATTGATGGATGGGTAGGTAGATAGGTAGTTAAAGAGATGTGTATTCAGATTTAAAAAAAAATGATTGTTCTCAGGAAGATTTGAAATGTACTTAGAAAACCCCTTTTTCTGAATAAATGATTTTAGAGGTTTAATATCATTGCAAATATCTCAACTCATTAGATACCACTGTGTAATTTACATACTTTTTAAAAGCAAAGTTGCTCGAGCAGCAAATTCAAAGTGACAAGACTCTCTATATCATATATGTGGCATTATTAATTTTACCACATCTCCAGGAGATGCTAAAAATAGTATGTCATTAAATTATAGATGTGCACAGAGTTCTCTAAGGTCTAGGTACTCAGAAGTAAAAGATGAAGGCATTAAAAAGCTCATTAATATAAATAATAGTATGAGCAAAACAGATACGGCCTTAGGCAGTACAATTACTGGTCAATAACTCCTTATCAGTTGTCTGTTATCATCTCTTTTATTTTTAGTACTTCACTTCTTATCCTTTGATCTGGTAATTCTTGTTTTACACCTCGGCCCTTCTGTTATTTTCTGGCAAACAAACTGACCTAGTAAAGATTCAACTTAATCAATCTACATTTAAAAGTTTTCACTAAATCTTTATTAATACTGAATGTGAAAGGTTCAAGATTTTTTTTTTCTTTTTCAGTGATTATCAAGATCTGACTGTGATGTGCATTGGTATGCTTTTCTATATTCTGATTGGACTTGTTGAACTTTTATCTGTGGGCTCATAGTTTTAATCAAATTAGGATATTCCTTGGCCATTATGTTTTCAAATATTTTTTCTTCCCCTTTCAGATCATACACTCTTTGTACTTCATTCTGTTACCATGTCTTCCAGCACACTGATCTTTTCTTTTGCAGCATGTAACCTGCTGTAATACCATCCAGTGTATGATTTGTTTGAAATATTCTTTACACCTCTAAAAGTTCTGTGTTCTTCTTCTTCTTCTTCTTCTTCTTCTTTTTTTTTTACAAGTTTTCGTACCATTGCTATCTTCTAGTCCATTCCTCATCCTATTCGTAGTATTGTTTATATTCTTGGGTATTTGGGGGGTATATATTATAGCTATTTTAAGACACTTGTCTGGTAATTCCCTTATCTCTGTCATTTCTGTATCCCTTTCATTTGATTCATTTTTCTGCTACTAACAGGCCATATTTTTCTTAGCTAGTAATTTTGTATTGGACCTAGACCTTATACATTTTACATTGTTGAGTGATGGATTTTGTCTTATTTCATTCAAGAGGTTTGGACTTTTATGTGGCATAGTTACTTGTAGTCAATTTGATCCTTTGGGGGCAGCTATTAAGCATGATGAGGATGGGTTCAAAGAAATAATCCAGAGCTAATTTGGCTCAACTTCTAAAGTGATACCCATTTGTGAACTATCCCTGAGGCCCCATAAATTTAAATGTATTTCTGCTTCTGACATTTTTTTCAACTCAAGGATTTGTTTAGATTGGTGTTACTCCACCCACATGGAATTTCACCCTTTTCACCTACAGACAGATAATAAGATAAATATTCCAGGAGACCTTTCTGTAGCTCTCTCTCTCTGAGCTGTTGACTCCTTCTCCAGTGGTCTTCCCAGCATGGTTGAGCCTTCTTCACCTCCTTTAACTCTGACTCCTGGCTCTTCATCTTATTGAGATTGCTTGGTTTTCTTTGGTTTCTCTTTCCCTGGATGACAGCCTGGAAACTGCCTTCAGAAAATAACCTACTTTAATCATCACGTTGGTTTATTTGTTTCCTTTCTCTCAGGGATGACAGTCCTGTGTTGGCTGTTGTCTAATGTCTGAAACCTGTTGTTATATATATGTATGTATAAACAGGGTCATTCTCATACCAGTGAAATGCCCTTGAAGCTACAAAAAAAAGTAATTTTCCTATTTCTTTTCACTGAAAAGGTCCAGAAATAATGATATATCATAGACATAAGGATATCCAGTACCTAGATCTTTGTTTTAAAATATGATTAAGGGGCGCCTAGGTGGTTCAGTCATTGAGCGTCTGCCTTTGGCTCGGGTCATGATCCCAGGGTCCTAGGATCGAGCCCCTCATTGGGCTCCCTGCTCGGCGGGGAGCCTGCTTCTCCCTCTTCGACTCCCCCTCTTGTGTTCCCTCTCACTGTGTCAAATAAATAAATAAAAATCTTAAAAAATATTGATTAATCACCAAAATAAACCAGAACTCCTTAGGACAATGGGTGATTTTAAATATGGGACAAGGAAAGTCAAAAGATTAGCCTGGAAATTCTTGTTACATGAGAATGTAAAAAAATTCTTACAGAATTGGTGAAGGTGTGTCAAATTTTTATAGGTGCCTCGACAGCTCATATGGACATTTGGCAAACACTTCAGGAGTTCCAATGATACACAGATGGGCCAATGTTTTAGGAGTAAGGATCTTTCTGAAAATAAAGAGCTACATTATAGGAATAATAGAATTAATACAGATTCATCTCAATAAAGACTAAAACAAAGCCTTCACAGGATAAAGAAGATCCACCAACAGGGCATCTGGGTGGCTTAGTCGGTTAAGCGTCTGCCTTTGGCTCAGGTCATGGTCTCAGGGTCCTGGGATTGAGCCCCGCATTGGGCTCCCTGCTTGGAGGGAAGCCTGCTTCTCCCTCTCCCACTCCCCCTGCTTGTGTTCCCTCTCTCGCTGTGTCTCTCTCTGTCAAATAAATAAACAAAATCTTTAAAAAAAAAATAAATAAATAAATAAAATCTTTAAAACAAACAAACAAAGAAGATCCACCAACAATTTAACTGTCATGTAGAAAAATTCAACACTCTTTCAATGAAGATAACAAAATCAAGATTCCCTATAGCTTTTCATCTATAATGTTTCATACATAATTAAAACTTAATAGACATGTGAAGAAGCAGGAAAATGTGATCCATAACCAAGAGAGAAAACAAGTGAAGAAAAAGAAATAGATGGTGGATTTGTTGAAATTAGCAGACAAGGACTTCAAGATAACTACTAGAAATATGTTAAATAATTGGAATGGTAAAGAGACAGGAGATTTCAGGGGAGATAGGAAATCTCTTTAAAACATACGTTAAAAAAATCTCAGAACTAAAAAGGTACAATACTTAAAATAAAATTATTGAATGGGACTGATGTCAGATAGAACGCTGCAAAGAAAAGAATCATTATATGTGAAGACCAGCAAATAGAAACTAATTTGATGCACAAATTATCTAATCTGAAACACAGACAGAAAAAATGATTGAAAGAAATCAACAGAGCCACAATGACCTAGGGGATAATAACAGGCAGTCTAAAATACATGTAATTGGTGTCCTAAAAGGAGGAGGGAAAGTGGGGGAAAAAAATATTAGTGCTGCCCTCAAACAACTGTTTAAAACATCAACTCACACAGCCGAGAAGAAAGAAAACCCCAAGGTGGATATGCACAGTGAAAACCACCCCAGATCACAGCATAACCCAACTACTTAATCTAAGATATAAAGAAACATCTTGGAAGCAACCAGTTTAAAAAAAAAAAAAGAAAGAAAGAAAAGAAAAAGATGAGAGAGCAACGTGTACAACGGAGACACAATAAACAGGATAACTAATTTATCAGCAGGAATAATGGAGGGCAGAAGGCAATAAAACAGCATCTTAAAAGTACTTTAAAAAACACACATTTACCTAGAATTTTACAGATAGTGAACGTATCCTTGAAAAAGGAAAGCAAGTAAAGACACGTTCAGATGAACAAAACTCAAGAGAATAGGTTGCTAACTGAGCATCACTGCAAGAGCCATTATGGGAAGTGAATCAGCCTGAAGAGAATGGAGTGGAAATAATTCTTGCGTTATATGTGAAGAAGTATGATATTAATTCAAGGTAGATGAAAAGTTAAGGAAGCATATTGTACTCCTTAAAATAAGCACCATGAAACTAATTGGAAGAGTTAATAATAAAATTCCACATAGGAGATAAAATGGAATACTAAAAAAAGTGATTTTAAAGGAAAGCAGCAGCAGGTTGGAAACTGGGGACTTGGGGGCTCCCAGCTCAGTGCTTTGCTTTTTTAAGGTGAACTGGACCCTGTAACCCCACAGCAGAAAATTACTAAAGAAATAGATGGCTTTTTAGATAAATCGAGGGAGAAGATTAAAATTGGAATGTGAGGCACGTAGGACTTTGAGAAAGTGCAGGAGCAACTGGGAAGTGATAGGGTTGAAGAATAGGATTATATTTTTTTCCAGAAAATGGCTTGGTAGCACACAAAGATGGGAACCTCTGTGTAAACAGAATATTCAAGATCAGCTAGGTGAGGCAATCAACTACTGTCTGAGCTACATTGCAGAAATTGAACTTCCAAAGAGGGGGTACTTTCATTGCAATTCTAAATGGGATATTAAATGCAATTCTAAGTGAGATGTCTCCTTTGGAGACACTAACTTGAGATGTCAAATTTCACTGAAAGATCCTTTTTCGTATTAGACCTGGTAGGGCTTCCCAAAGGCATTATTCACCTTAGTTTCTCAGGGATCAGGTAAGAGACTGGTAATTAATAAGAAACAGAGCTGCACTTTATTTCTCTGACAATCTTTTAATAAAGGTGTCCACCCAGGCCCTCACCCAGACTTTGACTTAAGGGGTGGGAGCTGCTGTCATGTGACCTTCACTCCCCCTTCTACATTTGGCAAGTTCTTTGTGAAACCAGAAGGAACCTCAAGGCCCTCATCCGTAATACAGTTGAAGAGAGCTTTCCAACTAAAGGGTTCATGGGTCACTTTTCAGTAGATGGAAATGTTGGGACCCACAAACCTTCCACAGATTGGTGTTGGGACTAGTTCAATCCACAGGTGGCCTCTGCTGGGGGCTCACCTACCTGAATCCCCTGTCCAGGGGAGCCCCATGCTCTGCGTCCGGGACCTCCCAGCCCCTAACCAGGTGCTTTCATCACAGATAAACCTGGTTCCTTCCAAACCTTCAGGCCACTCAGGCTTATCTCTCTCAGGATTGTGTTGCAGGAAAGCAAGAAGAAAAGCCAGCTTGTGGAGTCTGCCCCCCTCACCCACCCTCATTTACCACCCACAGGATGGAACATACCTCAGTGATTCCCAGGACACGACATTTAGTGGCCCTTTTCCTCGTTGAATTTTGCAAATGACATTGAACTGACCTTTCAAAATGAAAAGTAACAAAGTGATTTCCTAAAAAATAAGAAGAAAATTCAAAGAAGAAGTCAGTAGGAACAATGGAACAAAGAACACATGATGGAAAATAGAAGACAAATAGCAAGAAGACAAATATATCAATAATTATGTTAAATATATGTGGACTTAATGTGCCAATGAGGAGTCAGAGATTGTCAAATTAGATAAATAAGCAAGACTCATTTATATGCAGTTTACAAGAGATTACGAGAGATTTTGAACACAGGACTGGGTGTCATACGCAAACCATAAATCATGGAACACTACATTGAAAGCTAATGATGTACTGTATGGTGACTAATATGACATAATAAAAAAAAAATAAAAACTAAAAATTTTAAACACAGGAAAGTTGAAAGCAAAAACAACAGAAAAGATACACTATGTGAACACAGAGCATAATACAGGCTGATGTGACAATACTAATATCAGATAAAGCAGACCTCTGGACATGGGGTATTACCCAGGTATAAGAAATATTCATAATGATAAAAGGGTCAATTTAACAAGAGGATCTAAAATATTAAACCTGTATGTGCCTACTAACAGATCTCAACAAAACATGAAGTACTAACTGTTACAACAAAAGGGATAGCTAGAGAAATCCATCATTATTATTGGACATGTTGTATGATCTTATTTACATATATTTCTAGAACATAAAATGCTAATCTAATCTGAGAAAAATCTCAATAATGGTTGTTTTTGGTGAGGGTTTACTGTAAAGGGTAAGAGGTATTTTCTCAGGATGATAAAAATACTTATTTTCTTGATTGGGAGGATAGTTTTACAGAAGTACACATTTGTTAAACTCCTCTAGCTATATACTTAAATCTGTGCACTTGATGGTGTGGTTGTAGAGCAGAAGTTGGCAAATGATGCCCCAAAGGCTACATTCCGCTCACCACTTGTTTTGTATGGTCCGCAAGCTGAGAGTGGTTTTTCCTTTGTAAATGGTAGGGAAAACATGAAAAGAAGAAAATATTGTGTGATGAGCAAAAAGTTACATAAAATTCAAACTTCAGAAACCATAAAGTTTTATTATAACACAGCAAAGTAAAAGGATGAGAAGAGATACATCATGCATGGTAAAGCTGATAGGGTTTTCTTAGTATCAGAGAAAGTAGGCTTCATGGTGAGGGTTTTTGCCAGATACAAAGAAGGAGAATTCAAAAAGGTAAAAGTTGAAAGTGTTGCAGGCATTGCTGAGCAAGAGCCCAGGAATCTGGAGGGCAGTAAGCCTTCAGACCCTCCATAACAAAACCCGCTGTAGAGTAATTGCAACAGCAAGATATTTCTTAATCATGAGCCATGCAAATAATCAGCTCTTTCACATGATACAAAGTGACAGATGGGGTCATGCAACAGATTTAGTAAGAGGAGTGTAAATGATTATGTAGGCTATAGGAGTGGATACAATTTGGAGGCTGTGAGATAAGGAGATAACTGGTTTCTGCCTACACAGTTTCAGCAGCTTTGCAAAGATGAGATTTATAAATACTTTATAAATTAAAGAAATTAACTACAGCATCACTAAACTGAAAGTACCACCTACACCACTTGCACAATTTTCTATTAATAGTGAGTGAAGCATTAGCTGCCAAGGCCTTGGAATAAATTATTATGGAATTAGACCTTGCAGAGATGAGTTATTGCCTCTCATATGCACATTACTTGTAGCAAGAAAATACCATATTTGGAGTCAATCTCTTGTAAAGTCCAAAAGCTACACACAGTTACAATGACATAAGAGCTTAGACTTACAGCCTTATTAGTGTTTTATAGAAATGAGGTGGAGAAGAGAAAATGGGTAATAATTTAAATGAAGATGAGATGGTTCTTCAAGACTTTTTGGCCCTTTTCTGGTCTCTCAGCTATTTCCAAGTACAAGCAGGCATTCCTCGTCTTAAGAAAAACTCATTATTCTATGGCACTACTCATTAAGGAGAGAATAAATTCAGTATTAGTTACATGGATGATTAGAGTTAGAAAATGCTGAGGCCCATGTTTAATTAATTGTGGTATATCTTTGCAATGTGGGTGAAAGGAGGTTTCAGATCAGGATCATCTGCCTATAATTAACATAGTGATTATAACTCTTACTACAAATAACAAACCCGTTGAGTATTGCTTATTGAAAAGGAAAATGTATCAGTGGGATGGAATATCAAGGTAATTCGCAGTTCATAAGGGCCTCATGTGGCCAGGCCTTATGAAAGAAACTGGAACCACCACGTGATTACTGTCAGGGCTTTCTCTCCATCTTCACTCTCGGCTGTTTCCTTGTTCAGTTGCGCCACTGACCAACATTCTCTTGTTGCTGAAAATGGCGGCCATTAGCTCTCAAGTTTAGAATCTTCTTTTGAAGAGGGGTGCCATCATGGAAATTAAATGTCTACATTTCTTGCTAAGGAACTCTTTGGCCCTGTCGGTGTTAGTAAGGTACCACTCCTAGTCTGACCGCAGCGGGTCCTGTGGCCCTACGACCGAGCCACCCAGGCGCCCCAACATTCTGAAGGCTTTCTATTCTTTCACACCCCCTATCAGAATAGTAACAAGTTTTGATTTCACTTTCAAAGCATGTTCCATCTTCTTATGTGAACCTTCACCATTATTATTCACTTTCAAGCCACAGTCATTTACTGTCTGGACTATTATCATAGCCTCCATATTGGTCTTCCTGCTTCTGTCTGGACTACCTTTCCTGGGAATCCATTTGTCACACAGCAGAATGATCATTGTTCTAGTGTGACCAGTACTCACTAGCCAAACCAGAAAATTTTCTGGTAATAAGGCAGAAATAAACAATGTATCAGTTGTCTAAAGAATGGTCTCATCCATAAAACAAGAATGCTTTGCTCGCCCTGGTTAAGACTTTACAGAACTGTTGGGCAGGAAAATGAAATTTTGTATGTTAGTAATATTTGCAATTTGGGGGGCACCAATCCTATGAGCTTCTTCGCTATATTTAAAGAATTTCTTTCTTTGTGGTTCTTGTTGGAAAGCTAAGCTCCCTACACACACTATAGAAGTTAAATATGCTAGATTCTCACATCTCAAGTCTCCCTAACATCTTAGGCATGAACATGTGACCTACGTGGGCTACACAAGGGCATTCACCAGGGATTGCACACGGTGCGGCATAGTGTTGCCATGAGTAGGATTTTGTGTTGGGCCATGGCAGAACACTGGCCAGGTGAGATGATCCTACTTGTTACTTTGACCCATGTTTCCATTAGTTTCAAAGCCTGGCTCTTCCAGCCTGCTAGTGCTTTTTTCTATGCTCTTAATTGAAATATATAAAGACAATAGATTTTCAATAAATTTCTTTTCTACTTAGGTGTAAAAGATCTAGATATACCTGAGTTGGTTTCTCTTGCTTACAACTTAAAACTCTCATCAATCGTGAAAGTACTCATAAAATACAATTCATTAATGCCGAATGTTTGATTTCCATTTGTAGCCCTCAATCCACCAACCTGGAAAGTTATTGAGAAAATAACAATAAGAAAATGAGCTTACCATGAGTCCATGTCCTTTTAAAATTGACATCTAAATGTACTTTTCAGATTTCATTGAAAGGACACTAAGGATTTATACATTTAATTGTAAATCAATTTCACCTCAAAAATAACAACAAAAAAAGCACTAAAACCAAATATTGAACTCTAGTTAATGATGTGTATGCTGAAGTTTTTGTGGGAATATACTGATTCTATAACTTTGTTTGAGATGCATCAAGAAATAAGATAGATGAATCAATGGTCACGGGCATGTGTAGATGGATATGGATGAATAGATATGTGATAAAGCAAATATAGTAACATTAATTTCAGCACTGACATCATGTATATATGAATTTTTACTGTGAAATTCTTCCAACTTTTCTGTATTTTTAAAATTTTCCTAATGAAATGTTGGAAAAAAATAAATTATCTAGTGTATTAGCACCTCATAATATAAAAAATTCATTCTCAATTAATATTTCTATGCATTTGAGAATCTAGAAGAATCTCTATTCCTACTATTTCTATGATAGTATTTTACATTACTTTAAACTCACTTACCTCTGAAGTTTCTAAGTTCAAGCCTGTGTAGCAGGCTTACTGTTTACAATGGGTCATCTTAATTATTCCTTTCAAGTTTTTAACTCCACAATGAATAATTATGTCTTTCAGAAATACATATGAGCAAAATCTGAAAATATAAATTGTCTGTGTACTCACCACTCAGAGATATTTGGTGTATAGTCTTCTAGAATTTGCTTTAATAAATGCCCTTTAAAAAGTTGGAGACACTAAAGCGAACATATGGGAAGCATGTATTATCTTTGTCATTTAATAGATCTGGCCAGAAACCCGGCTTTTTAAAATCCAAATTTATCATTTCCCACCTGCACCTTATCGTGACAAATATTTGTTTTTATCCTTCAGATTTCTCATTGACCTATTCCATGGGTAGTTTATGTTCTATTGATTTTCTCTGCTAGTACAATATTGTACATGTATTTCATAATACAATATTATTGGATTGTACTGTCTCAATAGCTTAGGGACTGAGATGTTTATCAAGTACTGCCTAATAGGCACCACCATGAATAGTGCCACAAAGATAGCATAAAGGAAATAAAACTCATTTTGAGAAATATTAAACAGGTCATTTTGTTGAATGGTTAAGATAGGTAACTTCTCTGAGCCTTACTTCTTGAACCTTAACAGCTTTAAAAGAGGTAATATAACATGCTTGTACACCTCATCCCGTACATGTCAGAAGCTCAGTAAATGTAACGGATCATTTCTATTAGTATGTTATTTTTGATTTGTATACTGTCGGCATATTGACAGAGTAAAATATGCAAAAATCATTTGTACTCAAAAGAAGTTTCAACATATTCCCACAAATATTTTTCACACTATAGACATTTTTATTATGCTTTTTTCATGGATAATGCAGTCCTATCATTAGTTTAGACAAGTTCTGACACTACAAAGTCTAGATTTTTTGAGCCTCGCTAAATGAGATTTTCTTATTTGAGAATCTAAGATAATGAACCTCACCTGGTGTTTTGTAGTCTTTGGTAAGACATCATTCTTCTACCACTATTCTGGACCAGTGACTCTGGTACTCCATTTGTGTGTAATGAGTCATTAAAGAGAGTAAAGGCTTTGTTCCTAAAATTATATAATATTTTTTTTTCTTTTTGAATTAAAGGTTTCCCATTTGTCATGTAATAGCCATTACTAATCTGTTCAAATCACTTATAAAATTCTCACTTTCCATCAATGCTTGCTATATTTTTTCATTCACAAAGAACGAACGATATATTAATTTTGCTGTCTTCCTTATCTAATGGAATTTCTTTTCCAACCCACCTTATGTGAGTCAACTGACATGTGGCAAGTACCAGTCTCACAGATGGATCAGTAATGACAATCACACAATTGCTGCAGTTTGTAACACAGGTGCTTGGATTGGCTTTGCCTGCCAGCCAGCAATTTACAAATTTTTGGCAGACCCCTACGGTTGTTAAAAGAAGCAAAGAGAGAGCACATACTCGTTCGGCTGGCACTCATCCTTCTCTGCAATGGGCCCTATGGTTGAGCCAGACACATGGCTATCATTGCTTCTTAGTCTCTGAATCACTGTCAGATTCTTGACCCCTATCTGCAACTTGCAAGGAAACCATTTTGGTTTAATTATAAATGTGCAAATTTAGTATGGAAATAATGTGTTCCTTCATGCAATATTTGCTACCAAAAAAAAAAAAAAAAAAAAGAGTAGAAACTATGACACCTGAAGACAGTATTTTTTCTTCCCAATCCAAAATGAAACATTTTTACAACAAACTTAAAAAATACACTTAAAAAGAGATTTTCTTTGATAAAAGTCATGTATTTGCTATTAATTTTCAAGTTTAATCTTTGATTTTCCAATCATACCTTTGACCTTCAAACTTGAAGATGTATCTAGAGAGTGACTATTTATATGTATGTGGGTGAGTATGAAAATAGTGCTTGTGAGCCATTTTTCAGCATGAGTGCATATGAAAATTTGTCTTTAGTGAGAATTTATGCAGTGGGCTGGTTTCCAGGAATTTTAATATGAATTGGAGATAGACTCACCCTGAGGAACTCATGGTGGAGTTGATGAGAATGTCAGTGTGACACCTTTCACTAAAAAGTATGAATAAAGTAAAGTAATACTGCTGAGGGAGAGGCAGTTGTGCCTGAAGTGGGTCAAGGAAAGTAATAGAAACTGACATGTACTTAGGGTTTACAGGGTATGTAGCACTTCATTAGGAAAGTATGCAGATGTAGGTAGTTCAGACAAAGGGAAATGAAGGTGCAGGTTTGTTTTGGAAAATGGGATTTCTGTATGTTTGTTGGGAATAACTAAAGATGTGGTTGGACAGACAGTCTTGGATCAGGCATGATCTAGTGCTTTATCCTAAGGAGTATGGGGTTTACTTAAATACAGGCCATGCAAATTGTAAGCATGTCCAGAATAGAACACTTGAGTCACACACTCTACTAATAAACTTGTTCCATTTCCTGAGCTGCCCCATCTCACTGCACCACAGGACATAGAGTGAGTCTAGTCAAAATCATAGAGTCATTCTGAAGTTTTTCTTTTTCTTTTTTTTTTTTTTTTAAGATTTTATTTATTTATTTGACAGAGACACAGGGAGAGAGGGAATTCAAGCAGGGGGAGTGGGAGAGGGAGAAGCAGGCTTCCTACTGAGCAGGGAACCAGACCCTGGGATCATGACCTGAGCTGAAGGCAGACGTTTAATGACTGAGTCACCCAGGTGCCCCAACATTCTGAAGTCTTTCTATTCCTTCATACCCCCTATCAGAACAGTAACAAATTTTGATTTCACTTTCAAAGCATGTTCCATCTTCTTATCTGAACCTTCACCATTATTATTCACTTTCAAGCCACAGTCATTTCCTGTCTGGATTATTATAATAGCCTCCATATTGGTCTTCCTGCTTCTGTCTGGACTACCTTTCCTGGGAATCCATTTGTCACACAACAGAATGATCTTTTATTATTTTTTTTTTTAGATTTTATTTATTTGACAGAGAGAGACACAGCGAGAGAGGGAACACAAGCAGGGGGAGTGGGAGAGGGAGAAGCAGGCTTCCCGCTGAGCAGGGAGCCCGATGCGGGGCTCGATCCCAGGACCCCGGGATCATGACCTGAGCCGAAGGCAGACGCTTAACGACTGAGCCACCCAGGCGCCCCCAGAATGATCTTTTAAAACTTAAATCAAATCACATCATTCTGCTTATTACCCTCCTAAGAGCTCTCCATCTAAGAATCTAGAATAAAATGCAAAGTCCTAATGCTCTTAGGAAACCCTACATGGTTCAATTTGATCTCCTGTGACTCGTGCTACCTGTTCTAAACTCATTATCTTTTCATCAAACACAATAAGCTTATTTTTGCCTTGGGGTCTTTGCACTAGCCTAGAGTGTTCTTTCTCAGATATTTTCATGACAGTCCCATTCTTGCTGTTTTCTTTCTCTTTTTTTTCTTAAGATTCTATTTATTCATTTTACAGAGAGAGACAGTGAGAGAGGGAACACAAGCATGGGGAGTGGGAGAGGGAGAAGCAGGCTTCCCATGGAGCAGGGAGCCCGATGCGGGGCTTGATCCCAGGACCCTGGGATCGTGACCTGAGCTGAAGGCAGACGCTTAACGACTGAGCCCCCCAGGAGCCCCCCCACCCCCATTCTTGCTATTTTCATCTCAGATTTAGGTATCACTGACTTGGCGGACCATTCTGACCACACAACCTTAGTCATCATCCAGATGTACCTTATCAGTGCTCTTCTAAGTAAAACCTTCTGAGTGGTTGGAAATGGGAATAAAGAAACTGCAACAGGACGTAAAACAATGTACTGCTTTCTTTATCAAGGAAGTTGTGTAACAAAAAAATGTCAACTATATTTTTTTGACGAATTCCACATTCGCACATAAAAAGTACCCTTCATTTATATCTTATGTATAAGAGTCATACTTGCTTTATTCAGCCACTATAGCCAGTAGGGTGGAAATTCTAGGAAGCAGTAGTTTTATCTTGATCAGAAAACAGACCTGATTGGGGTGGGGGATCCCTGGGTGGCTCAGTCAGTTAAGCAAGACTTGATTTAAGCTCAGGTCATCATCTTAGGGTTTTGAGATCAGGCTCTGCTCTGACTGTGAAGTCTGCTTAAGATTCTCTCTCTCCCTCTCCTTCTGCTCTCTCTCTCTCTCTAAAACGATAAAAAAAAAAAAAAAAAAAAAGAACTGATGGTCTGACAAAAATCCTGTCTGGGCATGTGTTCTGACTTTTTCCCTTTGCTACCCTCTAATTTCTTCTTTCTTTTTTTTTTTTTTTTTGAAAGGAGAAAAAGAAAATCTCATTTTTATTATTAGAAAATACAAGTAAAGAAAGCTTGCTATTCCTGATTTTTGTAAAGTCCCATTTACACATGAGGATACAAAAAATTTACTTGAAATATTAGAAGTACCCTCTCTTATTTCTTATCAACAGAAAACAGGAGGAAGGGAGTGTATATGCATAACACGAATATGAAAGAAATTCTGTCTGGGTGAGGTTATGACACCAAAATGTTGCTGCTACTTTTCCTTTATCTTGTGAGAGAAAGGGGAAATGGCCTGGGGCAGGCAGGTCCTCCCAACTATTTATTCCAACAGCATATGATGTAGATACATTCTGATATTGATTGAGGGAAACTGTAAGTGCCTATTTAAACATTCCATTATGGAAATTAAAAACTATAAATTGTATTTTTATTTAAGGAGTTTATTGGCTTTTTTTTTTTCCCTGTAAAAGAATCAATACCTAGGTTGAGATTCTAGAGTTCTGTGCCACAGATCATGGAAGAGCCATTCTGGCATGGAAATGTTAAAGGTAGTTGTTACTGATTCGTGGATATTGAGGAACTTTAGTAAATCTCTTGCCAGATGTAGAATTTTGAATATCACTGCCTTCCTGGGTCCTCCAGGATTAGTCCGCAGCAAAAGGACGCTCTAAGTAGTTGAAGGTATTAACAGGTCGGATGGGATTATTTAATATCTTCCGTTACATTGCTGAACAATGCCTGCCAAAAGCAACAGTATGGGTATTTGATTGTGGTTGTATTTTCTTCCCTGACAATAACTAAATGACAGGCTTGGCTATCTTTTTAAAAGTACATGTTATTATTTGCTTTGAGTAGATTATATATGCACATGCTGCAAGGTATAAAAGGGGCTCAGAGATAGAACATACAGACTAATTCTCAGTCCCACATTCTTATCACAGCCAGCTAGTTCCTTCCTCAGAGGCACTCACTGCTACGCTGCTTAGATGTGTTTCCAGAGATAACCTACTGTACATTCAAGCAGACATCCCATGCATATTGGCTTTAAACAGGAATCATAATGCATCTATAATATTGTGCACCTTGCTTTCTTCCAATTAAAAAATATCTTGGAGGGGCACTTGGGTGGCTCAGTCTGTTGGGCATATGCCCTCAGCTTGGGTAGTGACCCAGGGATCCTGGGATCGAGTCCGCCTCCAGCTCCCTGCTCAGCGGGGAGTCTGCTTCTCCCTCTCCCTCTGCCCCTCCACCTCGTGCTCATGCTCTCGCTCTCTCTCTCTCTCAAATAAACAAATAAAATCTTGAAAAAAAATCTTGGAGATTTTTCCATATTCGCACATAAAAATTACCCCTCTGACTGCTTCATGGTATCCCATCTTATGGATAAACCAAATTAGCTTCAATACTTTCTTGTTATTGGACATTTAGGTTGTGTTCTTATCGATCTAAAAATTTTTTAAAAGTCTTGTAGAATTCCTAGGATATGTGTACTACTTTTTTTCTTCCCCTGAGAAATAGTGTCCTTTCTCAATTTACACACAAAAGGTTGTATTTAACAAACGTCTTCTTGAATTACATTAATTTTCTTTTTTCTCCTATTTCAGTTCTCAAGCTTAGCAAGCTGATTGTGTTTGATCTCCTTTATAAATTTTTCCTATTAACTTTGTCTTTTTTTAAAACTCTTATTTACTTTTATTTTATTTCACTTACTTTTCAATCCTATCACGTTTTCTTTGTGTTTTCAGCTGGGATAGTTCTTTTCTGTGTTGCTACTAATATGGGCCTTATACCTGAGATTTTATTTTTTCCTCTTACTTCTTTCCTGTGCTTTGCTAACTTATATGCTATCTTTCTCTGTTATGTACACATTTGTCCTGGATTCTTGTATCTCTGCTTTGAACTATAGATTATGCCATTTTTTGCTTCATTAAGATTTTTTAATTTAATGGCAATATATTTGATCACAATTTTTACCTGTTCCATGAAATCTTTTTATTCCCTAGTGTTTTTTGTTCATTTCCCCACTTTCTTCCCTCTTATTCTAGCATTTTCCTGTAAATGCTGGGCTGGTTTCTTAATTTCAATGAGTTCAGTTCTGGGACCAACAATTTGCTGAAACTTTATGTGAGGCAGGAGTTTTTCTTAAGACATTATATTAGAGCAATATTTCCTTAGTTTATCATTGAAATAAATTATTATATTCAAAATAAATTTTGACATTTAATGATGGCATTTAAAATCTCTTGGCTTAATGGTCCCCCCATGTTCATCTTGGCTTTTATCAACAAGGTTATCTTAAAACATTGAAAAGAAGCAGCACTGGATGCATTTAATATGTCTGGGCAACAAGAGTTGATTTATTCCAACTTGAGGTTAGCAGCACCAAGCCTCTTGACACTTAATTGAAAAAGACACCTCGGTGAAAACAATTGGGAGTCTTTAAATATTACTGAGCATATAAGCATATTACATATTGTATTCTGAGAGTTATGGAGCCTATTGCAAAGAAATAAAATCACTAGTAAAAGTGCTGCTCAAGCTGAAAATTGCAGTGCTGAGATTCAGTAAAAATAATTTTATATTCTTATCTGATGGTGTTGATATTCATTTCTTTAGTAGAACAATTAATATCAATATTGTGATCACCAGCTGATATCACTATACCCAAGTTACTTACTTTTCTCAGACTATATGCCTCCTTGAGATTCTGATGAAAGGTTTTGACACCCTGATCTCCCTATAGTTTTTGAGGATGTATCGCTTCTCTTCTTTTTCCAGCATAGGAAATTCTGCACTGATGTCACACAGAATTCCAACCTAAACCTTTACATTTTTCAGGATTTTTAAAATCTTTACCTCTCTAGGTCAGCAGCTTTTGGACTCTATCACTTAAACTAATCATATTTCAAATACTGAAAACTGAGCCAGGCAAAGAGTAAACAGACCTCTGAAGGAAAATCCTGGCGCATCCCAAGCCATGGAAGGCTAAAATAATGGAAAATAAAACAAACAAGTAAAATGAAAAAAAAATTGGAATGGGACATTACTAAGGCAATTTTCTATCACACCTATCTTGGAGGAAAAAACTCTCTGGAATCCAGGTAAATATCCTTTCTGCGGCAGGGCCCTCCACTAGAATTTCTTCTCAGGCGCTACCAGATGTCAGATTTCCACACGGATGAGTTAAAATTATGTTAAATATAATGTGTCTCCTCTTCCTTTGTCTGTGTCTGGAGGGTTAAACCAGGAATACCTACTTATTTCTGCCAAAATTTATCTCAACATTTATATCACATAATACTGTGTTGGCATAGACTAATAGAAAAATAATTCATCTAGGGGCACCTGGGTGGCTCAGTTGATTAAGCAACTGCCTTCAGCTTAGGTCATGATCCCAGAGTCCCGTGATCAAGTCCCACATCGGGCTCCCTGCTCAGCGTGGAGTCTGCTTCTCCCTCTGACCCTCCCCCCTCTCATGCTCTCTCTCTCTCTCTCAAATAAATAAATAAAAATCTTTAAAAAAAAAATAAAAAAAGAAAAAGAATTCATCTAAAAATGTCTATATCCAAAAATAACCTGCTTTTGAAATTCTGTTAGTAAAGAAATAAGAACTTTTAGGGGCGCCTGGGTGCCTGGGTGGCTCAGTTGGTTAAGCGACTGCCTTTGGCTCAGGTCATGATCCCGGAGTCCCGGGATCAAGTCCCACAGGGAGTCTACTTCTCCCTCTGACCCTCCCCCTTTCTTGGGCTCTCTCTCTCTCACTCTCTCTCTCTCTCAAATAAATAAATAAAATCTTTAAAAAAAAAAGAAATAAGAACTTTTAGAATATTTATGAATATAAAAGAATCTGTTTTTAAAAAGACTAAAGGGATTTTTTTGCATCTGTGAAATTATAACAATGAATCATGAAGAAAGAAAAAGGTGAAGAAAAACTATATGGGATGCAAAACAAAAGTTATAAAATTTAATGAAAATAATGGTGGTAATAAAAATAATGGATTAGCTATAGAAGACAAATCTGGGAGAAGGAACAAACACTGGAGGGAAAATGTCCCAAATCAGAGTATTTCTGAGGAGAGGAATCAAGAAAAATGAAAGTGAGTCTGAAGTGGGGCAGATCAGGTAATCAGACTCATGTATAATATACCGTGGAGGTGAGGACAGAGTGCACAGAGTACAAATCACAAGGGCATGAGTCTGAAAACTTTCACCCAATAAAGATAGATTTCAACTAGCAGACTGAAAATAGCTTTGGAAACCTAGGGGAAATTATGTTAGATAAATAGTAGTTAAATATATCATGGTGAAATTTTACGGATATGTACTTGTTTCTTATGGCTGCTGCAATCCGTTAACACTGATTTAATGGCTTAAACAATGGAGATGTATTCTCTCGCAGTTCACAAAACAGGAAATTTGAGATCAGTTTGACTGTGTCGAAACCAATGTGACAGCGAAGTCACCTTCCCTCCATAGGATCCAGGGAAGAACTCATTCTTTGTCTCTTCTAGCTTCTGGTGACTGTTGGCATTTTTTGGTTTGTGGCTGAATCACTCCAGTCTCTGCCTCTGTAGCCACACTGCCTTCTCCTCCTCCTCCTCTTCTTCTTCTTCTTCTTCTTTTTTTTTAAGATTTTATTTATTTGTTTGAGAGAGAGAGAGAGCATAGCGGGAGAGTGAGAGGGAGAAGGAGCCTCGCCACTGAGCAGAGAGCCCAGTGCGGGGCTCGATCCCAGGACCCTGAGATCATGACCTGAACCTAAGGCAGACACTTAACGGACTGAGCCACCCAGGCGCCCCCCTACTCCTCTTCTTTGTGTCAACTTTCCCTTTGCCTCTCTCTTACAAGGATACATGTAATTACATTTAGTGCCCTCCTGGATTATCCATTATCTCTTCCCCTCAAGATCTTCAACTTAATCATTTTTGCAAAATTCCTTCATGCAATATAAGGCAACATTTATAAGTTCCAGGGATTAGAAAGTGGATGGCTTTTGGGGGGGAGTCATTACTCAGCTTGTGATTTATACGTATGTATGCATGTATGCATGTATATATAATCTTGCAAACATCCAAACACACACACACACACACACACACACACACACACACTCAAAGGATAAGATTACATGCATGGAAACAAAATTCTAGTTGTCCTTAGACTATTATTCTGTAGAGAATGCTATGGAGTTGAGGAAAAATATATTTAAATGGTGATATTACAAATTCAACCAAATATTCATTTATTTGCAAAGGCAACCAAAAGATTTTCTCAGCTATGAAAAGTCTCGGTTTAGTTTTCCCGAAGAAAAATTTTGTTGAATTACAGATGGATGGGAGATGATTCAAGGTTAGAAAGTTAAAAAGAGGGAAGTTTTTTATAAAGGTCTGGCAATAAGCTCTGTAGCTTAACAGAGACATAAACATCAAATTATAGTCTCCACGCTGGAGTGAGGCTCTGCTCAGGCCAGATTTACACTCAGTCTCTAGGTAGCCTCCTTCAGCCCTGTGACTTTGCATACCATCTGTATGCTGGAGACCACCTGATTTATATTTCTAATCTAGGCATCTCCCCTCAAGTCTCCTCTCACTTAACAATATTTTCTCTTTCTTAGATACCTGATAGGCATCTGAAAGTTAACACACCCTGAAACAAACTCATTCCTCTATTTAGACCTGCCGAGCCTATAGCTTTCCCTGTCTCAGAATATGACAAATCCATTTAACCAATTATTTAAGCAGAAGATCTTGTATTCATTGTTTAGTCTTCCCTGTCTTTGGCAAATCCTGTTGGCTATTGCCTAGAGCTCCAAGAACTGTGACACCACTCACTTCTCTACAGCTCCCACCTGGCTGGAGCCATTCTCCTCCTGTGCCTTGAATAATTAAACAGTCCGCTCTGCACCCACTCTGGCTTTCTCATAGTCTAGCCTCCAAGGAACCAGAGTGATCTTCTAAACTTAAGTATGATCATAACTATGTTATTTATCTGCTCGGAGCTCTGCAATGGCTTCCATTCTGCCCCTCTCCCTTCCTGACTTGTCTCCTACCACCCTTTCATTTCCTCCAGCAGCTCAGTCCTCCTGGTTGCTGCCTAAACACAGAACTTAGAAGAAGGTCCTCCCAGGGCCTTGTCATTGTTCCCTCTGAATTGTTCTTCCCCCATACTGGCATGGCTGAATGCCTTACCTCCTTCAGGATTGCCTCACACATCCGCCGTTGTCCTGACCCCACCATAAATCTCTCTTTCCTTACCCTGCCATATTTTATTCCTGGCTCGGACATTATGCAGTTGTGTATTTATTTATTGTTTCATCGTGTATTTCACACCACTCGAATGTGAGCTTCAAGAGAGCAGAGGGATTTTCTGTTTTGATCATTGCTCTATCCCCCGGGACCTGAAAGTATACATGACAAGTAATAATAATAGCTGTTAATATTTTTGAATAAACACATTAAATGAATAAATAGTGAATAAAAAATTATCCTGGTATATCCTGAGACACATTTTAAAAAATATGTGTGTCATGTAATCATATATATGTTTTTTATATATGTAATATACAAAAATTCATGAATATATGCATATGAAAGTACACCAAAAAAAAAAGATTATCTTTGGTCAGTATGATTACAGGTTTTTTTCTACTCTTTCATATTTTCTAAGATTTTTTTTCAATGAATATATATTTTTAAAATTAGGAATTGTACTATTAACATTTTTTTACAGATGAATAAGACAGAAAAAGAGAGGATAATTAATTGAGATATGGGTATGCAATCATTAAACTGTTTTGAAGATGAAAATACCTGCCTTTTTATATGGCAAAGAGTCCTCCTCTAAAGCTACCTTTAAAATTTGTTTAGTGGTAGAAACTTAAATGGGAAAATGTCCCAAAACATTCCACCATGGACTTTCTTTACTTGAATCCAAGCCAGACTCACTTAAATTGACAATGAGGATGGTAATGTGATAAATCAAATACTTTGCATTAGGACATTAGCATGTAATAGTTATGATTTTGTTCTTTCAAGAGATAGTGTAAAAGGGTTAAAAGATGATTAAAAGACATTATAGAAAAAGAATGTTTTTCAGGTAATGAAAAATGTATACAGAATAATGGAATTCCATATAGTGGTGCCAACCAATGATTGAGAAGCTTTGGTGCTCTGGAATTTGATGCATTCCTTAGTAGCCTTCAATCTACTCTAACGTAAATAAATTTTTGCCTCTGTAACTGATGGTAATACCAGGTAAACAGAGAGAGGACATGGTAGCCATTCTCTGCCTTTGAAAGCTTCAAAAATCTTAAAGAAGGAATGGTGTTCTATTAGAATTCTAACTTAATATTTTGCACATGACTTCAAAGGGACAACTCCAAGGGAGATTATTAAAATTTTATCTTTCATGGTTATGTGAAAATGTTAATTCACTTACCAAAGAGAATATTATACACACATTTGGTTTAAAATTGAAATGCCACAGCAGATGTTAGCATTTGAGTTTTTCACTCACTTATTACCTTGCACAAAGATAGTAACTTCAAAATTAGCATATTACAGTGTTGTAAAACAAAGATAACACATTTCAGCTAAAGAAAACCAGGGAAATATCTTTAAGAACAGTGGGAGAAGAAGAGTCCTTTTGGACTAAAAATGTTTTGTGCCTGGGACTATAGACTAAGGGCTCATTTCTGTTGATGGTGAAAAACAAAAGCTAAACCAAATTTTGGTCCTCTCCAAACTCATATCTTTCTGGCAACGCCTTTTAAAAAAATAATACGAGATTACAAATACAAAATTACATGTAGTGCCTTTAAAGGAGTCCTTGCAAGTAAAGATTCCTGAAGTTTAAGTTATATTGGCTTCATGATAAATCTTTTTCTATGAAAATGTTTTTTGTTGTCTGTTCCCAAAAGCCTAAGAGTATAATGGAAATTTGCATTACAGATGTAAATGTAATCCTTTATATCACTAGTGACTTCTAGACCACAGCACAAAGATCTGTAGTTATTTTTTGCATTAATGAACATTGGAAAAGGAAAGAGGAAAGGAGAGAAGAAAAAAAAGGGAAAAGAAAATAAATCTTATATGCAAAATGGGGAAATCCATTTGTTCATGGCCATTCTAACAGGAAAATGGTATGACTATGAAAACTTAAATGTGATGTAGAAAGAAAGAAAAATAGCAGGACATTAAGGAATGCTAAAAATGAAAAATGCCAAAAACTTGACATTAACACAGGAATGCAAATTATTATCTGCCTAAGATCTAGAGGAAAAAATCACCAAAAAGCAGGTATTCAACATCTCATGAAATCAAGTTTTGCCACCCTCTTCATTAGGTTGTCAGGGGAACTGCTCTTTCTGAAGGATATCTGTTTTAAGAAAATATTTGTATTTTCCTGATGTGGTCATAGAAAATTGGTAGAAATGTGAGTGTACCCCAGGCACTTTATAAAAAGTGTTGGATTTTGGTTTAGACTGTTAAAGTAAAAATTGCACTGGACAAAATATTACAGGCAAGAAAGACCTTAGTGAAGATTATTGCAATAGTGGAGAGAGACTGAACTCAACTCTGCTGAAACAAAAGAAGAAAGGGTTTTTAAGACCTGAGGTGAGCTGGCAGAAAAGTCCTGGGGGACATTCGGGGAGGGTGGACCAATGGGAGACATTCATCACACTGAATTATTCTTGAGTTTGCAAATGTTTTTATCTGTGGTTAGGGCATCTGTGTTTGGTACTTGGATCTCACTGAAGTTTGAGAGACTGGGAGATGGAGACACTATGTCTTTTACTGCTGAATTTTAAAGTACTAATTTCCCAGTCCTTCAAAGAGGCATTTCCTGAGAAGCAAAACTGGCAAGAGGCAGGGCGATTTGCATTTGTTTCAAAAGGGCAGAGAATGAATTTACAACTGCTAGATTTTTCGTGTAAATGCTCTAAGAAAAAGGAGGTCAGAGGCCTGCAGTCAGGAAGAAATCTGTTTAAAGTTTTGTCAAGCGGAGGGGAACATTAAGGCCATCTTGCTCTAAACAATGACTTTGAATTTATATTTCAAGTTAGATGAGATATAGTAGTCACATTCCTCTGGTCACCACTGCCCGCATTTGCTAAAATTGGGAGCGGCAATTTTTGATGGATGATATGCAAACACATGATAGGTGATGATAGATAGATGATAGATAGATAGATACAGATAGATAGATGATGATAGAGATCATTTTCTTGGCATATTCAATTTCAAGGATTTTAGAATGCTTAACATTATTAAGTACATTTTTATAGTTTATTCTCCAGAGATGTCTTTAATAAGTTTTTTTTTTTCCCTTTTTCTCCCTAAACTGTTAAAGGAAATCAAAACAATTAGAATGGGAGGTCTCACTTCAGAAAAACAAAGTAATGCAGTAATTGCCTCCAGCAAAAAGCTTCTGCTGATTCTTCTGAGATGAAAAACAACTCTTAGTACTCACCTACATAGTTTAATAATCATTAAGTAATTAATCCTAACAACATTTCTTTATGAGTCTGGCAAGAATGAAAACTTACATGCATTTTTGAGAGTTCACAAGACCATCAAAATACTTTTTACATGAAAAGTAAAATTTTGATTCCTTTTCTTGAATATAAATTACTGTTATTAGTTATTGTCAAGTGAGCCAATTTGAGTTACCTCAGTGCAAACAATTATCTTCTATAATAACTGTTATTATATATACCACCATAAAATATATATATTTCATTTACTCATCTTGTTTTTCAAACATATCTCTCCCTACATCTTATATTTTTTGGTAAAAATGATGTCTAGTGTAGAGGAAGAAAATATGCACTCCAAATTTATTCCACATAATCAGTAATCTCTGTTACAGTTCCTTGTTCAGAGAAAAACTATTAGTTTCTCAAATATCAGTAACAGGTACATTACTTTGTCACATAAAATTGCAAGTTTTATAGTTACCTGCTTCTGAGTACTAAAAGAATATGAATATCCTCCCTGTTCTTTAAATTAACTGTCTGGAATGGGCCATTGGTTCCCAGCCATTGCTGTATATTGGGACCAGTCAGGAATCATTATCGGGGCACCTGGGTGGCACAGTCGATTGGAAGTCCAACTCCTGGTTTCAGCTCAGGTCTTAATCTCAGGGTCATGAGATTGAGCCCTGCATGGGGCTCTATACTCAGCTCAGGGTCTGCTTGGGTTTCTCTCTCCCTCTCCCTTCCCATTGTGCTTTCTCTCTCTAAAATAAATGAATAAATCTTAAAAAAGAAAGAAAGAAAGAAAGAAAAAAACCTGTAAAAAAGAAAAAAAGAAAGAAAGAAATACTGATGCCTACCTCCCACCCTCACATTGTGATTTAATTGGTATTGGGTGGGACATGGATATTGGGATTTATTTTTTTTTTTAATAACTTCTGAGGCAAATCTAATATGTAAAGAATTTGGGAATTACTGACCTAGGACCTATGATTTTTTTTTTTTTCTCTAGAGAAAGCATTGTCCTTAAATCTGTCAAGACAAACAGTGCTGTCATAGAAAAATCAGTGTGTCTCAACCTGATAAAATCAAAATCAACTGAGAAATTCTAAAATATATTGATGTCTAGACTCTACTCTCAGAGATTCTATTTCACCTGGTCTGGTGTGTGCAGGCCGCAGTTATTGCCAGGGATTCTAATGTGTAGCTGAGGATCAAAGTTGAAAATAACTGAATTAAATGCCCTATATATCAATGTAAAATTATCTAATAAATTATATCTATCTATCTGCAATTTCTTTTCTCATCATCTCTTCTGCCTTGAAACTCTCAAAGTGCCCAGAGAGATCATTTGGGTAAATTCGATTCCAAGTGAAGGCTTTCTCTTCCTTCTCCAGCTCTTCTTTCTTGTCTTCCATTTTTCTTTTCTCATGCTTCCTCTTGGTTTCCTCAAGATTCTCACTACAGGGCACCTGGGTGGCTCAGTTGGTTAAGTGACTGTCTTCTGTTCAGGTCATGATTCTGGAGTCCCACGATCAAGTCCTGCATGGGTCTCCCTACTCAGCAGGGAGTCTGCTTCTCCCTCTGACCCTCCCCTCTCTTGTGCTCTCTCTCTCAAATAAATAAATAAAATCTTAAAAAAAAAAAAAAAAGTTTCTCACTACAATTTTGCTCCTATGTAGTGGAACTCAACCATGCTCTATCTTATCCTCTCATTCATCCACTCAGTCAACAAGCACCAGATACAGTGTGGTGGCATTGTGCATGCAGTTCCTAGTTGGGAATCTACACACAGATGAATCTGATAATTATCAAGACATTGGCAGTTAATTGCCTTGGAAATTCAGATTTTTCTGTCTTTCAGGATAATTGTAAAGGGTTAAACTGGGCTATGAAAATGGGCTATGCCTAGAGAAAACCCAGATTTTTTGGGTGAGGTAAGTGAATTTTGTGTTGTGTGTTATGGCTATTTGTGTTCTAATTCACCTCTAAAATCACTATGCCACTTCTACTGCCTTATTATCTCATCAGCTGGTAACTGTAATGGTGAGATTTTGGACCAAGGATAAGACAGAGCAAGGTAAGCTGAACTCATGGAAGCTAGGGCCTAACTGAAGAAGGAATTTCCTTCCTTCCTTCCTTCTTTCCTTCCTTCTTCCTTCCTTCCTTCTTTCCTTCTTTCCTTCCTTCCTTCCTTGCTTCCTTCCTTTTCTTTCCTTCTTTTCAGGAAAATTGGAATTTTAGATGTTGTTCATTTTTGGATATAATATTAGACTTATGGCTTGGCTATATAAAGGTTTTACCTTTTCTGTCCCCTACAACCTGTAATGCTTTCCCTGCATTTTGATTGACAACATTCCTCACTCAGTAATTGGTCTATTATGTGTCTTTTTAATCAATTTATAAGTAAAACATTTTCTAGTTACAGCAGCTTTTGTCAATGACATGTCAAAGTGATTGTTGTGTTTTATCAGAATTGGCCCTAATACAATCTATATTATATGTTATATAATTTAATAATATTTTATAATTATATATTAATACATAATAAATATATATTATATTAATGAAATATAGATTATATTTCACATTAGTGTCTCATGCGTGATTAGATGACCATCATATGACCATCATGCACTCTCCTTTTCTAATACTGATCTTCCATGACTTACCATGACTGCAGTTACATCCCAGTAAACCCACTGTAAGTTGAAAATATCATAGGTCAAAAATGCATTTAATGCACTTAATTTACTGAACTTCATAGCTTAGCCTAGCCTATCTGAAATGTGCTCAGAACACTTACATTAGCTTGCAGTTGGGTATAATTGTCAAACAGAAAGTTCATTTTATAATAAAATATGGAATATCTCATATAACTTATTGAATACTGTACTGGAAGTAAAAAACAGAATGGCTGTAAATGGGAAGGTTGTTTATCCTCATGATTGCAGGGCTGACTGGGAGCTGCAGGTCGCTGCCACTGTCCAGCATCATGAGAGAGCCTCATACCACATAGCGCTAGCCTGGGAAAAGATCAAAATTTAAAACTTGAGGTATGGTTTCTACTGAATTCCTATTGCTTTCGCACCATTGTAAAATCAAAGAATCCTAAGTCGAATCATTATAAATCAGGAACTGTCTATACTCCAACCCCCCTGTTTTTCCCCTATCTTGGACCTATTCAGTGAATTCTTCAAAGCCATCACCTGCTGGACATTAATAGAGTAGTCCTGTATGTATAAATGTATGTATGTATGCATGTACCTGAGTGTGTGTATTTTCAAATCTGGTATTTACTTTATTCTTTAACAATCTAGTTTCCACCAAGATCATATTGATAAACTGCACTGTGGGTTTACATTGACATTAAGTACATTTAGTTAAAAAAATATATATATGTCTTACTTTTCTTACCATCCTAATTTTAAAACAAATTCTTTGTAAAGAGAACACTTTTGTTGAAATCAGTAAGGCTGCAGACAGAACAGGAAATTTTACTAGCTGTTGAGTTTGTCATCCTTCAGCAATGTCAGGGAGGCTCCATTTATTTGAATATTCTGCTAAAAATGTCACAGCTGCAATTATGTTAAGATTTATCCATGAAATTTAATTTCTGATTGACCAGAAATTACTTCCCTTGCCTTCATGCTGATAATATTCAGCAGCCAATTTATTTGAAAAATAAAACCAGTTTTAATGGTATTTTTTTAAAGGTATGTGACTTGTTACCTTAATCCTTATACGTATTACATGGATACCAAACCATAAATGATAATCAATTTTCAATAAACCCTATAACGCAAAGTTTTATGGAGAGCACCGCACTGCAAGAAATAATGTTTTCACTTAAATGATTGATCAAGCTAAGTGTTGTGATACTGGTTGGACTAATTCCACCTGTTCTATTGTAACCTTAGACATAATTTTCCCTCATACTTTTGAGAGATGTACCTTAAAAATTTACCGGAATTAGGTGATAGCCTCCATGGTTTTGTGTATGTGTGCTATTATCTCCCTATGCTCTGCTTTCTGGGAAGGGTTTTATGCCATTTTAGGTTTTAACGCTTCTATACCGCTAGTATCTCAGACAACTGAAAGTTCTTTCACCCGTGAGCCTGCTGAAAGACAAATCTCCAAGTATTCAGAGATACTGATTTCCGTCACTTTATGCACAAGTTTCTCCCTTGGCTTGGGTTTCCTGAATTAAAATCCTACACTGAAACTGCCTTTTAAATGTCAATCATAGTAAGAGAAACTGTACAGACACCGTTATACAGTGTTTTCTTGAAAAGCCTTAACCTATCTTCCTGCAATGGTGCTGCTCACAGTGGATTCATAATAATTTATTTACAGAACAAACGCAGAGGGGTTTATATGCTGGCTGACACTTCTTGTTGCATTTGGTTAAAAGCTCCAGAGTAAGTAAAGGGTTGTTGCAGTAAAATTCAAGAACAAACCAACTGGTTGTCCAAGGTGGGACAAAGTGGTCCATGGGATCTTTTCAGATGACTGGAGCCTGTCATTTAAGGCAGGTTGCAGGTATTCTATAAACAAAATTATGTTTTCCTAATTATTGGTTTCATCAAGAGTATCTCTAAAGAGTCTTTAATGCTGTTGAAGAGGCATCATCCTGTTGTTTCATATTTCAGACGGTTCTACATGAAAAGGAGGCTCAAATGATTCAGAAAAACATAATGGATCCTGGAAGAATGGCACCTGAAACAAAGATGGTGGCGTAGAATGGAATGTCTGCTCATTCGCCTATCATTTGTGGTGTTTTTTTTTGTTTTTTTGTTTTTTTCCTGCATCATAGGATGAGGGAAGAACTCTAAAGCAAAGATGTCCATTTACAGCAGCACTGAGGTGATATCAAAACTGCCTTGCTTTGTATAATAAATTCTCTCTCTAATCAGCTGAAGCTGATAAAGTAGCCTGAAACTTGAATGAGTGAGCACGACAGACCATCCTGGATCTGACTCGGAACATCCTTATGACCAATGAACAATGGGACACTCTTTAACCAACAATCTACAGACCTATATACTAAATACTTTGTCCTATCCTGAGTGTGGGGTTTTCAATACTTAATTAACATAATCAACATGCACTGACCTTTTCTGAATCTTAAAATCTCTGACTTCTCCCCGTTAATGAACTACTTGTTTAATTTATTCAATGGATGTGTTTAGTTGCCATGCCAGTTAGTAAATGTAGCTTTGTAATTTTTTAAATTATAAAAATAATATCATTTATCTGCAGAAAGTATAACAATTTCTTTCCTGGAATTAAACAATTTCTCTATTAAAATCCTAGTATTTCTGGGTCCAAGACAAGAATTCCCCTATCCCAGCTGGTATATGACTTCTGACTTTAGACTTCTGCTCATCTGCATGTTTTACTTTTCAGTTACAGGAAGAGTAATTTACAGATGTACACCTTTGGGAGAGTCAGGGAGTGAGGGCTGAGGAAGGGCAAGAGTTGAAAGAATGAAGATTAGAGTTTGAGGACTAGGAATGTACATATTTAAAAAAAATAAAAACAGAAATAATTATATTCTTTTACATTTTGTCTCTTGGGAGCAACATTTTGTTGTAGTCATTAGGTATTTCAAAGTGACCAAGCCTTTTACTTTAAGATTCCCTCTTGCCTTCATATAAAAAACAAAGGGAACCAATTATTTTCTGTTTGTTTTAATATCCCATGTTGACATTAAATTCATAAATTACTTATAGTATTGTAAATTAGTGTCCAGTGTTTCAAGACCTAGTTCCTTTTAAAAAGATACCTTTTTATGAGTGGTAATGAAAATACACAACTAAAAGTAGAATACGGGTATTTTTAAGGAGAAAAATTCATAAAGTTACTCAGGAAAGAGAGTTTGAAGCTGCAAATCATTTTAATATGCATATAATTAATTGTGAAACTTTATATTGTGAAATTTAATTAAACGTGTTCTAGACATTTGGGTTTTGAAATGCTAGGTACAATACTAAGTGGAAGATGTGAGGAATCGATATTATCCTTCTGGCATTTTTGTTTCAGCTGTATAATAGCTTTCTTACTAGGTATGTAAGAGAGCTACTGATATTTTTACCTTGATCTACAGGAAAATGAACATTCTATAAAGGGTAAATCTATTAATTAGAGACCCGCACAGCTTTCTTTCTTCCTAGTATAATCATTAAATTGATTTTTCCAGTCCATCATGTAATTGTTCCAGCGATAGAATCCTGCTCTCCATTCTCGTTCTGCTTCATCAATGTTTCCTGTAAAACATGGAATAAGTTGTATTAATCTAAATTTTAATCTGTTTACATTAATTGAAAAATAATTTTGATCACAGATGCCATTTTCTCCAAGTTCACTGCACAGTAATTTTTAATTTTTCATTATTTATTATCAGCTTCTTTCACTACCTGGAAAGCTTTTAATAAAATTTTATACATTATATGAAAATGCAAATTATATATATGTATAAATTGCATATACCATAAAAATGTGAAAATGAATCAATATATTACATCTAATTATATCATATAACATATATTTACTTAAGTTTCTAAGAAGATATATAGATATTATCTTTTCCTGAACTCCTATGCATAACAGAAATCTTATTTAATGCATCTCATTTACATATATAATTATATAGCAGGTTTACTTCTGATGAAAATATTTATATGTATTTATTAATGCCTAAGGGTAACTTTGTAATTGACACTCCATGTAAATTTTACTCTCACTCTGTATCGGTGTACCTTAATTCCAAACAATGCATAATCATTGAAAGCAGTTAATGGAAGCTACTACATGAAAGCAGTTTATTAATTGCTTTGCAAATTAGAAAGATGACTAAGACAATCTCTGCTTTCCAGTAGTTTGCAAAGTGTATGCATGTGTCAGAGGAGGGGAGTGTTTATGCCAGAAGCAATGTGAGGCAATGAACCAAAAATGGTCTATGTACTACAAACACCTTGAAATTCTGATTTATTTGAAAATGTATTACACTAAAGAGTAAGGTTTGTGAAGAACAGAAACTCTTAAATTATAAACCTCTAAAATCATGTATCTATGTTCCTAATATAAATACATATGATAAAGCTAGAAGATGGTTTAAATTATTTAAGTCTATTAGTATTTTCCACATTTGTGGTTCTCTTACTTCTTAAACTTTTAGGATGCTGTGCTCTAGTCACTGAATTAAAAAACAACATTTTACGTTATTTCAGCTATCCTGAAAATAAGGACTTGACAGTTTTTTTAAATATATACTTTACAGTTAGGAATTTTTAAAATTAATTATAATTCTATAAGATATTAATTTGGAGAAGATAGTTCATGTGATCTTACTACTTTATACATGAAAATGTGTCTTCTTTTCATTCATACTATTAACAATGGAGCACATTCAGTGATTCATTTTTAGTTTATATGAAAATCAAAATATTTAAAACATTCATACAGCTATTAAAATATCCCCTGTAATTTAGGATATATGTAAGTTTGAAATGTTCATACTGCTTGGACTTTGGACAAATATTTGAGAACATATACAAAAATGTCCCATTTTAAAAATGGCTTTTAGAAGGTCAATGACTGTAATTATTTTGTGAACACTAGAACTTTTCTAAAAAACATTAGATGTGAAAGACATTAAATATCACACCAAATGATGCACTCTTTTGGTATCTTTTCATAATTAAATGCTTTTTTAAGTGTTATGCCAAGTAAGGGCTCTAAAGTTCAGAAAGAACAAACTTTTTGATATAACAAGTAAGTGATGGTACTTTACCACTTACCCCATGAATTTTAATACTCAGAGAAAAGGTCTTAGATTTGATTTTCCTTTCTTGCGCATAGAATGATACCAAATTCATTGATTCATATAAATGTAAATTTATTTCCTTGTGTATCATAATCAAACACTATACAATTTAGTGTATTGAAATACTTTGCTTTTTAGTGTACAAATGCTTTGTAGACCTGAGTAATTTTTTCTTTAATAATGCTGAACTTTGATTGAGACAGTAAAATATGAAACATTTGATTATTTTCCAATACAACCCAGAACTGAATATACCATAGTGAAAAGATAACAAAAATTTTGAGTCCCATGACATAAATCAAAACCAAACTTAGAAGTTTTTTTTTTCTTCCCCCTACTTCTCTTTCTCCAAACTGGAATACTACTTAAGTGAATATAGACTTATTATCTGTGAGATGTAGATCTATTTGTTTTGTAGTTAACAAGGTACTACAAAGTGGAAAAAAAGGACATTATATATAGGCTTTGGAGTGACATGGGTTAAATTCCAGCTTGACCACTGACTATATTAGTGACATAGAAAAAATTCTTAACTTTTGAAATTAGTTTTCCAACTATAAATGGGGTGGGTGATCACTATTTTGCAGTGTTACTGTGAAGGATAAATCAACTGGTGTGTATATTATGAAATCAAGCTCTATACACCTATTGGGAGCTCCACTAATGAATTTACTGTCCTCTTACAAAAATTTATTCTTAACTTTGCTCCCTATCAAATCCATGTACAGCTAGATCGATACCAGTAGTTCATAAATATATTGACACAACTTTTCAGGACTTTTGTGATCTTTGATTTGTCCACATTGTTGGCTCATTTGGAAAAAAGAAAAAGTCAAGCTTTCTCCCCAACAGAAAGAATAATACTAATAAGGCTACTTTTTGTCTTGTCGATGACAAAAGAGTGAGAGCAACATTTCACCAGAGCAGAGTCTATTTAATCAAGTCTGAGGCGTTGAGAAAGAATACAGGAGAAGTGAGTCTACTCAAAATTACTCATGGGGTAAAGTTAGAAGAAAAGATTAAATTGGATATCGAATTGTGTTAATCATTATAATAAAAAAATAATTCATGTACTTTGAGATTTCATTGAAAATCTCTTTTGTTCCCATTACTTGCTTATTTTCCTGTTTGTTACACAATTATTAAAGTTTCCAAGGAATGCATAATTCCTTATGGGGCAGATCAGAAACGCATTAGTTGTCCTGTTACGATTCTGAGTGTGGGATGAGAGTGAACTACAACTACTACTGTAGAGTGAACTACTCTAAACTCAGGTGAAGCCTGGTGAAGACCACATACAAGTGTACCCATTCCACCGCACTTCACTGTATTGTGCTTTGCAGATACTGCATTTTTTATAAATTGAAAGTTGGTGGCCGCCCCACATCAAGTAAGTCTATCCACACAATTTTTCCGACAGCATTTGCTCACTTCATGTCTCTGTGTCACATTTTGGTAATTCCTGCAGTATTTCAATCTTTTCATTGTTATTATATTTGAATTGCTGCAATCTCCTGATAAAACTTTAAAGGATGAAGAGTTGCTTCCTTTGGACAAACAAAGAAAGTGGTTTCTTGAGCTGGAATCTACTCTTGGTGAATATGCTGTGAAGATTGTTGAAATGCCAACAGAGAATTTAAAATATTACATAAACTCTGTTGATAAAGCAGAAGTAGGGTTTAAAAGGATTGACCCCAGTTTTGAAAGAAGTTCTACTGTGGCTCAAATGCTATCAAACAGTATCACATGCCACAGAAAAATCATTTGTGAAAGGAAGAGTCACTCAATGTGCGAATTTCATTGTTGTCTTATTGAAGAAATTGCCATAGCCACCTCAGCCTCCAGCAACCATCAGCCCTGATCAGTCGGCAGCCATGAACATTTGAGGCAAGATCCTCCACCGGCAAAAAGATTATGACTCACTGAAAGCTCAGATGATGGTTAGTGTTTTTAGCAATAGATGTGTTCAAAATTAAGATGTGTTCATTTTTTTTTAGACATAATGCTGCTACACACTTAATAGACCATAGCATCATGTAAATATAACCTTTATATGCATTGGGAAACCAAAAAATTCATTGACTCAGGATATTGTGACACTTGCTTTAACTGTGGTGGTCTGGAACCAAACTGGCAATGTCTTCAATGTATGCCTGTATTTTTAAGATGAAACAAAGCAAAAACTACTGGATCTAATATTTTTCTTCATTGGGAGGATTTGAAGGTCAAAGTAAATTTACTCTTCCACTTTTAGTGAGAAATATTGATATCTTATTGACACTGAATGGGTCATTTCTTTCTTTCTTTTTCTTTCTTTTTCAAACAATTGTGAAATATTTTGTGCAGTTACATTTTCTAGTGAAAATTTTGAGTTTGAGAACATTTAAAACAAATATTGCACATTTTATTTCCTGCAGGTGCACACACTAATAGCACAGGCATATGCTGAAGTATAGTCTAAATGTTAAGTGCCAGAATTCCTGTGTTTAAACAGGTTAAGGATCATTTTATTTGAGAACATTTATTGCGCAAATGTAAACTACTGCTCAAGTGGTACTTATAAAAGCTCATTGGGTTTCCATCATGAGTGAGGTAAACATTTCTACCTTTAAGAAACCCAGTCAATAATTTTCCTTTACATGTAGAGCTGCTTTTTTAAAAAACATAATATTTCCATAGGAACTTCAGCCCAGGTCATGTGAATAACCCCAATTTTCAAAATATCGAATACTGAAATGTGTGAGGTTTTGCACCTTGAAATACACAAAATATGGTAAGAACATGTGTTCTTAATCTTTTTAATTCCCTACATTATTCATTTGCTAAACCTAAAAACATATAACTTCAAACTGGTTCTGTTTAAATGTAAAACATTTTTGATTATTAATGAGGATATTGATGTTACAACAATCTTTTTTTTTTGTAAAGATTTTATTTATTTATTTGACAGAGAGAGAAACACAGAGAGAAAGGGAACACAAGCAGGGGCAGAGTGAGAGGGAGAAGCAGGCTTCCCGCAGAGCAGGGAGCCCAATGCGGGGCTCCATCCCAGGACCCTGGGATCATGACCTGAGCCAAGGCAGACGCTTAACGACTGAGCCACCAGGCTCCCCGTGTTACAACAATCCTATCATGCATTTACTTTACATTTTATAAAATATATTTAATATAATCTTTTTGGGGGGAATTATCTGAAAAAATGCTAAAGCATAAAATTATGTTTTTAAGGTGCTTTGGAACAATCCCAGAGCACGGTGCTAATTCAGAGCCAGGCCTGCTATTTCCATACAGCTCAGTGTTGCTCAAACTAGAAAGTGATTCCTCACTGCATAGGAAGGCGTGGCAGCTAGCCAAAAACTTAGGAGTTTGTTTATTCAACATGCTTTATGGCAGTTGAGTATTTAGAGATAGAGATTATGAAGTACATCTTCAAAAACTGCTGATAGTTAAATTTTACTCTATCAACAAAGAAATAGCAACAGACCACAGAAGCTCAAGCCAGAACAGGTCAGTTTGGCTTGTAATAAGTTAGTCATTTAAAATCCTCCCCACCCTTTCTCATTGTCCCTCAATTACGACCTTCTCATTTAAAGATATTTTAAGTAAAGATTAAGAACGTGTAGTCTGTGTTATGTTAAATGGTACCTCTTTTGGTCTCTTGGCAGATTAAACACATTACCTCATTGTTATTCACACCCCGAGGACACAAGGGCAGCTCTGTAGCTTTGCCAAGGGATGCAGAAACCCATCTCTGGGTATATATTATGTCACAGAACATTTGGTAATACACAGAGCACTGGTATATCAGAAACATCTCCCAAACAGATGGAGTACATAATTATAATTTTGGTGAGTAATGTCTGATAATTAAAAAGCGTATTAAACAATCAAAAACAGCTCTAAGATGCCCATGTTTGCCTGAAACTAACCCCCAACCTCTCTAAACAGGAAACTAAAGCATCTACTCTATTGTAATATCTAACATGGCCCCCAAAATACAGAGTATTATGATGAACAGAGTGGTAAAGTCTAAGGAAACTGTGCAGCAATATATCTGATGGTTGAAAGTTAATTACTTTTACTTGAAAAATCAAGGTCTGAGGAGTCACATGGATTAGAAACAGCTGGGCATTTTAAAACTGGCAAGTGAATGAGGTATGTATGTCATTTTCCTCACAGAAGAGGCGATCATTCAAGCTGCTCCTTCAAGTTAATTTAAATATTTTCTTACTAATGAATTTTGAAATAACACTAAAATTTGAACCAATTTTCCTAGTTCCCTTATATAAACTTAAGGAATCCCTTCCTAAAGATTAGTTAACTAAACTACTGTCTGTTTATTGGATTGTGTTATATATGTATGTGCTCATGAGCTCATGTGCTCTAAGCTCAAAATATTTGGATTGTGTTTTTAAATATTTAAATTCTGGAGTATTTTTCCTCCCTTAGAAATCAAGAGTTCTATTTATCAATAAATTTGTTTTTACCTCTCTTTGAGTATAAATTATATTCATTCTATATTTTATTAATTATATTTTTAGTTCTATACATTGCTTATTTTATGTTTATTTATTCATTTATCCATTAATTAACTCCACAAAGATAAGCTGAATAGGCAAGTAGTGCCCTATTTTAGTTCCATTATGAGGTTTTATGTTCCTCTAAGGGAAAATCTCTACTTTAGTTTCTTTATTTTACTACTAAAGTGCTGCTCATGTAGTAAGCCCTCAAATATCTAAACTTGCTGGAAGAAAAGTTGTGAAAGTAATGTACTCACTGGAATCAAGTCATTGTAAATTCACAGATTAACACCATCACTGTGCCTTGGATAGGCTACCTTTTCTCCCTTTTACATAATCCACAACCAATTATTTGACCAAATACTAAAAAAACACACACCTGTCATTTCCAAGACTTTGGGAAAAAATAGTGTCCAGAATCGGCATTGTTGAGCACGCAGTTTAGCGTATACTCTTGGTGACTCTGTATTCAAGGTTAAATACTTTTGGTCTGTGTTTTTGAAGGCAGGCCATCTTGTGCTATTGTTCTGGTTTCCATCTGGATTTCTAAAAAATTAAAGAGAGACATTAGAGTTCTACTGAAATCATTGTTAGATAAAGAGAATAGTGTGCTCAAAAACCAACAACAGCTTTTAAATGTCAGAAAAAAATGTGGATTTGTTTTGATGATGTCAAGTAAAAATGAACTGGGTGGAATGTTTTCAGCAACCTGAAGCACTAAATTAAAAGTGTAGGAATTAAAATTTTAAGAAAAACTTTTACATGCATTTCTGCTTAATATACAGGGAGAAAACATATTTTTTTTATTTCAAGAATGCTAATGTTTTCTTCACACTTAAACATGCTCGAAGGGGCAATGTTCCTTTTGTCTCCTTTTCTTCCTTTACCTCAGACTCAATCTTCTCACGGTGAACATTAGTACATTTCTGCTCAGTATCTTGCATCCATGTCATTCTATTTGTTCTTTTTTTTTTTTTTTTAAAGATTTTATTTATTTATTCATGAGAGACAGAGAGAGAGAGGCAGAAGGAGAAGCAGGCTCCCAAGGAGCAGGGAGCCCAATGTGGGACTCGATCCCAGGACTCTGGGATCATGACCTGAGCCGAAGGCAGACGCTTAACCATCTGAGCCACCCAGGTGCCCTCATTCTATTTGTTCTTGTCATTACTGCCTGAGTTTGACTGATTACACATCCTATTATGCAATAACTTCATTACTGTAGGAAACCTCCTTCGGTCTCACTTTTAAGTTGATCTTACATTCTTGTAGATCTGCTCACCGATGAAAAATGTTTCAATAATTTCCCAACGGGTTCAGATAAATTTAACAAACATGGTGCCACCCATATTTCCAAGCTTACTCTCACTTAGTCTTCCCATGAGCTAACCAACAGGAATTAGAGGCAGTTTCTTAGGAATTCCCTCCTCTATTTCACCCCCTTGCCTTTGTCCCAGCTGTCAAGTTTGGAATCCCTTCATTTCCCAAGGGCATGGGCTAGGTCAATTCAGATTCCCTTTCTCAGCTTCTCTTTTTGTGCCAATATTTCCCATATCTTTCACTGTGATTTTTACATCAATAACACTTGATTCTATTTTTTTAGAAATGTATAGTTGGGGGTTTGTTTACACCTTTGTAGCACTCAATAATATGGTCTTAACTAGATCACACAAACACAAACTCAAAGAGTAAACATTTTGCAAGTGGCTCCAAGTAGTCACTGGTGATTCTATAGATTTCCCTTTAATATATTTTTATGCTATGATTATGAGATAGACATTGCTCTAGGATCTGGAAATACAAATAAACATGGGAAATATAGTTTCCCCCAGGGAATTTACAAGGAAGACCATTCATGAAAAAAAAGAACCAATATATGGTAGCCTAAACCAAACATAAACAAAGGGACACAAATTGTCAGAAGAGGGAATAATCACTACATGTTTGAAAAGAAATTACCTGAAGGAAAGAGCTTCTAGCTGAAGTAAGGAGAGTAAATAAGGAACTGAACCAGAAAGAGAAATTGGGAAAGCTAGAGAAAGGGAACAGAATTGGAGTGCCTGGGTGGCTCAGTTGGTTAAGCAACTGCCTTCGGCTCAGGTCATGATCCCAGAGTCCCAGGATTGAGTCCTGCATGGGGGCACCCTACTCAGCAGGGAGTCTGCTTCTCCCTCTGGCCCTCCCCCTTCTTGTTCTCTCTTTCAAATAAATAAATAAAATCTTTAAAAAAAGAAAGGGAACAGAATTAACATTGTTCTAAATAATGAGTGTTCGGGGCGCCTGGGTGGCTCAGTCGTTAAGCGTCTGCCTTCGGCTCAGGTCATGATCCCAGGGTCCTGGGATCGAGCCCCGCATCGGGCTCCCTGCTCGGTGGGAGGCCTGCTTCTCCCTTTCCCACTCCCCCTGCTTGTGTTCCCTCTCTCGCTGTGTCTCTCTCTGCCAAATAAATAAATAAAATCTTTAAAAAAAAAATACATAAATAATGAGTGTTCATCTTAGGTCAAAACACAATGAAAAAACTAGTTTTCTTGGAATACAGGATAGAGGAGATCCTATTAGAGTGATAGCTTTAGGATATTAGTGTTAATCACATTAAGATCTGACAGCCTAGGAAAATGGTTTAGACTGTTACTGTAGGCCTTTACTACTCTTTTTTTTTTTTTTTAAAGATTTTATTTATTTATTTGACAGAGAGAGACACAGTGAGAGAGGGAACACAAGCAGAGGGAGTGAGAGAGGGAGAAGCAGGCTTCCCGCAGAGCAGAGAGCCTGATGCGGGGCTCGATCCCAGGACCCTGGGATCATGACCTGAGCCGAAGGCAGACGCTTAACGACTGAGCCACTCAGGCGCCCCTGGCCTTTACTACTCTTGAGGGATTTTTGACTAAATGGTTTATTTTGAACATAACATTTTAGAAATATTGACCTGGAGGTTATCCAAAATAACCAAGAAATTTATAAAGTAGTCACAGGTACTTCTATCATAAACAAAGACTAAAGTGATAAGGATAAGTAATTCATTCCTCTCGGATTCATTCTACCTCAAGTAAAATCATGTAAGAAAACTGCAGTTGAACTTTTCTAAAAGTTCAGTGCGCAAATTTCTTCATCATTCAAATAGCTCTGTAGATTGGTAACAAATAGAAAGTTGGGAGCAGGGACAGCAGTACAAAATTTCTTTTGGCCACAAGCCTGTGAACCCAGTAGATTTTGGAAAGAGAAGCAGGCATTCACTGAGCATGGTTGTCTAGAGCAGATTTTGCCATCAAGAACTTGTATCCTTTTATCATAGAAGCAGACATATTCAACCATGAATTCAGGAGCTTTGGAGATAAATAGTTTCTTGATGGACTGTTGATTTTATGCAGGAATTGGATGATTAAAAAGAATTATTAATAACCAGAGCTATTCAAGGTAAACCAATATCATAACAGGATTGAAACCTCCTGCTTCAGGGTATTATTTGAGAGACGTCATGAGGAAAATTTCTCCAGATCACAGATGGCACACTTGTCTAGGTGAATTATGTAGTCTTTTCCCTTTCTTTTAAAGGTTTAGAAACTTACAAGTACAGCTGCTGGAGGCTGGATATTAAACCAGGAGAACCATTGGTCTGATTCGGTACAGCAATTCTTATGTTCCTAAATTGCCCACTTTCCTTCTAATTCCACTCTAATTAACTTATGGCACCATTTTAACTGCTCATTCATTTCTGGCTTCTGCAAATGGTGACTTGAACAAAGCTGCCTCGTACTTGAGTTCAAGAGCAAAGCCCTACTGGCACTGCTCATGTTCATTTGACAAACTTTGTCCTATGAAATAGCTCATGACATTCCAAAATGCAATCCAGAGATAATAAAATTCCTTTGCCTATGGATATAGATACAGTTTTCAAAAAGTGATTGAAATAGCTGTTGAAGTGATGGAGCATTTTACTGTATAATCTGAAGGAATCTTCAAAGAATTTAAAACTTAACAAGAGATATAATTCTCTATCTGTATCAATTAAAGACTGTGAAATACAACACATTTTCCAGATATGCAATTCTGAAACACTATATAATTTTAATCTCAGAATTATAAGGTATATTTAAACATCTTGGCTCTGTTATTTTTCAAAAGTATTTCCTGTTCTCGTCACAAAATAAAGACTTTGAAGCGATAATACCTAAAATTTTCCATGAAATAGAAAAATCTCTGCTCTATTTTTACTAGGAGATGTTTGTTCTACTTTGTGGTATACAGAAGTGGTCTAAAGATCAGCCATTACACTTTTCCTCTTATGTAGGTTCGAAAAGTTTTAAGACATAGCTTATTTAACCAAAAAGGCAGAATATTTTCCTAACATCTGTATTTCAGAAAATTACTGCTTGTCATTGATATTTGAGCACAGATTTGAGATCTTATTTTATGAACAGATTTATAAAAAACACATTAATTGACTCAGGATGCCTGATATGAAGAAGTAGTATGCATTCAGCTCCATGCGTCAAGTTTTCTTGGGATTATAAATCCCAGGATTGCCCATCAATCCTAACATAGGAATTAAGATTCTTTTTGATTAAGAATTCAGAGACAGTGATGTCTAAGAAAGCTATACAATGATTTTAAAGTGAATATATTTCTGTGTGCCTTACAATCTAATAAAATAAAGCCATAATTAGTAGTTGTAAATTGGAAGGCTAGCTGAAATATTCTACTGTCCTGAGAGGACAAAGGGAATACAGATTATGTCGGATAATTTCTTAGATATACCAATATTCATAGATTTATTTATTCATTTATTTTTTTTTAAGTTTTTTTATTTATTTGACAGAGAGAGACACAATGAGAGAGGGAACACAAGAAGGGGGAGTGGGAGAGGGAGAAGCAGGCCTCCCGCCGAGCAGGGAGCCTGATGCAGGGCTCGATCCCAGGACCCTGGGATCACGACCTGAGCTGAAGGCAGATGCTTAACGACTGAGCCACCCAGGTGCCCCAAATATTCATAGATCTATATTCTATGTCAAGTCACTTGAATAAAATTGTATTTTAATTTAAGGAATAGAGGAGCTATAAGAGAATCTGAATTTAGCAAAACAAAATTCATCTATTCATTCAACAAGTATTAATTGAGTGCATACTATGTCAGGCTTATTTAAGTCACAGAAAATCAACAAAGACAAAAATAGAAATTTTTGCCTATTGCAGTTTTCTTACTTTGAGGAAGAGAGACAATAAATAAGACAAAGAAGGAAAATATATAATAGCTGCTAGAGAGGGGACAGTGGTGGAGTGTGTAATCATGAATTTCATTGGCCTTTGTCCATAATTCCTGCAAGGTAACCTCTAAATCTTTGGAATTTTGCACTGTACCTGTTTATGCTAACAAGGTGACTCATGGTGGGCACCTGATGGCTTTTACTTAAGGTCTGACTCAGGGTGGGCTTGCTCACACTGATAATCTTGTGGAAGGAAGGCCATGCCAGAAAGACCAACCATGTGATTAGAAGGGTGGGACTTTGGGGCACCTGGGTGGCTCAGTCGTTAAGCGTCTGCCTTCGGCTCAGGTCATGATCCCTGGGTCCTGGGATCGAGCCCCGCATCGGGCTCCCTGCTTAGCGGGAAACCTGCTTCTCCCTCTCCCACTTCCCTTGCTTGTGTTCCCTCTCTGGCTGTGTCTCTTTCTGTCAAATAAATAAATAAAATCTTTAAAAAAAAAAAAGAAGAAGGGTGGGACTTTGAGTCAGGTGATAACCTGACCTCCAGGAAGGGGAGAGGTGTAAAGATTGAGTTCAACCACAAAGGCTAATAAATTAATCGATTATGCCTATATAATGAAACTACAATAACACTCTGGATCTCAAGCTCAGGTGAGTTTCCTTGGGCTAGCAATACTCCATGTGCACATTGCCATAATTAATGCCTTGAAGGTAATGCATCTCTGAGGTTACAGAAGCTTTACCTTTGGAATCCTGTGAGTATCAGATCCTGTTTATGTATCCCTTCTTTAGATGGGTTCTTTTTTTTTTTTTAAGATTTCATTTATTTATTTTTGCGAGAGAGAGCATGAGTATGGGGAGGGGCACAGGGAGAGGAGGCTCCCCACTGAGGAAGGAGCCTGATGTGGGACTCGATCCCAGGATCCTGGGATCATGACCTGAGCCGAAGGCAGACACTTAATTGACTGAGCCACCCAGGCACCCAGACGGGTTCTGATACATATATCCTTTTATTATATAAAAATTGCAATTGTATTTATAGCACCCTCCTGAGTTCTGTGAGTTATTCCAGGGCATGATTAAATCTGAGGAAGTCCTTAGGGATCTCAAGTTTGTAGCCAGCTAGTCTGAAGTGAGGGTGACCCTGGTGACCTTGAACTTGCAACTGGTGTCAGAAATCTTGAGCCAACTTTGGGGCACCTGGGTGGCTCAGTCAGTTAAGTGTCTGACTCTTGGTTTTGGCTCAGGTCATCAAGCCCCATGTCGGGCTTGGCACTCAGTGTGGAGTCTGCTTGTCTTTCTCCCTCTGTTCCTCCTCCTGTCCTCTCTCTCTTTCCCCCTCTCTCTCTCATGAATAAATAAACCCTTTTTTTTTTTTTTAAAGAAAGAAATCTTGAGCCAACTTGGAAATCTGAAGGCCTGAGCCCTTAACCTTGATTTTGGCTACCTCTGGGTAAGGAAACAGAAATATTTGAGAGGAAGGGAACTTTTAAATGGAGACTTGAAGGAAGAGAGGAGTGATCTATACAGTGTTTTGTAGGAAGAGCATTTCAGCAGAAGGAATAGACAGCAAAGGCTATTAAGACAGATGAGCATCTGGGGTTTTCCAAGAAAACTGAGTGAGAGAGTGTGCCTAGAGTGGAGCCAGCCAAGGAGGGAGTATTCTGAGGCACGTTTGGAGAGGCGACAGGAGGCCACATTATTTAGTGACCTGTAGGTCCTTGTAAGGTTTTTATGTCTACTCTGAATGAGAGAAGAAGTAATTGGAGGGTTTGCACAGAGAAAGGACAAGATCTCACTTAATATTTTTTAAAAAGATCATCTGGCTGGAATTCTGGGAATAGTCTACAGAGACTCCAAGGTCAGAAGCAGGGAGACCAGCTAGGAGACTACGGGAATAATTTAGGTGAGAGATGATGGTTGTTTGAACCAGGGAGGTAGTAGTAGAAATTGAGAGAAGTAGTTAGATCTTGAATGTATTTTGAAGGTAGACAGTGCCCTTGCAATTAGCCAATGGAGTAGAAATAGAGAAAAGGCAAGGATGACACTAAGGATTCTGGCCTGAGAAACTGGAAAGATGAATGGAGTTGCCATTACTGAGATAGAAACTGCTGCAGAGGATGTTTGAAGAAAAATATTGAGAATTTAGTTCTTCATATATGAAATTTGAGATCCAAATACCGATTGGAAGTAGGCAGTTGGAATTTAGTGGTTAATCTTTATTTTCCTGAGGGAATCTCTGCCTTCTAAATGGATTCACAAGCTCTCTAATGTAGTATTCCCCAGGAATACCAAAATTGTGACTCACTTTCCAAATTTCAATACAGGAATGACATTTAACAATATACACATAGCAATAAATTAACTCATAGGATATACAGCACCTGTCCCTTTCCAGATTGTATCTCCTTGTTCTATGCTCATCCTACTATCTCTTCAGACAGGCCTTCTTTGCTGGCTCCACTAAAATAGCCAGTCTTGATTTCCTCATATTTCAAAATGTTAAGTTTTCATTTAAATTCTAATTAGTTGTTAATTTCAGGTGTATAATATAGTGATTCAACACTTGCATACCTCACCTGGTGCTCATCACAGCAAGTGCCCTCCTTGATCCCCATCACCTATTTCACCCATCCCCCCCACTCACCTCCCCTCTGGTAACCAGCAGTTTGTTCTCTAGAGTCAGGAGTCTTGTTTCTTGGTTTGCCTACCTCTTTCTCTTATTTTCCCCCTTTGTTCATAAGTTTGTTTCTTAAGTTCAACATATGAATGAAATCATCTGGTATTTACCTTTCTCTGTCTGACTTATTTCACTTAGCATAATAATTTCTAGCTCCATCCATGTTGTTGCCAATGGCAAGATTTCATATTTTTAATGGCTGAGTAATATTCAAAATTGATTTTAACTGTAAATTTTCCTTTTCCCTCATTACAGAGTGCTATGGTCTGAATGATTCTGTGCTCCCGAAATAAGGTGATGATATTAGGAGCCGGAGCCCTTGGGAGATGCTTCAGCCATAAAGGCAGGCCCTCATGAATGGGATTGGTGCCTTTAACAAAGAGGCTTCAGAGGGATCCTTTGTCCCTTCCACCATGTGAGGACACAGTGAAAAGGAGCTGGCTATTGGTTAGGAAGAGGGTCCTCACCAGAAGATGACTATGCTATAGTGACTAAATTTTGGACCTCTAGTCTCCAGAATTGTGAGCAATAAATTTCTGTTGTTTATAAACTACCACATCTGTGGTATTTTGTTATAGCAGCCAGAATGGACTAAGACAGAAGGTAAGCTCCATGCAAATCATCATTTGGTTGCTTTGTTTACAACCGTGCCTGACTCATAGTATTTAGGCAAGAAATATGAATAGAAAAATAAGAAATATCACAACTGATAGTTCAAGTTATCTCATTTTCCTTTAATTATAGTAAATATTCATATTTAAAAACTACCACCACATGGGAAATTATATTTCAAAGATGGCCTTTTCTCCAATTTTAGTAAAATCAGTATTTGGAGCCCCAAGTAATATGAAATTCTTCTTCAAATTAGTTTTTAAATAAGGCTGTAAGAGACTGTGGGATAGTTTTAACATGTGCCTTACGTGTGAACTATTTTTTACCATGATAGTTTAACATTTAAATAAAATAATTGATAAGATAGCGTAAACTTGTGCCTAGAAGGTTGACATTTGAAAAGGGAGATGTGCAGGTTTAGTATTCTTAGAAAAAAATTAGAAACCAATTGAGCAAAATTGAGCAAAAAGGAAAATAAAAAGGAGACATTTATTTAGTATCATGATTAGTAGTGATAGCAGCAGTGAAAATTTCACAAGTTGCTTCTATTATTTTGACATATTTATATAAAGAACAAAGCAATTTTCATATAGTAAACAAATTTTCTCTTCATATTTAAGTATATGATGATGAACATGAATTCATAATATAATCTGTTTCAGAAAAATATGAAGACACAGGTAAAACAGTGATGCTAATAAATAGCAAAGGATAAATAAAATACTGTTTCTCTCAAGATCATGGTCTCTGCTTCATTTTGTATACAGGAAACTCCTTAGGATAAATATAGACATTAAATACATTTTGAAGTTATTTTTGATTCCTTCTAGAGGAATTTTCCATGACTATAATATATTTATAAATTTGATCAAGTGCCATTGCTGATTTCCTTTAATTAAGTGTTCTAAAATCTATTCAATCTTTAAAACCTACCCAAAGATAGCTTTCTTAAATTAAATAAATTAATTGTACATTTATTCTTAATTATATAACCAACTAAATAGCCACTGAATTCTATTCAAGCAACTTAGTATTAATTCATGAATGCATTCCCAATAATGCAATCATACTGGGTTCATTTTAACCTATAAGGCTATATCCTAGGTTGATTGATTAGTTTTATAAAACGGGAAGAAACAGAGAGGGAGACAAACCATGAGAGACTCTGGACTCTGGGAAACAAATTGAAGGTTACAGAAGGGAGGGGGCTGGGGGGCTGGGGTAACTGGGTGGTGGGTATTAAGGAGGGCACGTGTTGTGATGAGCACTGGGTGTTATATGCAACTAATGAATCATTGAACACTCCATCGAAAACTAATGATGTACTATATGCTGGCTGACAACATAATAAAAAAAATTAAAAAAAAGAAAAATATCTATAATAAAATGCCATAAATACTACAATAGAAAAAAAAACTTATACTGAACTTTATGGTTTCCTACAAGCTTCTGAGATGAATCTTTAAAGACAAATGGAATCATTTAAATAATTTTCCTTTGCAGATATAGACACATAAACACACAAACATGCATATTTCTGTGTATCTGAATCCCGACATTATGTGTATGTGTGTGTGTGTGTGTGTGTGTGTGTGTGTGTGTGTGTATACTGCAACTTGAATATTAGAGGTACCAAAACAATTGTTGTAAATCACATACATATTTAATTTACATCATCCTATTGAAACTCACTATAAAGGTGCCAAATTATATAGGTAATAACTATATTTTGAGCTTTAGAGCAAATCACATATTATTCACTTTTGCACATTCAGCATCTATCATAAGCCTGCACAGAAAGTATATGCTCAATGAATGCTTGCTAAAATAACTAAGTGAACAGCCTTCAGAATTTTGGATATGTTTTAGATTAATTCAGTATTAGTCGTAGAATACTAATTTTCACAGTATTAGAAGAGAGGAATTAACTTCATTCTCCTGTGCTAAGATGACAAAAAAGGCTTGTAGGTAATACTCTTCTCAGATTGAAAACTTGAAAACTCATTGATTCTTCAAGTGCCTAGTATAATAATGCATTTGATGTCAAAGCCCTACATCAGCTGAGGGGGAGTCACAATATGCATGAGTTTCTTGTAAGCCTTGATCACAAACTGAAACTCAACTCTTTTCCAAGGCTCATTTATGCCCCTCATCTAGCCTTACTGTAGTTTGTTAGAAAGTTTTTTATGATTGTACTGTTTTCCCTCTGTAGGCAATAAGGGCAAAAATATTACTTACTAAAGCAATATGTACTGTATAATCATGTAGTTGTGCACAGAGAGTTCTTTAAGTGGATTATTTGCAATTTAAATTATAGTCAATGCAAATATCTAAATCTAGTTCACTTTTATTACTTGCTTCCTTCCATCTCCTGACATTTCCATTGTAAACTGTGAGGATGAGAGAAGTAATTACTGAAGAACAATTCCCTAGATTCATTGGTTTGTCAAGTTTCCTCCTTACTTCAACAGGTTTGTTTTTCTAGGCAGGAATCTGGGTACCCAGAGGGGCAGGATTGTATTAGTACACCACAGAAGTTGTTGGTAATTCAGAAATGCTCTAACAATGATTTCTTGCATCTAAATCTATTGTGTGGGTAGAGTCCATGGTCAAGTTGGTTATTAAATTTTTATTATTTCATCATTCCTAAGTAGTGGATTGGGATATATTGTCAACCTCACAGAGAAATAGGAGTACAGGTCTTTATGAGACAAAGAGAGACCAGAAGAATGGGAAGAGACAGGAAGGGAAGGGAAGAAGAGAGAAGAATCCTAAAGGAAATGTGTAAACTGTATGATCCTGCGACCCAATCTGCTCAAAAGGCAAAACATATCAATGGGCTAAACCTTCGAGGGAAGAAAAAAAAAGGGGAAAGATTTGTTTTCACTCAACATTAATAAAAAGGAACAGATTACATTTCTGTTAAATAAATACCATTAGGGAAATGAGATCTGTTTAGTTGCAGGTCATCTTCTAACTTTGAGAATAATTAGCAGCTATTGTAACTGAAGGTATACAAGAGATGGGCTGAGGTTTCAGCCCTGGCAATAAGCAAAGGCCAATTATGATCTAACACAGCTAGATGTGTGCTATGAAAGTGGATGCCTGGCAAGTAAGAAAGAAACATCCAGTCTAAAGGATGATCCTAAAAAGTCAAGCTGCTGAATATTGCAGATAAAAGGAGATTTCTTGAGTGCTCCCTGGTGTCAGGAACCTTGTCTAAACCTTTTTTTTTTTTTTTTAACTAACCCTAACAAAGAACCTGACACTGGTTATCAATCAGTGTTGTTGAACACACTGATCTTTAGAGAAAAGAGAGGGGGGGGGGGGGGGACGTAAAAAAAGTCTCAAATACACATAAACATATTTCTCCTTTTAATCCAAATCTAAATCTTCCTACACATTTTCACCTTTGCTGAGATGTAGTATTCTTTTTCTAAATTTATAACTAGGAAGAAGATGCCCACTTTAAAGCACATTTTCTGTTTTGTGAGAACTTTTACGTCTCAATTAGTATTTTAAAGTGGCTATTGGACTTAACCCACTCTCCTAAATACTTCACTGAAATAGTTGGATAGAGTCATGCAAATAAATTGATTCCCAATGAGCAGTTGCCATTTAGCAATTGGGTTGCGCTGCTCATCTTCAGTTGTTCATCAGCTGAAAGGGCAAAAGGTTGTCAAACAAAAGATCTCTAAGATCTTTACTATCCTGGCAAAGTATGGTATTATGGATAAACAGAGCTTTCATGGTCTGGAAAATTAATCTTTCTTCTGTCCTCTGCATTGTTTGGACAGAAGGAATTGCTTAATTATTTGGAGAGTTAAAGAGGAATACCAGGCAACGTTTAGCCTCCTCCAGCGTTCCAGAAAATGAATTGGGCTGAATCCTAGACGGATTTATTTATTTATTTATTTATTTATTTATTTATTTATTTAGTATTTTTTAAAGTTTTTATTTAAATTCCAGTTAGTTAAGATACAGGGTAATATTCGTTTCAGGTGTACAATATGGTGATTCAAAACTTGCATACATCTCCTGGTGCTCATCACAGCAAGTGCACTCCTTAATCACCATTACCTATTTCACTCATGCCCCTAGCCCTCTTCCCCTTTGGTAACCATCAGTTTGTTCTCTATGGTAGGAGTCTGTTTCTTGGTCGGCCTCCCTCTCTCTTTTTTTTCCCCTTTGTTTGTTTCTTAAATTTCATATGAGTGAAATCATATGTATTTGTCTTTCTCTGTCTGACATTCCTTAGCATAATAATTTCTAGCTCCATCCATGTTGTTGCAAATGACAAGAGGTCATTATTTCTTTATGGCTGAGTAATATTCCATTATATGGATACACTGCCTCTTCTTTATCCTTTCATAGGTCCATGGACATTTGGGCTCTTTCCATAATTTGGCTATTGTTGATCATGTTGCTATAAGTATCAGGGTGCATGTGCCCCTTTACATCAGTATTTTTACAACCTTTGGGTAAATATCTACTAGTGCAATTGCTGGGTCATAGGGTAGCTCTATTTTTAACTTTTTGAGCACCCTCCATACTGTTTTCCAGAGTGGCTGCACCAGTCTGCATTCCCACCAACAGTGTAAAAGGGTTCCCCATACTCTGCATCCTCACCAACACCTGTTGCTTAGTGTGTTGTTGATTTTAGCCGTTCTGACAGGTGTGAGGTGATATCTCACGGTACTTTTGATTTCTATTTCCCTGATGATCAGTGATATTGAACATCTTTTCAAGTGTTTGTTAGCCATCTGCATGTCTTCTTTGGAGAAATGTCTGTTCATGTCTTCTGCCCATTTTTTAATTGGATTATTTATGTTTGGGTGTTAAGTTTTATAAGTTCTTTGTATATTTTGGATACTAACCCTTTATCTGATATATCATTTGCAAACATCTTCTCCCATTCCGTACATTGCCTTTTAGTTTTGTTGGTTGTTTCCTCCACTGTGCAGAAGCTTATTAGAGAGAAGCAGAAACCTGTTCTTCCTCCCTCCCTCCCTCCTTTTCTTTCTTCTCTTCTCTTTTAATAGCTTGGCAACTGCATCCAGATATCTTGCCTAATTTCCAAGTGTCAAAATGCACTATATTTGTACCTATTTTTGTTTTCTAGTGACAATAGAGCAACTGCTATCATTTGGATAGGCTCACATGATTTCCCAGAGAGGCTACAGTCCAGGGATCTGCAGAAAGTTCAAAGGCACTTTCACATAATGGCACCAGAGCACTTATTTTGAATAAAGGGCAGACTTAGCATTAATTATGGATAGAATATAATCCCAAACTTGAAACAAATTGGCTTCTCTTTTGAGTGTTCCAAATTCTACCAGTTTGCTCTAGTCTCTGCCGTAAAGTTAATGGCAGCAAGCCCACAGTTTCAGGAATAAGCCCAGGAAATGCCAAGAAAAAGTCCTGGAAACTTAGTTTTGTAGTAGCATATATGTCTTAAAATAGCTTGATTTTAAGGGAACACTTAAACAGTAGAAGGGACTTGGGAAATCAAATGCTCTAAGAAAATTATACAAAATCGTAATTATTGCAATTTTTTTTCCTTAATGGGTAGTTTGAGCATATCAAATAATTCTTCTTGAATTCAAAGTTATTTTCTTTATATCACTATTCACTGGAGATCCCTATATTTGAGTCATCACCTCCATTAGACTGAAAAGCTCCATGAGAGCAGAGAACATGTTTGTTCATTCCCATAGCCTAATACAGTCAGTGCTCAGTAAAGCTACTTGGTAAAGGTTTTACCTACTAGACCTTGCTTAAGTAAGTAGGCCATTAAATTCACTGTATTGGAACTTAGTGTAATTTTATGTATAGATATATAAATATAATTTTTTTAATGTGCTAAGAAAGATTTAGCTAATATGATGAATATATTGCAAAATAAAATTAAAAATTATGTATATGTGATTTTATTTATATATTTACAGGGCACTGTTTCTAGGGAAAATAAAGTAAAATTAATACTATTTTTGGAGAAAACTGTCAGCACAACAAATAATTTAAGTATGTTTTATTGCAATACACATATATATGGAGCTTCAAATGATGCTTAATTAATTTTCCAAAGTGAGCACCCAAGCATATTGAATTTCTAATCATTAAAATAGTTATACATACAAAATAATCATATTTTAATGAAAGATGAAAACCTTTGATCTAAGTTATATTATTAAATCTATATGAACATTGAAGAGATAACAGTAAATACCTGTTTGCTACCTACTATATAAAATATGATGTTTTTCGGTAATTCTTATATTATTTGACCAATAATTAGTAAATTAAAAATTATCCTATCCATTTTTCCATTATTTAAAAATTTCATGATGCCCCATGTCAGCCTTCCATTATTTCTCATTAAAGTATTATATTTTATTATTTATTAGTGTGGAGGTGGAAATGTTTTATTATCAATGATTTTCTATTTTTAAATTAACTCTTCTCTGCATATTTTTTCTTCTTTTCTATTACTTAATTTTTATTTTTTTACTCAAGGTTTCTTGAAATAATGTTGTCTAATCTCCTATGCAGTGTTTCATTTTCTCTAAAATATCTGCATAAAGCACTTTCCATAATGGGATGTGTCTCACATTCTGGAGAAGGTCATTCTAACCCCAGACCACTTTATTCACTACTAACTCAACTTGATAGAACAGACCTGTATTCATGCCCTACTAGAGTTCCAGGCACTGGGGCTATTTTTTATTCATTTTCAAAGAGAAATATATGTTTTTTTTAATACTAAATTAAAAATGGTCTCTGTATGAATTTAACCAAAGGTTCTCTGCTTCCTCCTCACATAGAATATATCTAAACTCTCTTTTATGATACATTTTTGTTTTACTTGAAGCCAGATACACTTGCCCCCTCAACAGACACCTTTTTTGTCCTCCAGACTAATCATAACCTCTTCACTTGTGAGACAATGAGGTTATTCTTAATTGTAGATGTATCACATGATAGTGTTTTGTTGAATTTTTTTAATCCACAATAAAATATCAAACTAATTTTTTTTTTCCAGGAAGCTGTTATTTATTTTGAATTTTATTGCCAGTTTGTTCTGGGAACTCCTCTCTGGACAATGGATATAGCAGTGAATAGGATTGAGAAGTTCCATGATCACAGAGTTCCATTTTAATCTGTGGAGATAGACAATATATAAACAAAGTAACAGACCTTAAAAATTCATATAGTAATATTGTCTATGAAGAAAGACAAGTAGTACAACCAAACATCTTTGAAAAGCATGTACTAATTCAGAACTGCCTATTTATTGAGTCACAGTAAAGAGTTTGAGGTGAGCTGAAGGGTACTGAAAGCAAACCTTACTTTATGTGCTGCTTCTTGGCTATAGTTTCCTGGTTTTTCCTTAGAAAAGGAAATGTGAGAAGGATGAACAGAGTGGACTGTGCAGTTCTCATAGATGCTAAATACAGCTCAGGCAATTCCTTCCAGAGTCTTCCTTAGTGACGATGATGAATGTAATTTCTGAATGACTTGCAAATTGCAGCCAAGTCACAGGATTTTACTTCCTATATTCAAAGCAGATGTACCATAATAAAAGCTAAAAAGATAATTATTTTATACTGGCTAGTATGATTCAATAACTTGTGAATATAAAGGAAGTGTTCCTTGGACACTTTTTCATGAATTTTATGCAAAAATATCTGAAGTAATGCTGAAGAATTAAAAATATTTTTTCTATTAAGTTGTATGCTGTTTTTTGATAAGAGCTACAGAAATAATTACCTTGCTATGATCAGATATATTTTGAACATTTATATCAATATATAAATATGAAATAAATGTTATGAAATATATAAAATTAATAAGTATATATATTTGAAATTAGAAATCTTAAAATGTCCTTGATCTGAGAGGTGGGATAAAAGTTTATTTTCTACATAAAAATAGTAGCTATCTAAAGAAGATAAGGAGTATTCCTGCCAACAATATATTTATCTCACAGTTTAAAGTCTTCTAAACTGCTATTTCAGGTACTATAATTTAGAAGCAATTTTAGTATCAAGAAATGAAGCAGAAAAAGTATTTATTAAAAATGTTATTGGCTATGTGACCTTGGGCAATTTGCCTAAACTCTCCAATCATCAATTTATTTGTAAAATAAGGATATTAATGCATTTTACATAGATTAGTTGTAAAGAATGCATGAAATATCTATGCAGAATGCTTAGAGTCATACCAGGGTCTTGATAAAATATTTAATAAATGCAAGTGTGATGATGAAGTGGATGACAATAGCAACAGTGAAGATAACAACACTGTTCTACAACCACCAAAACCATTCTGGCTGTTTCTTGCAGGCTTTCCATAGTACAATATGTATGACTATATGACTCACTGGACAAGTTTTCCCAAAAAGGTGTGAAATAGGTTTATTAGGGAAATAGAGACTCAGAGAAATTAATCACCTTGGAAACTACATGGTAAACATGGACTTCAGCATCAACTGTATCTTCTTCTAATGGCCATGTTCTTTCTGATCCATCATAGTTAGCTGGAAGTTCAACAACAAAGCAAGGCTATTTTTTGTTGGAGGTGAAAGAAAAACCAAAAAATCCATAGTTCAGTGTGTGTTTAGATTTTCAACTTTTAATATGATCTATTTTAATACTTTTAAAATTAAAAAGTAATGAAAATGAAAGTGTTTCATCTTTCAAATATACTTGTAATTTAAAAAAATCTTTTTTATTTTTTAAGATTTTATTTATTTATTTGACAGAGAGAGACACAGCGAGAGAGGGAACACAAGCAGGGGGAGTGGGAGAGGGAGAAGCAGGCTTCCCGCTGAGCAGGGAGCTGCTGCGGGGCTTGATTCCAGGACCCTGGGATCATGACCTGAGCCGAAGGCAGACGCTTAACGACTGAGCCACCCAGGCGCCCCCCCAACTCTTTTTTAGAAAACATATTCCTTTAGACGTGTATTTACCAGTAATTTATCTTATTTGCACACTGATGAGCATGTTCTCCATGATAGCACTTTTTTTTTTTAAGCATGGGTAGGGGAGGAGGATGAAGAAAGAATATCCAGCAGACTCCTTGCTAAGTGTGAAGCCTGACATGGGCTCAATCTCAGGACCCTGAGATCATGACCTCATCCTAAATCAGGAGTTGGATGCTTAACCGACTGAGCCACCTAGGCACCCCCATGACACAGTTTTAGTTAAATACATATTTTTATGTTTCTTTTGCTACTATCATCATTTTATCTTATATTAACTTGCATTTTGTCTGTGTAGCTTGAAAAAAATATTTTAAGTGTGTTTCTGTCTCCTAAGCTATAGAGCAGTGATCCTTTTTTTTTTTTTTTTTTCATTAACATATAATGTATTATTTGTTTCCGGGGTAGAGGTCTGTGATTCATCAGTCTTAACACAAATCACAGTGCTCACCATAGCACATACCTTCCCCAATGTCTATCACCCAGCCACCCTATTCCTCCCACCCTGCACCACTCCAGCAACCCTCAGTTTGTTTCGGGAGATTGAGTCTGTTATGGTTTGTCTCTCTCTCTCTGGTTTCATCTTGTTAAAGCAGTGATTCTTAATGGGAAGAGAATAAGAGAGGAGAAAACGGTAGTGATAAGGAGACACATCTATTTAGGGGTTGTTCAGATTTATTTGCAGGACTTTTTAAAATTGCACACTCTCACCTAGAGATTTTGGTCAAGGTATATGTCCTCTTCCCTATCTTTACAGTCACTGTCATTGTGATCCAATATTCCAGAGGCAAGTAAGACCTTGTTATTCAAATGTTTGCAATAACTTAAAAATCAAACTGCTATTTGGTTCTGGGCTTACAAGGGATAACTTTGACTCCAATTTTCTTTCTGCCTCTATCCACTCCCTTGACAAATGTATCCATTCTCAGTTTTAACTATTCTTGTACATGATGAACTCATAGGTCTCTCTCCACATTCTTTCATCCACAACACCTTACTGGGCTCTAGTCATGAAATCCCAGCCACTGCATATACACCTACATTTATAATTCTGCTTTTCCTTCAACTCTATGGGACCACACCATATTTAAACTCCACAAAGTCACTCTCTGTGTTCTCAGATTCAATTAATGTCCCCAACTTGCTCCCAGTATCACATTACACCCTGAGGGGCTGCATAATACATGGTTTGAAATCACAAGCCTTGAAACCAGACTCTACTACTAAAAACGGCTTGAACTTGCATGATGTTATTCAACTTCTCAGAGCCTGTTTATCCATACATTTTTAATAAGTGATCTCAAGAGGACCACAAGGTTGGCTGGAGCATAGTAAGCAGGGAGAGAATCTTAATAGAGATAGCCAAAGAACATGTCATATAGGCCCTTTTAGATAATGATAAGAAATTTAGATTTTATTCTAGATAAAAGAAGAAATCACTAGAGAGCTATTATCTAGGCAGCGACGAGATCTGGCTAACATTTTGAAAAGATGACTGCAACTATAAAGAAGGAGAATAAACTATAAAGAGACAACGGAGGGACCAGGGAGACTAGCTATTGTAGTACACCAGAATAGGTACATCGGTGGTAGAGAACAGGCTTGTATCTGAAACAGTGAGACCTAAGTTATATTTGGATCTATTTTGAAGATTGAGCCGATAGAATTTGCTGATGAAGAAAATAAGGATTTAAAGATAGGGAAGGTTTAGATTTTGAGCAACTTATACACGTAAGAGACATTTACAGACCTACAAATGGAATTAATGAACATATATATAGTGCTTAACATCATAGAAATAGATGAGATTACTTAGGGAAAAGAATAGAAAAAGAAAAGGGAAGAGATCTGAGAACTAAGCTCTGGAGAGCTTTAGCGCTTAGGGAAGTCGAGAAGAATCCATTCAATTACTTCTTTACTCCATTGAACAATTGTTCATTGAATACCTATTATGTGCCCAACAATGTTACAGGTACTGGATATACAGTTCTGAGCAAAATAAACAAAACCCCTATTTTTCCGGATCTTATATATTGGTGGGAGAGCAAAATGATGAATAAGGTCAATCTGCTAAATAATACGTGTGAAGAGGACAAACGTGTAGAGAAGGAAAATGTTAAATGCATAGAAAATTGAGAATGTGTTAAGACAGCCAGGAAAGGCTCCCATGAAAAGGTGACTTTTGACCGACCTGAAGAAAATGAAGGGTATATTCATGCAAATATCTGGAGAAGGAGGCAAACAGATCAGTGAGGAAGAACTCTGCACAAGTTCTGAGGATAAATGTATTGAGTGTGCCCCATATGTTCAAGAAACAGTGAGGAACAAGCGTGGTGTGGAATGGAGACGCTGTGCTGAGAAGAGACGAAGTTTGAGCGAACACAAGAAAACAAACACCAGGCAGAAAGCTAGAGAAAAATACATGTGGGAGATGATATGGTTTGAACCAAAGGAGTAGCAGTGAGGCAGTCAAGAGTCCTAAACTCCTTCTGTTTATTTGTTTTATGCTGTAGTACCAACACTACATTCTTCACCTAATCAATGTAGTATGCATCTCCCTCTCCCTGAAATGGACATATTCCTACTTAGCCAAAACAACACCGTCATACCTAATAAACTTAACAATAATTTCTTAATATCACTGAATGCCCAGGCTCTATTTATGACTATTTTAGATTCAAAGATACGCAATGAGCATTAATCATTATAAACAACATGTACTCTTCAAGAGAATTCTGGCTTGGTTATTTTCTTACAGGTAAGCTGACAGAATTTACTGACAACCTGGATGTGGGGAAGGATAAAAAGGGAGACAGCAACATTGATCCTGAGATTTGGGGCTTAGGCAAATGGAAGAATGGAGTTGTTCTTAACTGAGATGAGAAAGCCTGTGAGGAGAATATTACAAGAAAATTATAGCTCTTTAGTTTATGATATTACTAAATACCTAAACAGATACAGACATAAGGTCTAGGGGTTCAGGGAGAGGTCTGCGCTACAGATACAACTTTGGAAGTCATTGGTATATTGATGGTAGTTAAAGGGATGAAACTGGATGGGATCACCTATGGGATGAAAATGTACAGAAAAGAGAACACGTCCAAGGACTAAGTTTGGAAACACTACAACATGCAGATGTGAGAAGAGAAGAAACACCAGAGAGGACAAAAATAGGTTTGGAAAGGTTAGACAAAGCCTGGCCATGGCTCGGTTCACAGGACCCAACTGGAGAAGATGCTTCCAGGAGGAAAGAAGGCAGCAAGATCAAACACTGGTGACAGATTTAGCAAGAAGATTGAGAAATGATTATATAATTTGCTGACCATTATGAGAGCAGTCAATTTGAGGTGACTGGGGTAATGGAATAGTTTAAATATAGAATGAGAAAAAGAAAAGTAGGCAATTGGTAGAGAGAACTCATGTAGAGAGTTTTGTTGTCAAAGAGAATAAGAAAATGAGAAAGTAGCTATTGAACAATGTGAAGTCTTTTTTTAAGATGAGAGATATTATACACTAATAAAACAATGGGAATGATATATAGAGAAATAAATGATGATGAAAGAGAAGGAAAATAATTTTAAGAGCTAAGTTCTTGCATAGTCATGAGTGGATGGGCTCTACAGAATCCCACTTACAGGGGGGATGGGAGACAAAACGTTAACTGCAGAAGGAGGAAGGTAGGGTACATAAGCATGAATTCTGATAGGTTGATTTGCTGAGCTGACTGAGTCTGGGTGTGTATGTGTGTGTGTGTGTGTGTGTGTGTGTGTGTGTAAAATGCAAGTTTATAACTGAAAGTGTGACTGGAAGAGGAATTTTTAAGCTTTGAAGAGTGAGAAAATATATTCTCCAGAAAAGCTGGAGAAATAAATTGGCTAGCAACATTTAATTCCAGGCAACATTAAAGATCTTGAATTTAAAGTCTTGAATTTATTAGCACAGTGTGTGTGTGTGTGTGTGTGTGTGTGTGTGTGTGTGTATGTGTGTGTGTGTTTACAGGCACATTAAACTGTTTGGTTGCAATTGTATATTTAGACATAAATAGAGCTGTGATTCCTGCAGGTGAGAAAGATTGAATGAGTCAAAGCATTGGATGGATTACTGTTATGAACACCAAAATAATTAAAAATGCTTATGTGATTTATGGTAGAGAGAAGGCAAGTATGCCAGATGCTAGAATTCTCCAGTGAATGAGTAGGATTCACTAGGATTTAAGCAGATGACTACAGCAAGAATGGGGAGTGGGTAGCATAGTTTGACAGTGTTTCATAGTATTTGCTTCAGACTTGAATTATTCTGAGGGATGTGGAAGGAATGATGTTTCAGAAATGGTGATGAGCATTCAGGTAGATATTTTACAACTCTGTGGTACATGAATACTGGAATAAAGACAGCCATCACTTGAATGGGCTGAAGGTAAAATAGAATCTTCAGGATCAGCCAGATATCAGTTAATGCCAAAGAATGAAGGAAATGTTTAAAAACTGAAACTGCAATGAATTTTGTTGCCAGACTGGAATCCCAGAAGGGATAATTGGAGGGGTTTGGAAGCTTAGAAAAAGTGAAAATTTGATTATTGCATATTTCAGTATAGGTTATTATAGACACACAAATACATTTCCAAAGGGATTTTAAACACAAGATTATTTCATAGTGGTATAAGATGTTTTGTTACATATTTTGAATATTTAATGCTTGCATACTCATATGTATATAGGCAGAAGAAGAGACATTTATCTCTTTTCAAGTGATTCTGGAAGATCTAAGATACAGCACAGATGAATGACACCAATGACCTAGATCATTAAATATAAAGGTCATTTTTTTGGTGCTTATTTTGCTAATTCTTTACCTTTCTTTTTAAGAAATTTATTTCCATTTCTTTTAGAAACACTACAAATTTCTTATTTTCTTTTTTTCCTTCTAATTTTCTAGCCACTCCTTCCTACTCTGAATTTTAGGCTCCTTTTCCTTTTCGTCCTCCCTAACGTTGGTTATTGTCAAGTATCATAGGTTCTCATTGTACATAAAATATCTTAGTGATCACACCCAATTTGGTTGATTAAATTACTATTTATATCCAAGTACCTATCAACCTATTCCCTTGGGTGTTTCATAGGCACTAACTCAATGTATGAAGGGCTGACATCAATTTAACCCTGTCATCCACATGTACCTAACTCAGGAAGAGACCCTGGCTAGTTGAGTCAGAAAACTGGGTAACATTCATTGATTTCTCCTTCTTCTCCAATACCCTTTATATCTCACCTAAGACTTATATCTACCGAACCTCTCAAATCTAGCATCTGACTGGTCTTTTCATTCTCAACAGAACCCTTCTAATCTATGCTTTTTATTGTTGCCCTGGATGATTGAAACATATCTCCAAATCATATTCCCCATCACCTTTCTTGCTCATCTCTAGGCCATCTTTTTCCCTGCAGACGGGTTGATCTTACTAAAATGCTAATTTAATAGTATTCTACCCAGACTTAAACAAACAAAGAAGCAACAAAACAAAATATTTCCACATGGTACCCTTCTGATATGATCCCAAACTAGTAGGGTTGACACATTTATGAACTGGTTTCTGCATGTCTCTCCAGACTCATGTCTCCCCACACCTGCCTGCCTTATTTTCTCTTGCCCTTTCTCTCACCTTTGGGTCTTTGCAAATACTATTTCATCCTCCCAAAGGATTCTCTCCTTGAGAAAGGTTTCCATAAGACCCTAGGACTGACTCGAGGTCCTTCTAAGTTGTATTCCACAGAAGTCTATTTTTCATTCATGGTGTAGCCCTTATCACTGTGCATGGTAAATTGCTATTTGCTGCTTTCTTTCAGCAGTAAGTGGTATCTCCTCGATGGTAGGACTGCATTTTTTCTGCAGTGTATTTCTATTGACTCTACAGCATTTAGCACGGTGCCTGGCTTATAATTAGTGCTCAAAGGTTTTTTCAATGAATAAATTATAAAATATTATAGAGATGTGGGGTAAAATTTAATATAAAATATTTGATTTTTTATAATCATAATTTTTTGTTCATAATATTGTATGAAGCAGAGAGGGACTAGAACCAGATGCCCAAATAATGGTGTAATCATATCACGACAATAATGATTATGTAGTTTATTTTAATCTGCCTGAATAATAGTCAAAATGGATGAAATATTGTTCTGATTGTTTTAATGACCAAACTGGGTTCTTCCCGTGGCTGTGTTGATTGAGTATGCAAAACTCAGTCGTTAAATTAGAGAAGAGTAGTGTGACTCAAACACTGTAATCTTTTTTTTTTTTTTTTTTTTTATTTATTTGACAGAGAGATAGACAGAAGAGCACAAGCAGAGGGAATGGCAGAGGGAGAGGCAGAAGCAGGCTCTGCACTGAGCAGGGAGCCCGATGCGGGACTTGATCCCAGGACCCTGGGATCATGACCTGAGCCAAAGGCAGACGCTTAACCATCTGAGCCACCCAGACGCCCCCAACACTGTAATCTTATAGAAACAACTATCATTTTATGTGGGCTATTTGGGGAGGTGGATGGATAACATTAAGCCCGTATAACTGAAAATAGGTACAAAAAATAACGAAACCCAATTTCTATGTGGTTTCAATTAAAAAACTTTGAATTCTTTTTCAACTTTTAGGTCAAGACCACACTGTTGCCAAATTTGAATATTCATGGCTCTCTTGTGTGGCATACTAAATACAACTTAAATACAGGACATTTTTCAAGTTTTTGTTGTTGTTGTTGTTATATAATAAGAACATAGGACGAATGAGTAGATTTTAAAGATTTTTTTTGGCATTCAAGATGCTTTAAAATATGTTACTTCCCGGGGCGCCTGGGTGGCTCACTTGGTTAAGCGGCTACCTTCGGCTCAGGTCATGATCCTGGGGTCCTGGGATCAAGCCCCACGTCTGGCTCCCTGCTCAGCAGAGAGCCTGCCTCTCCCTCTCCCTCTGCCTGCCACTCTGCCTACTTGTGCTCTCTCTTTCTCTGTCAAATAAATAAATAAAATCTTAAAAAAAAAAAAATGTTGCTTCCCTACCTCTGAAACTAATAATATGCTATTTGTTAATTAATTGAACTTAAATAAAATAAAATAAAATAAAAATCTTACTTCCCATTTTGTATATATCTATATAATCGCACATGCATAACTGTTTAGATCCAATGCTCATGTTTAGCATAAGTTTAGCAAGGGTACATAAGGCCAATATTTGTTGGGTATATTTTCCTCTAACTATCTCATCCATATTACCATGCATTTTTATAATCCAAGCACAGCATACTTTCATATTATAGTATCTTCCAAAGTAAAGTACATAATATGACAAATTCTCTAAGAAAAGTGACATGGTTTTTGTGATTATCAAACTTATAATAGTAAAAGTTGACTTTAAGCATGTCTAGTAGAGCATGGCACTTAGTTAAATTTCCTGAACTGTTAAGCTTCAAAAACAAAAAGTGGGTGTGCCTGGGTGGCTCAGTTGGTTAAGCATCTGCCTTCACTCAGGTCATGATCCCAAGGTCCTGGGATCGAGTCCCACATAGGGCTCCTTGCTCCCCGGGGAGCCTGCTTCTCCTTCCCCTTGTTCTTGCTCTCTCTCTCTCTCTCTCTCTCTCCCTCTCAAATAAATAAATAAAATCTTGAAAAAAAAAAGTGCTACCAAGCTAAGTATTCTTTTGTTATCATAATTTATTGGAAAATGCCCCTATTTGTTTGGTATTTTAAAGAAGTTAGTAGAGTTTTAAACATTCCTTGGATGATACCTATATTTATGATTATCAATAATATTAAAAATTACTGTTATTAATCATGCTTACTATATGATAGACATTGTATTAGGTGATTTTGAAAAAAATCTCTAGTTTTACATCAATTATAGAAATTGATATTTGTTTTGGAGACAAAAATAGTAAGTTTCAGGCAGGCTATATTCTTGCATGCTGAATTTTTAAAAATAAATCTCTGATAATAACAGTTTTATTATCTATAGTTATACTCAGCATGAATTAAGGATAATATTTTTCTGTTCAAGTAGTGATTTTCTAGCAGCTGATTCCAATTCACACAGCAAATGTTTATGAAAGTTTTCCATATTGTCTGTACTGAGAAGAGTATGGCGCCACTCAGAATATCTAAGTATATTTAGTGTCTTGGAAGCGTGCAGATTCCTAGTACTTACACTTCCTTCATTTGTATGCTAATGTATTTTGATGGATTCTCCCTATACTTTGCATAGTTTTCTCACTTTACAACATTTGTTTCTATTTTCTCCTTGGGTGTGTTATTTTGTTGCCAGCGTTTCAGTTTTGAGGCTAGTGTGTGAAAGTGGGACAAATACCACTAGCCACTGGGAGTAGGATGCACGGTGTCATCAGCCCTGCCTGGGTGGCAATTCGGAGAATCAAGTTCCTCCACTTGAAATTAATAGTAAGTTGTTAGGTATTAGTATCCTTAGGAGTATTTGAAGCAAGGTGTTATTCCTTCTGTCTCTTTTAAAAAGTTTTGTTCTTGGCGTGGAGCTCTTAGCTCAAAGGACAGACTGTGGAAACATCAGAAGATAAAAGTAAGGGGAAACTTTTGGAAGACTAGAAACAGCGAACTCAGTGTTAATGCATTAAAACACGCAGTTAGTGAGTACCCCTTTTTTTGAAAAACAAAACATTTTACTTAAGAGTTATGAGTTAAATTGACTGACATTTATTTCATAGTGATGATAAAAATAAAGCTACACAATTAAAGCTAAAATAGATACCATAAATCATTATTTTTTAAAAAGAATCAGTCATGATAACAGCAACAATGTTAAATATTAATTAGTAGAATATACCAACTCAAGAAATGAAGCAATCTTGCTGGAAGTGGAAGACCCAAATTGCAAATGAATCTAAAGTTGAGAGATTTAGATCTCCATTTAATATGCAGTTACAATCGTCACAGAAAAGGTGAAATTAGAAATAACTGCATATGCAAGTGGAGGTCTAATTTCTTTTTCTTAAAATTTTTAAAGATTTTATTTATTTATTTGAGAGAGAGGGAGAGACAGAGAGATTACAAGCAGGGGAGAGGCAGAGAGAGAGGGAGAAGCAGACTCGCTGCGGAGCTGGGAGCCCGATATGGGGCTCGATCCCAGGATCTGGAGATCATGACCTGAGCCGAAGGCAGACGCTTAACCATCTGAGCCACCCAGGCGCCCCCTAATTCTTCTTTTAACTAAATTTTCATTTAATACCAAAGGACAACAATCTAAAACAAAAGTGAAGACGTATCTACCTATATATTCATGAACAGATGCCCCACCTTGTGCAAACATGCCCAACACAGTGTAAGTGTGTGGGGGTGTAGAGAGCACAGTGGAGTCTCTCATGTCAAGCAATGACACAAGCAGTTAAAGGTACGGCAGTTAAAAGATATTTTCAGGACCAGCATCAGCTGACACCCCAGAACTGATGATGAGCAGAACCAGAGGAAGTCTGCAGGGGCCCAAGACCAATTAAATCCCTTTAAAAATGGGAGGATTTTGGCAGCAAACTGTCTGACTCTTCAGACCTGACCTATGTCTGACCACTTAAAAAAGGCAACTACCACCGAAGGCTCTGTTCGACTGATCCCCGAACAGAACTGAGATCCTTCACTGCTTGAACATCAGAAGCAGTAGGTGCCCAGAGCTGACCTGGGCCAGACGAGGCCTTATCTCAACTGTGCGCCTACGGACTAACTTTGTGCTTGGTTCAGTTAACTTCCTGCACCCTCTGTTATCTCGTTGGTTGTGTGGTTTGTCTAATGTCCTGCTCTGTGTGCTGTGTAAGAGGCCAAGTTTTATCACATAGTGAATTGTCATTGAATTTGCGATCCTGAACCTGCTTTATAATTGTGATTAATTTTGCTTTATGATTGAATAAAGCTGATACTGTGGAAAGACACAACTTGTTGTGTGAGCCTTCATGGTGTGCTCATGACGGGGAGATTCAAGAATGTGGCCTAGGTAGAAAAATAATAAAATAATTTTTCTGACATGAGAGAAGTCTTGCATGAACAGACAATGGTAATGTTTCAGTAATAACTGAATTCTCTACACCTACAAAAAAACAAAACAAAACAAAAACCCTCAACTGGCTAAAGAAATTAATTTGATTTTCTCTTCAAAAATTCCCTTTTTGGATTTCTGTTTTTAGCATTAAAATTTTAATTTGTAAATTTGAAATAAAGACAATTTAATCTGATAATTAAGACATTATTTCCTCAGCAAGATGGGAGGCTACATGGATAGCCATTGTTTTACCCTCCCTTTTTTTTTTTTTTTTTAAGATTTTATTTATTTATTTGAGAGAGAGAGAAAGAGTGAGCACACAGAGAGAGAGAGGGAAAGGGAGAAGCCCGCTGAGTAGAGCCTGACTTGGGACTCCACCCCAGGACCCTGGCATCATGACCTGATCAGAAGGCAGACACTTAACTGACTGAGCCACCCAGGCACCCTTGTTTTACCTTCTTATTTTGTGGAGTGCCAGTCTCAGCCCGGAATTATGAGTAAGTACTGAGCAGAATGGGGATTAGAAAATAATAGTTAAAACAGTAAAATCTAGAGTGACAAGTTGGTTAGGTGATCTAGTGGAAAGAAATGGGCTTTGGTGTCAGAACAACTTCCTCAAATTTCTCATTTCAAATCATGTCCAGCCATTTGACTTTGCCCAACTTAACTCACCCCATCTCTTCATTTAATTAGTAGAGATAATAACATCTTAGCAAATTTGTTATGGAAATCAAGTGGGTTAATATGTGAAAGCACTGAGTCCAGAGCTAGAAACCTGAGAAAGTTTCCTTTATTTCCTTTCTTCTCCTTGTCATTCATTCTCTATAAACTCTTTTTAATATAGATTGGTTCAAAAGTTCAGAGTATGTTCAGGCTGGATCCTGAAGTCCCTGTGAATACCAACTTTCAAGAACAGGTAATTTATCAGGAACAAACAGAAATTTATATAAATATAATTTATATATATATTTATATATATAAATAAATAATTTTGGTCTTTATCCATTCTTAACACTTTGGTACCACATCTGAAATGTACAATTTTAGAATAGTTAAACCGTTTGAAAAGAAAAAAATACTATAATACCCTCATCCAAAGATTTCTTAGATATGAATCCATAACTGGATAAAAACTGGATCTCATAAATCTTTTACTTTTTTGTTGTTCTACTACAAATCTTGAAATACAAACGTATTTATCACCATTTATATTCTATGTTTAAGTTTTAGTTATTAATTTGCTCTTGTTGACATGATAATCTAGTTACACTTATTTCACATGCTAGATATAGGAAAACTATAAAACTATTATAGTTTCAAATAAACAGCATGTTCAAATTTTAAACTGTGTTTAGATAGGCATTTCTAATTTTGTGGATTATAGTATCTTTATTTCTTTTTAATTTATCTCTTGCATTGTGTTCATAACTCAACTAATCTAGAGGACCAGAGAAATAAAAAAGAAAATTAAATATTTTACATAAATGTTTCCGTATGTATTTGTTTACTAGTTATTTATAATATAACTGTTATTTATTTGCACGGTCTTTAATGTGGTATTTTCCCATGATGAAAAATGTTTAACTAATACTCCATAGACAGAAACATAATACGGTGAATAGGCATGCACTCTAACAGTGCGGGATGGTGTGCCTTCTTAAATAGGGAGTATACTGTAGTCATGAACAGACTGTGCTGCAAAGCATTGAACATCGGCATTAGTTCCTCCAGATTTTGTTTAGACCCCCTTTCCCTGTTATTTATCGTTTCAAGTTATTAAACATGTTCAGATGCTCTTCATAATGGCATAGGATTTCCACAATTCTCTAATTGCTAGACAATCTTTACTTTCATTTTCAGCTATTCAATATATTCTCCGCATATATTTTTTGTCAGGGTTTTCGTTCAAAACTTTTTTTTTACCAGGATAAAAAAATGATAGAAAGAGAAGCTACTGTGAATTAAACAATACAAACTGCAAAATTATGATCAGTCAGTGCTCTATGGCATGTTGATAAACAAGAAATAAGTTCACTTTGATGATTTACCAATACAATTTCAAAGATACTTTGTAGGTAGAATCTTTTTGATGTTGAAATAATTTTTATATTCTTTTAGGTATTGAATTGTCAAATATTTGTGTTGATCATTTTCCTACAATCATCTTTTATCTCTTCTGGTTTTCTTCCTTATTAAGTAAATAATTTTTGGTTCCTAATCACTAAAGATTGAAGATCAATTCTGATTTTTCCATCTTATTTTCCATTTGTAGATATCTGATTATATCAAGAGTAGGTTCACAATGAGAGAACTTGAATATGTATGCCAATATTTGGTAAAGTCAATACTGCTTTCCAAAATAAAGGTAAGTGATCTTTAACTTAATCACAATGAAAAGCAGATTGAGAGCATATTCTGTTTAAACCATAATTAATCTACCATTTAGATTCACTTATTTACACAAAGTCTTTCCCTAGTCCAAAAAATGAAGAAGAAAAGAAAGCTAAAACACAATGTCAAAATAAATTTCTAACCCCAAAATGGGAGTTGTTTCTGCTTGGGGTGCTAGGTCAGCAAAACAAACTCAGATAGTTTTTGTGTCCCTGTAAGTACTCCACTTGACCAGAAACATCCAGTCAGCTGATTCCCAGCACCAAGCTAACTCTTGGCTTATTTCTTTTCTTTCTTGATCTTTCTAAATAAAGTTGGATATGTAAACCCAGCCAGTAAAGTCCTATCTCCATGTTGTTGCTTTAAAGCTCTAGAAAACTTGCTCTTGCCCAAACATCCCTGGGGAAGAATGCTCCACTGCTTGATAGATAGGCGCTGTATACTCCCCCCAACCCATGGATTGTCTTCCCTTAAATAAAGGACATCGAACTTGTTACGAAATTGTTTCATCTTTGTTATTTGACAATAAATATAAATTCGTAAGTTTTAAACCAATTTTCTGTAAATGTCTTTTTTTTTTTTTTTTTTTTTTTTAAGATTTTATTTATTCATTTATTTGAGAGAAAGAGAGAGAGAGAGAAACAGCATGAGAGGGGAGAGGGTCAGAGGGAGAAGCAGGCTCCCCGCTGAGCCGGGAGCCCGATGTGGGACTCGATCCCAGGACCCTGGGATCATGACCTGAGCCGAAGGCAGTCGCTTAACCAACTGAGCCACCCAGGCACCCTGTAAATGTCTTAACATAAGAAAGGCCAATTATAAAGATGATGTTCAATTTAATGTTTAAAAGTTAATAATTTTTCTCACTGTTACGTTACTTATTCATTACATATAAATGATCTCTATCGTACTAATAGTAGAAAAGGAACGTAATTAAATAGAGAAGGTATAAAACAATCAATGTGGCTCATTGTAATAATTTAGGTAGAGATCAAAAAGCCAATCTTAATTTACACATAGTCTATTATAATCCCAAGTAATAGAATATCTGAACCCAAATTTGATGGAGATGACAAGATTAGGACTTGTACTTCCTTGAATTTTAATCAATTTTATAACCGTTAGGTTTCTTTGACTTCCACAATGTTTACTTTGTAATAAAACCCCTTATATAATTACAAGGTCTGAATAATTTATTTCTAATAACTCAAATTTATAAGTAAGCAGAGAATTGTAAATTGTTATTTCTAGTAATAAATAATTTGAAAATGAAATTTGAGATTGCAAACTCCAGTGTTGTAAACAGAATTAGTTTGAAAATCCTGCAAATAATGTGTTTTCTGGTTTATGTTATTTTCCCCTCATTCTTTATTTCAGGGTTCATTAATATGATTCAAAAGTCTTAAAAAAAAGGTCTTCATGAATAAATTGTATTATTTTATAAAACATTCATTTCCCAGAGGTTATCTTTTCTTAGGTGGAAAAGGAGAGTAAAAGATTCAAAAATAAACAATAAAACAAACTCAAATGCATATTCAGAGCTTTGGAGATTCAGGCTGAGGGAGAAGAAAATCTTATTTCTGTTCTAATGTTAATATTTAGATCAACTTTTGCCCTTATGACGTTAATCCTTACTTACCTCAGCTCAGGACACTTAAATCCTAAACTTGCAAACCGAGCCCTGTCTAGCCCTAGAGCTAATCCTGAGAAATGTAGCCAGGACTTTAGAAATGCAGGGTGTCCCTTGAAAGCCCCATTCTCCAACCCCTGCTGGTCTGATACAGTTGTGAGGGCCACCTCACTACAATGTTCTGTATTTCCTTCTGTTTTTCCTACTGACTTAATGGGCCCTTTGCCGAACTTCCCTCTGACACCTTTCTCAGCTTTTGCCAAACCCTGCTCCAACTGAGAACACTTTGTGTAGGCCATCTGACTTACAGTTAGAGTTACCAGATTTAGCAAGAATGAAACAGGACAACAACAGAACAGAACTCCCAGTTAAATATGAATTTGTTGTTTAGCTCAACAACACGTAATTTAATTCTTTTAGTATAGTATGCCCCGTGCAAATTTATGGGACATGCTTAACACTAAGAAGAATTATTTGTTGTTTAGCTGAAATTCACATTTAACTAGGTATCCTGTACTTTATTTGGCAGTGTTACCTGTAATATGTGTCCGGAAATATGTCAGCTATTTTGCATAAAGTTTTTTTCGAATTACCATGCCCACCAGGAGATAGGTATTGGCACTCCCATATTAAAGATGAGGAAACTAAGGACAAAAGGGATGCAATTATTTGCTCTTTCCCTTTCCCAATGGCACACACAAATTCTAATAGAGAGGGAGCAAAGTATAGGGAAGAGAGAGGTCCCTGTGTTCTCCCATCAGACCATAGGATTCAAATTGGATCTCTGGTTTTCATTAATACCTGTAGAATTTGGGGCAGCTTGAGCTCTGTAAGTTTCAGTGCCCTATCACACCACCTGTTGGTCACCACCATACTTCCTTAGAGAGTTGCATAATGGAAGTGAAGTCCTAAGCGGACAGCGAGCACATGTTATTAGCATAATCCGAAAGCTAGTCAGTACTTTCTTAAGTAGATTTTGACCACACAATAAGGCCAAATTATTATTACTTATAAGTCATACGCAAAGCGTGTTGCTTAAGGCCTCAGTTATTTTAATTATAACCACATTCATCTTATTTTAACAAATTAATTTTCCTGGCAAGCATTGCGCAGTGTTTCCTTGAAAGTGAAAGGACACCGAGAAGGCACCACACAGCATGCTATTTGATCTCAGGGTCAATATTGCATTACCACGGGCACCAGCTGAACAGGGAAAGGGTGGGACTTCGAGTAGGGAAGGAATAGTGGCCCCAACTAGGCTCTGAGGGTATTTCAGGTATACAGACACTGAAACAGAACAAAAATAAAGATAAGGAAGAATATCTAGATGCCCTGTCCCAACTGCTAGGGTGAAAATGTTTTTCTAATAATTACATTGTAACCACAGAAAATAGAAAATAACCTCCAAAAAAAAAAAAAAAAAGATCAGGCCTCGAAGAAGTTAACGATAAAGATTAACCAGACCTAGCAAAACCTATCTATAGATCATAGATGTCACAGAAAACAGAAGTAAAGACTCTCACACAATGTATAAGCATCATGTCTGGTTCCAGATCACTGACCTAACCACCAGCAAGTTCCTGGTAAAATTCTAATAAAAGGCCAGAGATAAAAACCCTTGGTGGCAACCTGGTCGACCCCTCTCACTCCTGAGAGCTTTTTCCATATCCTGGCTTAATAAAACGCTATGCTCTGCTCACTCTCCTTTGTCCTGGAGATTCATTCTTGGACTCCGTGAGACAAGAACCTCACTCCCCTGCCTCATAGCGAGCATATCAGAGGTTATTTTCCCCCTACTTGCTTCTCTTGCTGTTCCTATGACCTCTCAGACTGTTGCAAAGTTGCTTGCTTTCTGTCTTAGCTCTCAAAAGACTACTGCTTCTGATTTGTCTCTCATTTTAAAAAGTAAAGGAATAATCCTTTTAGAATTCAGGGCACATTACAAGCCAAAAGATTCCAAACGATGAAATACCACCTTCTCGGTGGAATAAATATCAAAGAAGTATTTCCTGATAGCTTTTTTTTTTTTGATGTGCAGAATATTTGGGTGGTGGTTTTGTTTATTTTCCCTTTGTTTCCCAACTCTTGATTCCCTTAGTTTGTGCACTGCTACATCCAAGTTACCAACAGCCTGACTTCTAACCAAGTGGTTTGCATTATATGGAGATGCATCGTTTTCTAAAACAGAAAATAAACAAATGAATACAATTAGGTAGATGATTATGATGCTGATACAAAACCCAAATAGTCACATTAATCACTCACTGTACCAGTCCCGTCAGCACACAGACATGTTGCAATATCTCCCATTAAAAAAGCAAAAACAATTGTGAAAAAAACTGGTGTCACTAGAGCCATTTTAAAATAAAGCTTGAGGGACGCCTGGGTGGCTCAGTCGTTAAGCGTCTGCCTTCAGCTCAGGTCATGATCCCAGGGTCCTGGGATCGAGCCCCGCATTGGGCTCCCTGCTCCGCGGGAAGCCTGCTTCTCCCTCTCCCACTCCCCCTGCTTGTGTTCCCTCTCTAGATGTGTCTCTCTCTGTCAAATAAGTAAATAAAATCTTTAAAACAAAACAAAACAAAATAAATAAATAAATAAAATAAAATAAAGCCTGAGCAGCCACCGCAGAGAAACTGCCTTCTGTGCCTTTGTTTGCTCTGGGCCAAACCTCTGCACTGGCTAAGAAAGCAAGTGTTCTAAGCAATTGTTTCAGAAATCAGTGGGACAACAGATATCCTGGTCACAGACTGAGACTTGTGGACTTTCTGAAGATAAAATCAACAGTCCATTAATGTATAACCTGGAGTGGTTTGCGACTTAACACCAGAGAAAGCTTGTTAACGCCCATAGAAAAACTTTCTTTTCTTCAACTCATGTAATTACCCCCTTGCCTTTCCTCATAAAACTGCCCTGGTTTCACCTGCAAGTGAAACACTATTTGGGTCTCTACCTGAGTCTGTGCTCCCTGAATTGCAATTCTTTGATCTCAAATAAACGCTCCTTTGCCTCTCATCCTGGCTCTTAATTTTAAGTTGACACAAAGAGGCTCCTGCCCTCTGTTTTCCCTACATCCCAGACTTGATCTCCCTGCTCGACTTCAGGGAAAGTAAAGTCCCATCCTTTCCCTCTTTGAAAAATAGATTCAAATTGAAATTTCTAATTCCTCTTCTCCCTTTCTCTTTGGAATCTATCCATTAAAGTTTTCGTTCCCAAACATTCCATCAAAAATCCCATGTCTTTGCCACCAATAACGTCCACATTTCCAAACCCACAGACCTTTGTGTACAGTTTCATATAGTTTTCATTATACTCAGTCTATATTTGATACTTTTATTACCCCTTCCTTGAAACGTTTTCTTCATTTGCTCTTGGCGAGATCATTTGTTCTCCTAGTTGCCTTTCTAAGTCCTTGGCTACTCATTCTCTCTCCTGGTTGCTCTTCTTCCTCGGGGCCTCTGGCCTAGGAGCGCTCAGGCATCTGCTCTGCCCACAACCTCTATCCGTCTTGTGGCTTTAAATACCATCTTCATGCCCTTAGGTACCAGGTTTATATCTCGAACCCCTACCTTTCTAGTTCTAGAACTAGAACTCCTGAGTTCTAGACTACAGTGTCGGAATTGTTATTTTATTGCTCCAAGTGTCTGTTAAGATAGACCCCTTAAACTTAAAATGTTTAAAATAGCACTTTTGGTTACAAAATCCCATAGGCATCCTTATTTCAGAAATTGGCACCTCTGGTGGCTCAGGTCAAAAACTTTGGGATATCCTTGCCATCACTTACTCTCTCATATCCCACACCCAATCTATTAGCAAATCCTGCCAGATCATCCTTCAAAGTATGGTCATACCTTGTTTTTGTTTTGTTTTGTTTTTAAGATTTTATTTATTTATTTGACAGAAAGAGAGATAGTGAGAGAGGGAACACAAGCAGGGGAGTGGGAGAGGGAGAAGTAGGCTTCCTGCTGAGGGGCTCCATCCCAGGACCCTGGGATCATGACCCGAGCTGAAGGCAGACGCTTAACAACTGAGCCACCCAGGCGCCCCGGTCATACCTTGTTTTATTGTGCTTCTCTTTGTTGCCCTTTGCAGATACTGCATTTTTTACAATTGAAGGTTTGTGGCAACCCTGCCTCAAGCAAGGCTATTGGCGTATTTTTTCCAACAGCATTTGCTCACTTTGAGTCTCTGCGTTGCATTTGGTAATTCTCACTATATGGAGATTTTTTTTTCATTATTATTGTATTTGTTATGGTGATCTGTGATCAGTGACCTTTGATGTTACTATCATAACTGTTTTGGGCCACCATAAACGGTGCCCATATAAGACAGAGAACTTACTCAAGAAATGTATGTATTCTGACCGCTCTACCGACCTGCTAGTCTCCCATTTCTCACCCTCTCTTCAAGCCTGCATAATATATGCCCAACCATACAAAAATTTTTAACTTGTGATTAACAAGTGCTCTATAAAAAATGTAGATTTTCATATCAAGGAGTTTTATGAAATGTCTAATTTTCATACCTCCAGAAACATTATGAACCAGTAAAAGCATGACTGAAATTACGGCTTTTAAACAAAACATGGAATTCTAACACCTGTGATATCATTGGGTTATTATGTTGGTTTGTAACGGTTTATCAGATAAAATATATTTTTGTAGCTAATATTTTAACTCTAGTCATAAAAACAAATATTATTTTGGTATCAATCCTTAGAAATTGATACACCAAAAACTAATGTAATTTGTATAAGATAAAGACTCAGTTGCTTTTATATAACAGAGGTCTGTGGACAAGCTAATACTGACATTTCATTCACAATAAATCTACCGATTATCCTATCAGGTTCATAGTATTTATCATGTTATTAGGAAGGAGTCTAGGTAAAATATTAACACATAAAAAATAAAAATAGGGTGGAGTTATGCTTTTTAGCACTTGGATCTTGAATGCTATTGACTGGGAAGGAAAATTGAAGCAAGAATAATTTCTTGGAACTCATAAATCTGACCAAACACATTTTAGTTATATCTGACTGTGAAACAGTCAGAAAAGTAGTATTTTATACAGTAAAATATTTAAAATCACATTTTGGTTACAGCATCTTGTTACTTAGTGAAATATGACATATTATTTCATACCTGACAGGTCTTTTGAAGTATTGCATTTATATGTTACTGAAATTATAACTTTGATTTTTAAAATAATAATGGATTAATTCCAATTTCAGACTGAACTTTAGATTTACAAGTGCACTGAATGTTATAATTTTTTCCAAATACAGAAAACATTCGGAAAACCATACAGAACAAATCACATTGTTATTTCCAAGTAAATGGATGCTGTCAATGTGATTTTCCATGTTTTAATGAGCCCCCTTATACTATAAAAACATTAGTTCTCCCCTACTTCATTGTGATAAAGAATTTCAAAACTTAGTCAAATGTATTTTAGTTTTATAGCTATCTTCATAGATGCAGCCCTTTGGGGGGATTGGGTTTCTCCTTCTCATACCACTATCACTGATGGTAAAATACCACTATCACTGATGGTAAAATACCACTGCACTCTGAAATGGTTTTGCGAGTGATCTTATGTACACTTTAAACTGTCCCATAATGTAATTCCTCCTTCTCAAATAAGTTACACTAATGCATGCATATTTTTTTAAATCTACTTTTATATTTTATCTATTAGACTTAAATACTTTACACTGCAGCTACTACTCATTGTTTTATTCCTTATGGAGTAATTTCTCACCTAATTCCTCAGTGGGGTCGGGGGAGGCAGGCAGAATTTGGGAAGTGAGAGAACACTGATGCTGTCATGATAGCAATAAAATAAATCCAAAGGGATTGGAACCCTGACCCTTTTGCAAAGTCATCAAAATGTTTCAGTTAGGTTAATTATAATAATGTACCACAAATAATTATAGAATCAGAGGGTAAGGATTTTTTTTCTTCACTCTGGAAACCACATGAACTATTATCTGTCAGAAAATCTAATTATAAGCCTGATAATAATTACACTAGTTGGCCAGATGACATTCTTCCACAAACTTAAACTTGTCTCTACATCTCATGATGTCTAATTTTAGTCTGTTCTCTGCCCTTACCCTTACAACATTAACCAGGCAGGTATCAGCATGCTAACATGTTAAAATTATTAGTTTGCAACCAAATGCATTTCCTAAGACTGTTTAATGACTCCTTTCAATAATTCATGATGAAGGCAGCCTGGTGAATGGATAATACAAGGAAATGAAAGTTAATAGTCTTGAGTCCTAGTTAATCTTTGTTCTGTCACCTATTAGCTCCAATTCAATTTTCTTCTATGGACCACACACTTCTCATCTGAAATGTTAGATAGTGTCATCATTTCAGCATTTTTTCATTCTAATAATAGAATCCATACACTTCATACCTTGCCAGTGTAATGGTATCATTCATGTTAACACAATCTTTAACTGCTATCCTTTTGCTACACTTAAGGCATCTCTTATTGAGAAAGGTGTTGTGATGAAGTCCTAGAATATTTATTTTGTTAAGTTAAAACATATAATAAAAATAATTTCAAGTGTAATTTGAAAATTAATTTCTTGGTGAAGGGATTTGTACAAACTTTACATAATGAATAGGGACACATATTAATTCCTACAGAGATTTAGAATGAAAAAGCACTGATTCTTACACTTTCTTTGATTTTCCTCAGTTTTTCTATTATCTCTTGAAAACATAAAATGATTGTAGGAGGGGGAAAAACAAGAACACACAAAGAAAATACACTCACTTAAAAAGTAAGTGGGGTTGAAATAATTGTTCTAATCACTTTATTTCCTGTGTCATATATAAGTAAACAAGAAGGAATCATACCTATTAAACACTAATATTATTAAATCCACTTTGCATTATATTAAAAAATACATTATTATCGCATGTGTTCCTACTAGTCTAGTGAAGTTACAGCAATGTCTATGAAGTGCCCACCCCTTAATGCATGGGTGTATTCAGAGAGATATATATATATCCCAAATATTCCAAATCAGAAACAAAGTTCATTGCATTAGAAGTCTAGCAAATCTGTAATTTGTAATCATTATAATTACAATTTAGTATATGGAAGCATGCCTATTTTTAAATTGTCTCAATTATTTTAAAAAAATCTTGTGCACTAAGAAATTATGGCTTAGCGTTTAATTTAATCACACCTACTTCTTAGTACAGAAATCAGGAACTATTCTTTTTTTTTTTTTTTAATAGATCAGTGAATCATGGGACTGAGAGTTTAGTAGTATATTTTTGATTCCACTTAATAAATTGTTCCATCTGTGATAAGATTTCTTCCAGTGTAAGGGAATAAATAAGAAATAAAATATACGAGAGTAGCAGCAGATAAGCTACAATGAAGTTACAAATACTTCGTTAAGTAATTTTTTTGGTTTCATGATATCAAAATAGGACAAAAGAAAAGTGTGCCATAACATTTATGTCTGGCAAAAAAATGTGTTAGGAAACATTAACCACTTTAGAGGGATTCTGAATAAATGGATTATCACCAAAAAGACAGAAGCCAGTCAACTGCTTCAATTTTTAGTTGATCTTTATTTGTTTGAAAACTTCATTGATTAATTCCCGTGGAGCTGGGAAGTGAAACAATTGTACATTTTTGGGGAGAAGGCAAGTCTGATCTTAGATAAGAATAGATTGAAGCAGTTTGTGCCTGGTAGGAGGAAAATATATATTGTTTTAATGGGAAGGAGGAATGCAATTCTCTGTAAATGATAAGGTAACATTTGCATATGTCAGTAAGGGAGGCATATTTATATCCCCATTTTACAGATAAGGAAAAACAGTAGGGAGTTTTGAGTAAGTTGCCTAAGGTGATATAAATATAAGATCTGTAGAAAGATGAACACTGGACACATCAGGGCTGTCACATACAATTGGGACAACTGTGTAACTGCGCTGTAAATTGCTTCCCTTGAAGTTATAGGCTGGTGGAGCTCTGAATGTAGCACCTGGAGAGGATACAGTAAACAAAAGATGACCTGACCCAGTGGGAAGCAACGGGAGGGGTCCTGGAATAATGATCCTCCACTATCTTACATTATGCTACTAATTATATTTTTGCTATTTACTTTCTTTAGCTGCTCTGGTCTCTCTGATAAATCAAGTTTGATTTCACCAATTTCCTGTATAATTGGGATAGTGCTGAATTGATGTCATTAAGTTCTGCTTAATTTAATTTCTTGGCCATCAAGTTATTGCTTGGATGAATGACTGATGGATATATATGTGAATTGATATTTCAACATATATTAGTATAGAGTATTGGGTGTAATGCACATATGGGCCTGTGTGCTATTTGGGTAAGGTTTTAAATTCATTTTCAAAGATGGGATTGAGGGAAAAGCAGGAGCAAGCAAAGTGCATAAAGGTGGTAATTACAATTAGCAAAGGTTTACATGATAGTGTGGCTTCTGTTTTAGAAGGAATTTAAAACACTACAACTAGAGATACCAAATCTGAATACAATTTAGTGCTACCACAGAATAATGTTTTCTTATTTTTGCCAATAAGTCAAACTAAAAAGGCTTTTATATGTCTTGAAAATTGATAAAATATTCTAAAGTAACTGCAAAAAAGGTGTTTCATGTAACTGAATGAGAAATATAAAGGTTAAGATTCCCTTAAAATACAAATGAGGGGAGTTTGGACTTTTATGTTCATCCATGATGGAGTGATTTAAACTGGATTAGCCTTCCCACCATAAACAATTATAATACTGGACAAAAAAACAAAACAAAAACAAAAACAAAAAATAAGGCAATGAGTTTCAGGAACCTGAGAACAGGCAGCACAAGTCTGTGTTATTTGAGAGCAGGGAACTCTAAGGTGAGCCCGTGTTTACTGTGGTTACACATATGCGGAGAATTTCTCGTCCAAGATGCAGGGAGCATGAGGCTAAGCAGTTGAGTAGCTTCACTGAGGTCAAGAGACAGAAATAAGAGTTCCTGGATACAGAAGTTGAAATCTGTGGGGCAGGACTCCAGAAAGGATGGAGTGAGGCTCAAATTCTCTGCAGGGATTCCCTGCAGATTTTTGGCTGAGGCCTGGTCTGAATATGTACAGGGTGAGAGTCTAAGAGGCAGACTAGAGAGAAGATGCTGCAAGGCTGAGAGCAGAAGAGAGATGGGAAAAGTTGGAGAGTGAATAACTATCATAATGTTGTCAACACTTCATTTACATCTCATTAATACCTCTTTAAAACTCAGCGTCCAGCTCCAGACAAAGACAAGCCTTAGAAGTAAGGAATACAATGAGACCTGGTCTATCCCATCCTAACAGACCCTGAAACCAAGTACCTGCAATACCCTCAGTGAAAACAGACTTTTGAGTTTAAGTCCTGCCAAGTTGGAGGATCTATAAAATATCTTGGACCTCCCCTGGATCCACTCTAACAAAATATAAAACCATGCCTATTACACATTTGAGACAAACTTAAGTGTATACACATCCTTTAATTGAATGGCCTGGTAAAATAGAAAAACATTCTTCAGTGCAAGCATACTTCTTCCAAGAGGGATAAAATAATATAGAATTTTTTCTGCATTTAATCCACAAAGTCCAGTATAAATTTGAAAATTATTAAGCATGCAAAGAAATAGAAAAATAGAAACTGAACCTGTGAACCAGATATTGTATGAGCAAACAAAACCTTAAAACTATTTTAAATATGTTCAAGAACTTAAAAAATAATATCTTTTTAAATAGGAGACAGGGAGGGACTCTTGGCAAAGGAATAAAATTATTTTTAAAAAAGGAAATTTTTATCTGAAAACTAAAATGAAATAAAATAGTCATGGGGTGGGTTCAGCTACAAATTGGAGAAGGTTAGAAGGGTCAATGAGCTTGCAGAGAAATCAATAAAAAGTACTTAATTTGAAAAACAGAAGCAAAACTGAAGAAAAGGGAACAGAAATTTAGTGACCTGTGAAATATTAAACAACCTAGCATATGTATAATTGGAGTTTTAGAAGGAGATGAGAATGAGAAGGAAGCAGAAAGAATATTTGATGAAATGCTGACCCAAAATATCTCAAATGTGACATTAAAAATCAACAAGAAGAACCTTAGTGAACCCCAGACCAAAATATATATATATATATATATATATATATATATACTTAGAAATGTCATGGACAAACTATTGAAAACCCAAGATAAAGAGAAAATTTTAAAATCAACCCAGAGGGTGAAAAAAAAAAGATATTGCGTACAGGGGGAAGTCATATGAATAAAAGCGCACTTCCCATCAGAACTAGAGAGACAAGAAGATAATGGAAAAGAAAAAAAAAATTCAGTATTCTATATTAAAAAATATCCTTCAACGGAGGTAAAATAAAGGCATTTTCAGATAAAAGAAAGTTGATGAATGGCTAGTTGTAACTAGCCAACCTACACAATGAGAAATCCTAAAGAATGTTCCTCGGCACGAAGGGAATGATACCAGATGAAAACTAGAATCCATAGGTAAGAATAAAGAACGTTAGAAATGGCAATTCTGTGGGTAAATATAAAAGACCATTTTTCCTTTTCTTTTATGAATTTACATAAATATAACTGATGGTTTAAAACAAATGATATTTTAATGATATTTAATATTAAGTGAGATTTTATATTACACATTGCCTAACCATATGACAGCAATACAAAAAACATTGAGAATACGTGAAACAATATTGTTAGTTTCTTGCATTTGTGAAGTAGTAAGGGTGATGGAGAAAATGGGAAATGTGAATTGTGAAGAAAGTGGGAAATGTCAGTTGTAAAATGCAAAATGTTTCAGTATTAACTATAAGTTGACTTTCACAAGTTAAAGAAACAATTGCTAGCCCTAAAGCAACCATGGGAAAAAATATTAAAGGCAAATTAAAATGTCTATATAAAATGACATTTTAAAAAGCAAGATGATGTACTTAAAATCATATTGATAAATACATTAAATGTCAAATGGATTAGTCATACCAACTCAACTGTAAGGAAGATTTCTTCAGAAATATAAGTGGAATAAAAGAATAGAACAAAATGTGTAAACATAAGTATGGGAAACTTGACATGTCTATCTTGATATTAGACAAAGCCAACTTTGGGATAAAGAGACATTTCATAATGATAAAATGGTCAATTAATCAGGACTACATGATCCTAAATATGCATAGAAATTAATAACATAGATTTAAAATACTAAAAGAAATTAGCAGAGCTAAATGGAGAAATGAGTAACACCACAATTACAGTTGAAGATGTTAATACCCCTCTCTCAGTATTTGAAGCAAGTAGAAAACATATTAGGGAGAATATTAGAAGACCTGAATGACCGTGAACTAATTAATTTACAGAATACACCATACTAAGTAACGGAAGAGCACATAAACTAATAACCCATACAGATCATATGCTGGGTCATAAAATAGTTCTTAATATATTTCAAAGGGGAAAATCTTACAGAATATTGTCTATTACTAGAATGGAACTAACCTAGAAATCAATAACAAAATATCTAGAAATTATCCAAATACTTGGGAGTTAAATAACAGTCTACTAAATGACCTATTGGTAAAATAAAAAATCACCAAGGAAAATTCAAAATTATTTTGAATTTATTTCTTTTTTAAAGTAGGCTCCACACCCAGCATGGAGCCCAACAGGGGGCTTGAACTAATGACTCTGAGGTCAAGACCTGAGCTGAGACCAAGAGTCAGACACTCAACCAACTGAGCCACCCAGGCACCTCTTATTTTGAATTTGATTATAACAAAAAGTATAATTTATACTAGACATTATTTAAGAAGGAGAATTTGTTAAAATGTATTATGAACCATGAACTTGAAAACTCATTTTCCTGAATAATTATTACTGCTCCTAGTTCTACTTTTTTACTTTCTTGATATGCCATTTTTGGGATATGAAGAAGTAGAAAACTGCAGTTTCTCAATCTTGGAAAAACTAACATTTGGAATGAATAATTCTTTCTTGTGGGGGCTGTTCTGTACTTTGCAGGAAGTGTAGGAGCATCCCTGGCCTTTACCTTGTTAGTAGCACCCCCACCACCAGCTGTGACACTCAAATACAGATCCAGACATTAGTGAATGTTCCCAGGGGTGGGAAGGTGAGGGGTCAGGGGATTAATCTCCCTTCACTGAAAACCACAGAGCTAGAACATAGCCTTTGTGGTCAGATGATGTGGATGGATTTAACAAACTGTACGTTTACCAACCTTGTTTCCATTGGAGTTTACTTAACCATTCTAAACTTCTATATTTATTCCTAGGTATACTTTAAAGAAAGATAATGTATACCAGGAGATTAACATTATGTTTGCCAACAAGTCAACTCTCAACAGGTATGAAGTATTACTACTTCTGTTCCACTGTGCAAATATTGACTGTAAAGAAACTCCCCAACTAAAATGACATTTTGTGATAGCCAAACTACTTTAAAAATGAGATTATGGTTTATAATCTCATTTGTATGAATTTATCATTATAACTGAAATGTGTCAATCTTCATATATTTCCCATGAAAATACGCTAATCATGGAAGTAGATTAGGATTAAACAATCTATTCTGTTAAGCATCAAAGATTCTCTTCTGTGAACTGTTGCTGTGTGTCAAGATATTCACCACATCCAATTCTCAGTATTCTCCATTGTGACACGAGAAAGTATAAATTCCTTGATGATTTCAACATGCAAAATAAAGTCCTTTAAAAATTACAGGCATCAATAATTTTAAAGAATATATCTCCTTAAACTCTTTACAATCTCTAGAATTGTAAGAAAGAATTTAAAACATATTAAAGCGATTTAATATGGATATAGCCTTTAGGGTGAGAACAAAATGAGATAGAAATCACTCTAAAGCTGCTCTGGAAATGATGATTCTTCTTCAGCAGAAATTGAAGCTGATGTGGATAAGTCATAAGATTGCGCAACTATAAATAATAGCCAACATATCTTGAACATATGTACATTTTTTACTCATTCTAGCATTTACCTGTTTTTGTTCAATCATTTGATAACCAAATAATTTGATAAATATGTCATATACCCACACTAGTACTTTAATGAGTTTCTAGTAAAACCAGTTTCTCTTTTCAGAAGCTAGTTCAGTCTAGCTTAGGAGGCTTAGCATACAACGAAAAATCTCAGAGACAAGTTATAGTCAACAACTTCTGTTGAGAGCGAAAAAGAGGTCTGAAGCAATTACAACTCTAAGAATTAAAGATATGCTTGGTGAAACATGTGGGTGTTCAGGACCTTAAAAAAAGAGTAGGACTCATGTCATTAAAAAGGAGAGGGGTAGCTGTTCTAAACAGGGTGCAGAGCAAGAACAAGGATGAAAGGTTATATTAAGCTTAAAATCTTTGGCATTTGTGAGATAATTGGCCTGCCAAGAAGCCAAGTATTGTTGGGGAATATGGGTTGCAGTAAGATTATAGAGGTCTCTTATTGACAGAGAGAAGGATTTTTGCTTTAGACTGAGTGGATAAACATTAAAAATTTTTGAGAAGAATTACATCATACAAGTACTTTGTAGAAGATATATATAGTGACATGAAGTAAAAATGAATTTCAAATGGAGGTTGGAAGAGAAAACTAGAACACAATATCACTATCAACATTCTTTCCAATTATAAAAGATAATATGACAGATTGGATTAATGCATCTATCAATTTGTGAGTTTCTGCAAGTACTCACAGTATTTTAAAAATAGATGCCCAAACTTCTATTTCTTTTGCTTTTCTCACTGATACCAATTATCCCAATGTATAAAATTCTTTTGGGGATTACAAAAAAATACCCCTTATTTTCTATACACATACATTTGTATATTTAAGAGATACAAATTAGAAAATATATTTGAACAGATTATTTTCTCCTGACTCTTGGGGGCATAATATCACAATATTTATAACGTACAAGGAAAAATAGGTTCTTCTATCATACTTCAGATTAGCTAATGTCAGCTATATGGCTGCTCAAGCTGGAAGCAGCTTAGCTAAACCTGAGGGCCCTTGTAGCTGCTCCTGTACAGTCACCTGAAAGCTCGGAACAAACTTATTAGGGGAAAAATTGATAAAATGCCGAACTCTGCATTTGCATTTGAAGTAATCTGAGGGCCAACCCCATCACCATCTTGCCCTTTGATTTTCCTGAATGGTAATGTGTTTTTCCACCTATCAGTTACCACTACCTCTGCTTATGAACATGAGGAGAAGATATATTTCTACTCTTCCCTAAACCTATAAACACTATAAACTTTCAGGTTAAAAAGTATGGTTACGGAGCGCCTGGGTGGCTCAGTCGTTAAGCATCTGCCTTCGGCTCAGGTCATGATCCCAGGGTCCTGGGATCGAGCCCCGCATCGGGCTCCCTGCTCGGCGGGAAGCCTGCTTCTCCCTCTCCCATTCCCCCTGCTTGTGTTCCCTCTCTTGCTGTGTCTCTCTCTGTCAAATAAATAAAATCTTAAAAAAAAAAAAAAAGTATGGTTACAATAACTTTAGCTTTCAAGGTAAACATTTATTTGCATATAAACTTTGGCTAATATTACCACAGTACTTTGCAGTATTTTGGAAATGAAATCAGAAAATATTTTTCATGAAAGTTCTTCACTGATTTAAGCACCCTGATGCAAGAAATTGAAATTCATTATATAATAGAAACCAAAAGTAGCTTATGGTACAAAAAGAATAAATAATTAAAACATTTCTGTGCCTTTAATGAAGTCTATACCAGAGAACAAGCAAAGCTAAGCAAAACCAAACAAAATCAAACAAGAACACTGACAAAAATCAGCACTTACCCATATCTTGCAAAATTTGCCCAGTATTTCATTATGGATCTACTCAAAATTTCCTCAGCTTTTGTGTAATTAGCTCTTCTTTCCAGAGGTAAACCAAAGACAAATTCAATTTCATAACCATGCATCACTCCCATCCATTCTGGCCAAGGAAGTTGGGAGGATCGGTGTTCAAAATAGTAGAAAAAGGCATTATTTCCCAATTCTGAGAACTTTTTGGTGAACTCCAAGGCTGGACATATGATATTGTAGTCCCCAAGAACATCATCCAACGCGTCACGGTATTTTTCAGCTCTCTGATCATCTAACAAGTCCACATAATAAAAAAGGATCGATTCCCTTCCAAATTCACTCACTCCTGGAAAATACATTTTTAAACCTTCTTGAAAGTCTTTTCTAGTTATGATACTGTCGTTATCTTTGCTGAAACCAGGAGCACCATATACTAAAAATGCTGTCCCCTCATCTTTATTAACGCCCACCAAGATCTGGGCTTTTTTGAACTGTCCAAGTTGGAGTAGTGTGTCTGGAATGTCAGTGAGAAAATCACCATCCACAATTGGACCAAAGTTTACAGACAAAAGGGTATCAGAGGGGACAACCAAGACTTCATTCAGTAGAATTTCCTGGGGATCTTTGTTTCGAAGGCATTTGATTATCTCTGTCTCATTTTCTCTAGAGCAACCAATAAATTTAGCTAAGGTCAACGTTCTGTTCCTGGCTTCATCGAGAGACATTACTGCCCAAGGGGCATTAGAGGATCCACTTTGCAGAATGGCTCTGGTAAACAATGGCTGGCTTCTAGGAGAAAGTAAATGAAGGCTAACTGAACCTGCTCCTGCACTTTCTCCAAAGAGAGTTACACTTCTAGGATTTCCACCAAAGGCTGCTATATTTTTTTGGACCCACTGAAGTGCCAACTGTTGATCAAACAAGCCCATGTTCCCTGGTACCTCGGGATTTCCTGGTAAAGCTAAGAATCCTAGGGCACCCACCCTATAGTTCATTGAAACTACAATAACTCTTTCAACCCGAGCCAGAAATTTGCCATCATAAACAGGTAAAGATGATGTTCCGGTTTGAAAACTACCACCATAGATCCAGATCATTACAGTCGCATTTTTTGGTTTAGGTGTTGGAACCCACACATTCAGATATAAACAGTCTTCACTGAGATCGGTGTTTGGGTTCCACATCTCTGATCCAGGGAAACCTGGGAAACTTTGATCTGTGTTCTGATAGCAAGAATTTGCATATTTTGTGGCATTCCAAATATCGGACCACTTGGTCAAGAACTGTGGCTTTTTGAATCGAAGTCTACCAAGAGGTGGCTGTGCATAGGGAATTCCAAGAAAGGCTGTTACTGTGCCACCAAGAACTGGCAAGTTCATTCCTCTGACTTTTCCATTCTTGGTGGTAATTATGATGTCTTCTTCCGTGTGTGACTTCCCAATAAACACCCAGAGCAGAAGCAACCGCAAGAGAAATCGGATGCTTATGATTGTACCCTTGCTCTGCATATTGATTTCTGAAAGAGAGGTAATTAAGAAGTTTTAAAAACCTCATGCATCAAGTATTATATTTTATTTATGATAATTAACTGAAATAAACTAATTCTTATTAATCCTAACAATTATGAAAACTAATAAATCTGTTACTACTATAAAGGTTTTGTTAAAAAAAACCACACACACAGAAAATGTTTGGAGATATTTCAGTTTTCAATTTAGAACAGGAATAAGTGGAATGGAAAAGTAGAAATTATTTCACTTGGAGGAATTCATTATCAGGTCTCTGTAAGGAAGATTTAGTATTTTAAAGAGGAAGTTTGTCCCAGGCATATATATATCTATATATACATATATATAGATATAGATATAGATATACTTTTTTGACTGACCCACCAAAAGTGGCATTAAGTAGTAGTCAACTTATGAAGATATCATTTCTACCTCGGTTAGAGGAAAAAATATGAGCTCATGTATGCTCTGAAATGTGTACAGTTCTATTCATGGTCAGCTGACTCTTGACATAACTGAAGTAGATTGAGAACCTTTAAGGATGCTTAGACTTCTGTTACTGGCTTTTTCTGTTTCCATGGTCCCTTCTGTGGTTCTTTTTGCCTCATGGTTTCCTCCTCAAAACAATCCAGAAGAGAATTTGGACAATATATTCATAGAATATTAAGTAACAAAAATACAGCAGTTGTCATTGAACCTAAAAATTGTGAAAACTAACAAATCTGCTGCCACTGTAAAGAACTATGGGAAAAACGGGAAGAGAGACTGAGGATATATACCAGAAAAAGTGAGTAACGACGAAAGCCTTCTCTACCTGAATTACAATGTCAATGGAGCGAACCAGCAGCTGATAATATAATGTGTGAGAGGAGATACTTTGAAGGAATTTTACACTCAGGGATTACTCAATGCACATCTGTTATTTGTTAATTGATTAAAGTATATGCAACTGACAAGGTTGCCTATATGTTAACATATGACATGCCTTAACATGGTCAGATTACTTGCATTTTGATAGTGGACAAAATAAGTGAGATTAAGAGGACTAATGCTGAGGAATTACTGGAAAGAGTAGAAGAAAAAGGAATCTTTGAGACCTACAAAATTATAACTATTTGACATTTTATTAAATAATATTTATTGATGACATGAAAAGATTGCTTGTGGAAATTGAAGTTTTATTAAAAATTCATAATGTGGGGCACCTGGGTGGCTCAGTGGGTTGAGTGTCCGACTCTTGATTTCAGCTCAGGTCATGATCTCATGGGTCATGAGATCTAGCTGCATTGGGCTCCAAGCTCAGCAGGGAGTCTGCTTCTCTCCCTCTACCGTCTTCTACTCCTCCCCCCAACTCGTGCTTGTGTGTGCTCTCTCTCTTCCTCTCAAATAAATAAATAAATAAATTCATAATGCACACCTGAATTTCTTTAAAATTAATAAAACCTAAAAATCAGATTCTGAAACTTCACATAACAAAGAGGGACACAAAAATGTAATGCCCATATCATTTAAAAGAACTAACATCTTTATACAACTGAAAGAAAACCTGATTAAAACAGTCAAATACAAACACTGATTCTCATCCACACAATAATAACAAAGGTCCATAAATGTAAAAAAAAATTTCTGTATTATTTTTTGATACTATAATTGTAAATACAATCTATGTGTCTAAGAAGCTAATGCTGTGAGCATTGAGACTCTGTATTAGTGTTTTTTTTTTTAATTTATATTGTCTCAGAAGGTAGAGAGAATAAAGTATTACCCTGAAAACTGTTCCAGAGTTAGGATTCTCACATTTTAAATCAACCGCATTCACCACTGCTAATAGTACAGCTAGTGATCAACAAGTATTTTTTGAGCCCCCCAAAAGATCTGGATAACCTAATCAATTGTACAGTATTTTGTTCAGTGTACGTATGGATATCTCTATCTCTGTCTCTGTCTATATATCTATATATCTAGATCTAACTCTATCATTGTCTATATATATGCATATATATACACATATATGTCTATATATAATGGTTATAAAAATAATAAGGTTTTAAAAAATCAAACTGTGAGATTATTTTATGTTATCAGTTTTGATACTTTTGAATCTGTGTTGGCTGTTAAATACTTTATTGAATTACATAATATTTTAATACTATTTCTATACTATATGATTTCTATACTATTATAATGTGACATATTTATGATAATTATAATATAATGATATAGTATTATGATAATGTAACAATAATGTAAAGGTTCTTGTAGACTTAACACTTACTAATGAAATTTTATATTTCTGACAGTTTAGGAGTTTTAGAGGTATAGCTACTACAGTCTTATTTTTTTTTCCTTCTGATAATTTCTAAGCCCTTTCTTTTAAATAGATGGAGGTGACATTTGGAGAACAAAGTGCTGCAGAGTTTTTGGGTTTTTTTTCTTTTTAAAAGCCTGCTTTCGAAAGAAAATAGGAATTAAGACACAAAGCAGGTTTACTCTAAGCTGCATTTCAACAGATTAATTGCAGCATCTCTGGTTGTACTCCTTCCTCCCTGTGGCCCAGTTCCAGCAATGTTCTTCTGAATCTAAAGTAAAGACCGTCTGTTTTTTGTGTGTGTGTGGTTTTATATAAATATTATTTTGCCTTTGTAAACTAAACACCTAATGCTAATAATTTTTGGTCTCTGATAATTTTCAAACATTTGTTGTACAGTTTAATAATTTTATTGCACAGCAAGTATAATACTACAAAAACATTTTGTTTTTATATGTAATTAATAAATGTAATAATTGTCCTTGAATATTTTAAAAACTATCTACTATAACACGTAAAAGGTTAGTATCATTCCTATGTAACTTAGCTTGATTTTCTTGTATGTTTTTATTTATATTTGTGCTGACTAGGTGTTAATTTTGTATAGTATGATTTATGCAAATAATAATCTTGCTTTCTCAACAATGACCTATGAGTCATCATCTCACAAATAATGTAATTAGTAACATTCAAAAAAATTATCGTAAGCATGTGTTCACAGCAAGAATGGCAATATAGGGGCGCCTGGGTGGCTCAGTTGGTCAAGCGACTACCTTCGGCTCAGGTCATGATCCTGGAGTCCCGGGATCGAGTCCTGCATCGGGCTCCCTGCTCAGCGAGGAGCCTGCTTCTCCCTCTGACCCTCCCCCTTCTCATGTACTCTCTCTCATTCTCGCTCTCTCAAATAAATAAATAAATCTTTAAAAAAAAAAAAAGAATGGCAATATAATCCCAACTCACCATCATGGTAACTGTTGGAGCATTTATATACCATATTATGAAGTCTAGACTTTAATATGAAAGTATGCATGTGCTCATATACATATTATTAGTGTAGGGTAATATTTTTATAGTTAGCTGCAGTACTGATTTAAATAAGCATTATGTTGTCCTTTTCATAATCTGGTATTCTCTATTCTAACAGGTTGCTCTGTATTTTTAGTGTATGTTACCACATGATTAAATAATCAAAAGATGAATAAAGGAGACTAAGAAAATGTTATTAGTCTATATATCTAAATCTTTATTAATAATTAAAACATTAAATAAAACTTCATTTGTTTTTTCAATAAATTCTGGTGCAAGTTGGCTAATGTCACATTAAATAAGCAATTTAAACTCTGAGAATACATAATACATCATAAGGAATGGGAAAAATCTTCATACCAACTACAACTGAGTATCTGAATTAGATCACTTAACTTACTGCCATAGTTTTGGAAAGAAAGGCAAGAGTCTTTGGAATTGCAAGAGAAAATGAATGATGGGTGTGGGAAGAAGGAAAAACCTGAAAGATAATGAAGACTATAGTATTCCAAAGTTGTAAAGTGCTCTGGGATATAAAAATCTACTGGCAATCTTTGGGAAATATTTCAAACTTTTAACAATATAACTTTGAAAATAAAAAAAGGCAAAAAATTACTTTTTTTCAGTTTTGATTTAATTTTGAAAGGATTATCAACTTTTTTTAAAAGATCTTATTTATTTATTTGACAGAGAGAGACACAGCGAGAGAGGGAACACAAGCAAGGGGAGTGGGAGAGGAGAAACAGGCTTCCCGCCGAGCAGGGAACCCGATGAGGGGCTCAAACCCAGGACCCTGGGATCATGACCTGAGCCGAAGGCAGATGCTTAACGACTGAGTCACCCAGGTGCCCCGAAAGTATTACTAATTTTAAGAAATATATGTTATGCCATAAAACATGGCTGTAATAAAATGATTGACAGAAAGAGTTATTTATTTGCCAAACATTTGCCATAGTTGATTATCAACCACATTTTCAAAATAATTGACCACCCAAGGACTTCTTAAAAGATGGTCAAGCAAAGCAGCACCGGGGTGGCTCAGTTGGTTAAGCGACTGCCTTTGGCTCAGGTCATGATCCTGGAGTCCCGGGATCGGGTCCCGCATCAGGCTCCTTGCTCAGCAGGGAGTCTGCTTCTCCCTCTGACGCCCCCCTCATGCTCTCTCTCTATCTCATTCTCTCTCAAATAAATAAATAAAATCTTAAAAAAAAAAAAAAGATGGTCAAGCAAATATTGGTAATAGTTTTCTCTGCGTGTAATTTTCCTGTTTTTTAAAAAGTTATAATATGCATTTCTATATAAAAATAAACCTTCTTAAAATAGTGGGGCAAGAGCCATCTAGATAATATGATCTAGAACAAGTGCCTTTAAAATGTATTTGGTCAAATTAAACAACTAAGCCTTTATACCAAACCTAAAAAGCTTGTTTTGTTGCAGGCTATCTGAAGTGGGGAACTGAGGAAGTCTATTTATAAATAGACTATACCACTGTCTTTCAGGGATCCTTCAGATACCCATCAGTCCCTAAATGAATGTGTACAGATAGAAGACATTATGTTAGGTATGAGGAGTGTAAGATCTTTACCTGTCCTCAATCAGGAAGAACATTCACAAACTTTTCATCATGCGAATAATTCAAACATTTAATATTAGAGAGATCTTGGGTCTTCTTTGAAAGTTGAAACTGGTGTTAGGTTGACATCTATTCAATTGTAATTCTCTAACGTCCTATAGTTTTTATAAGAATGAGCAGATTTTGGCATGAAAGCATTAATATGAAGACAACATACAATTTAAATATGTTATTATTATCAAAAAATGACTCAGAGCAGAAACCAAATTTATAAACAAGATGTGACTTGTTAAGATATTATTAGCTCATATTTTAAAAACTGAAATGTGGAATAGATCTCAAACATTTTCTTACAGTTAAAGAAGCAGGACATCAAAAACAAACAACAATAAAACAACAAATCTAGGAAAATAAAACAACTTAGCAAATCCAATTAGCAATTTTATTTGTCATTCAAAGGTGATGTTATTTCAAATTCACAGAGAATTCTAAAGATGTTCATTTAAAGTATAAAGCCACTCTTTAAAAACTCATGCTCATCCTTAAACAAGTAACTATTTACATAAGTGAAATATATTTATCATAAGTATGAGATAGTTTATATTATGGAAGACATTATACAGACTAGTGATAGTACCTCCTAGTTGAGTTTATTATTGTATAATATGTTCATAAAAATTTGGAAGGCCTACTTTTGAAATAAAAAATGAATTATAAATAGAAATCATAAACAATGAAATAATTTCATCCACATTTCAGTTTACTTTTAATCATTCACACATTTTATACTCAATGCTTAATTCTCTGATTAAACAAGAACTGATATCATCAAAATAAAGGTAGGTGTACAAGACTGTAGGATGAGCAGAAAATCTATATATGCTAATTGATTGTATAATAATAGAAATAATAGCAAATTTACAATATTTTGCTATAATTTAAATGCACATATTTTAAAAAAAGAGGACAACTAGAACCAAGGGGAAAAAGTTGGTATATCGAGTTAGAAAACAGAATTTTCTTTTAGATATAAGAAACTTAGACTTTATTCTTTGCCAATTGATATTGTTTCAGATGACAAAATGTTGATTAAGTACCCTGTTCAAGCCAGACAATAAAAGAAATATTCATTTCATGCCACTTAAAAAAAAAAAAAAAAGAAGAAAGAAAGAAAAAAGAAATAGAGTAAGACTGGCAAAAACCACTTTTGTTACTCTTTTTAGGAGAGATAGAGATTCACTGAATCGTGCATTTAAGGGTAAAATACAGCATAAAAATGTTTTCCTTTAGGGAGCGCACTGAGAAGATACATCACAGTGATTCCACAAGTGCTACGGTCCTTTACACAAAGTTGAATAAATTCATTTTTTCCTCAGGAGTTAAATGGGCTCAGTTTGCGTTCCTTGAATAATAGGCAGATTTGATGCATGTGTCTGCTCGCTTGCTTCATCTGTCCCATTGGCAATAACTGTTCTCCACAGAGCACCAAAGGGGCACAGCAAACCAGTGAAGGGATAACAATCCTCCTACAGAATGAGCTTCTCAGTAAGTTGCATCTCTACACGAACATGTAAATTCAGAGCCGCTTACCTGACTCACTGCAACAAAGATGATAAAGTTTGCAAGGAGTGGAAATCGTGTAATACTTCGGGGAAGCGCAGTATGCAGCTGCTGCTCCCAGCCTGTAAATTGGAAGGCACTGACATTACAATCAACTGTTACTGACAAAGCTCGCGAGAGTTGGCAGCCGCAACTCGATCTAGAGGCAGCCAATCTTTACTTTCTGACATCTGTTCAGAGGCTAATGGTATGAATGCAATAGTGATTCATTTACAAAAGTATTACCAGATTCATGCTTTATAAACGATTGCAGGCGCTCATTTCAGATTGAAGAAAAAAAAAAAAAAGACACAGAAGTTTCTTTAACAGAAGCTGAAACTGAACAGAAAATGCATGTGTTTTCCTTTTTAAATACTACCAGATCTTTTAAGGTCTTTTCCCGTTTTTATAGAATATAAAATTTTTTGGGGGGGGTGCTCATTTTAAGATTTAAAGACGTGCACATGGTTCTCAAGAAATTTGGTATTGAAATTCTTTTACCTTTAACCTGTGCCTTTCCCGTAGTTATAAAGGAGTGCAAACGAGAAAATTGGAAACAAAATAATTACTCTGTAGTTAAAGCCACGCAAATCAAAAGATTAGTTACGTTAACTGAATGAATGTCTCTGTTATGTATGTCCTTCCAAGCCCTGTGCCCCAATACTTATTTAAGTTCTATAAATCTCAGCACTGGTAATTTCCTGTCAGGGGTCCTGCAGGCAGTCGAGTGTGACGAGAAGCCACAATTTTCTGGTCAAGACAAAAATACAATGAATAATTTTCACCAAACTCTTAAAAAGATACATTTGTCAATTGAAAGAATGTGAATTCTCAGAGATGTATTTATAACTTTCAGGCTTATCTGCCTTGAAATATATATTTGGGAAAGTGAAAAAAAAAAAAACTTCTAACGCTTGATTTCTCAACGCAGTTACATTCTTTATCTCCTTCAAATGATAGCTTTCACTTTTAAATCTCTCACTTTTTGGCTCACTATGGACTAATCAGTAGGCATGTAATTGTAGGCAAACCTGTTTTTGTTTTTAATATTGTGCTAAAATTTCAAACATGCAAATATAAGAACTGTCATTTGTTATTGATACTACCTTGTGCCAGTCATTATAATTGACAGTTACATAAATTATTTTACTTTATTCCAAAAATATATTAGTTAAATATCATTACCTATATTTTTCAGATGAAGGAGCTAAGGCTTATTGAGATAAGAAACTTGTTAGATATCCTACCACTAGTAGTGGTTGGAATCAACATTTTAACTTGATCTGTCTGATGTCATTTCATGTTAATTGTTTCCAAGTAATAGCCACTTTGGTCTTCAAAAATATCTTTTCTGCAAAAATTGCTACTCAGGAGGTATTTATGAGATAAAAAAACCTCCCAATCACAATGATTTGTAATGCATTTAGAATACAGTTTATATGATGACAACCTAGTCACACGAAAGTTACAAAATACATGGTCTATCTAAAAGGAGGAAGGGTTTTTTAAAAGGTGTATAATGACAATTAAGCAATGCTTTATAAAGTGATGGCATTTCTGTTTAAAATGTAGTCATTCTGGGGCGCCTGGGTGGCGCAGTTGGTTAAGCATCTGACTCTTGGTTTTCAGCTCAGGTCTTGGTCTCAGGGTCGTGAGCTGTGGGCTCCGCACTAGGCGGCGTGGAGTCGACTTGAGATTCTCTCTCCCTCTCTCTCTGCCCCTCCTGCTTGCGCTCTCTTTCTCTAAAATAAGTAAATCTTAAAAAAAAAAAAAAAAAGTGGTGAGAGTTCATTGGTTTAGTAAGTGTGATTTTGTATGCAAGTGTCAAGTGTCAAAATTCTCTCCGACACAGCTCTGCTGCACTGTTTCCGTGCGGGTATGGCTTATTCTCAAATCCGGCACTGGTCAAGGGATGTTTTTGGTGTTAGTGAATTTTGGCAGAGCATTTTGCATGCTCCTAATACCAACTCACCACCATGTAAAATATATCACATATATACACATATTTCCTTTTCATCGTTAAATAGGAAGCTAAACAATAAAATAATCTGCTACAAACAGATTTTTTTTTAACCCATGTTTGAATTGGCTGACTAGCAATATCAAAACCTGCCAGTTTTTCCTCAGCTCAGCACTTTGGCTTCAGTGGACCCCCTTTAGCTACTACTGCCCCTTTAGTTTGTTTTCTCTGATTTCTCAGCTATGCCACATTATCTGATGCATTATTTCAGTGCATGTTTTTCCTCCTGTTTTATTTGAGTGTCTCTTTCTTTGTGCCTCAACATACAACAGCTGTCTTTTTACTTACATCACCATTTTTTTTTTTTTTTTTTTTAACATATATCCAGCAGCCCATGTAGGTCCAAGGCCGTGAGAGTCTTGTTTCAGGGTTAGGGAAGTGTTACTCTGCTCCCTGACACCCTGGATGATTAAGATCATGCTGTTAACTGTTGGGTAGGGTATGCCTCTTAAGTGGCATTGCTAAAATACCACAAGACTCTTGACACATTAACACTGCTCAGGTTTTGCAGCCATATATGCCCAAGCTCAGGCAAGACAACCATTATGGTCTCGACTCTATGCTCATTTTCAGTTAGCCTATCATGGTGGCTTTTTGCTTTTAAGCTTTTATTGTAACTTAGTTACCATTGGGCTGGTTGTTTTCGAGAGAGCAGCATTCAAAGAGATTTGAAAGGGTGGGAAATACAAATCCCATATTATACATTAGTCTTCCTTAGGCATATTGATGCCCCAAGATGCCCTAATCTTTTATTAATCCTCTGTGGGTTTTTTTGACAAGAATAATACCTTCTCTAAAGGAAATATGGATTACAAAAAAGTATATTTCCACATTTTACATATGACAGAGATGAAAAAGATCATTTGTTGCATTTCATTCTAGCCTTCTAAAAATGTATGTACATAATTATAGAGTTATATATAACAATAGTCAAATAGGTATCATAATCTTGTTTCCTGTTTTTATTTTATTTCATCATATTAATTTTTATTAAATATTTTAATGACTGAGTGATGTATTATAGTGAGTATACCATAATTTATTGCACTATTTGTTATTTTTATGATAATATTTTTAGCTAATAACTACTGTTTGCAAACGCTGTGCTAAGCACTTTAAATATATTAACTGATTGAAAACTCGAAGCCACCTTTTAAATAAGTATAATCATTATCCCTATTTTACAGTTGAGGAAATTTAGCCACAAAGTGTTTAAGTAACTTGCCAAAAAATCATACAGGTAATAAAAGTACTTTCTAATATTTTTTTTATGTAAGCACTATTACAATTGGCATTTTTGTGTATGGATATTTAGGTGTAACTTTTGCTTATTTTCTTATTTTCCCATATGTGGAATAACTGAATATGACTAGTACAAAGTAATTTTTTTTTTTTTTTTGCAATATTCTGAGATCCTCCATAGACTGTTTCCAACTATTCTGGCAAAAAGGGGAAATCTTAATCAGAATAAATCTGATGAAGTCTCTGGAGCTAAGAGACTATACATTCATACCTCGGTGTGACAGGTGTTTAAATGTTGATTTCTGGACAGATTTTAGAAGTGGGTCCAGCACGGCAAACAACAAAATTATCGAAGAGTGTGGTGGCAGCTAACTGCCTGCAGGTGGTTAGAGATGCAACAAAGATCTTTTGGAGTTAAGGAAGACTGAATGATGGGGAGTCTGAAGTAGCCCTGTGCTATTTATATGGGTATATAGGGAGTTTGTGTAAAGGAGTTCTGGAGAGAGGTTTATAGGCACCAACAGTTTGGTTAGAATCTCGAACACTAGACTCTAAGAAGATAATTAAAATCAAGAAAAAATCCATGGCTTCTGAGGATATGTGGTACCAAACTGATTTTCACGGAAATTGCAAGGGCAGGAGAATCAAAGTGAGGAAATACACTCTGAAACTAAATCACACAGTGGTTGAGCAAAGAAGAAAAACTCATTGTTTTAAGCATGAAGAAAGGGAGAAAAGCAGCAGCACCCTTCTTTGTTTATAATCTGATTTATTGAATTGGCTTAAATTTACTCTTGCTAAACATTTGATTAATCCTAGAGTTTTACTTTCAGAAAAACTGTACATTAACATGCCACAGAATCAATCCAAGGGCTCTAAAAATCCTGATTCCTGGACCCCATCCTGGACTTTGGCTCTAGTAGACCTGCAGTGGTCTTCTAAACTAGCCTCCTACAAACCATAAGATATGCTGAACTATAGGACACAAACTGAGGGTTGCTGGAGGGGAGGAGGGTGGAGGAATGGGGTAACTGGGTGATGGGCATTAAGGAAGGGGACTCAATGTGATGAGCACTGGGTGTTGTATGCAACTAATGAATCACTAAATTCTACCTCTGAAACTAGTAATACACTATGTGGTAACTACATTGAATTTAAATAAAAAATTAAAAAATAATGAAATAAATTAGCCACCTATGTGAGGCTGATTAGGGATGTTCACAGACCACACTGAGGCAGAGTCCCAGGGCTGGGCTCCTCAGGAAATTGTTACCCTATCATATGTATGGTTTATCTTTTTCCTTCTATCTACTCATGTGCAATGACATCTTTAAATTTAAGCTAATTTGGAAATATGTCAAATATAATATTTTGTAGTAGGCTTTCATATAACTGATGCTATCAAATATTTCTCTTCAACTTAATTTTATTACCTGTATTTTAATCATTTCTATGGATGTATTATGATTTTACTAACTCATTTTTGTTGTATAGGTAGATTACTTTAAATTTATCATGGGAATAATAATATCAAAATGGACATAACAATTGTAAATATTTTTATATATTTCTTATTTTTCATGGGATAATTACTTAAATCAGAATTGTTCAAAAATAATGCATGCTTTATGACTAAGATATATATGACCAACTACCTCCACAAAATATTATCAATTTATATTTCCATTGCAATTTAAGAAAATGTTTCTTTTATAATGCTCAAAAGAAAATAGATTATTATTGTCCCATTTCACGTGACAAAATATTACTATGTTTAATTCATTTGCTTATTGCTATGATCAACTATGTATTTTCTTTTTTCTTTTTTTAAATTTATTTATTTGGGGGGGGACGGAGGGAGAGGGAGAGAGAATTTTGATGAGCATGGAGCCTGACACAGAGCTCAGTCCCAGGACTCTGAGATTTTGACCTGAACTGAAATCAAGAGTTGGACGCTTAATTGACTGAGCCACCCAGGTGCCCCACAACTATATATTGTCAAGTGTTTATTAGTTTTCTGAAATGTAACTTTTACTTAGATGTAATTTCAAATATATGGGAAAGTTTCAAAACTGTGTAAAGAACTCTCAGATACCTTTACCCAGATTCACAGGTTAATATTTTGACCCATTTTCAATATCATTCTCTCTTTCTTCATATATATGTATGGGATAATATATGTGTATGGACACATATGTGCCTATTATTTTTCTCTGAATTATTTCAGTATTATTTGCAGTCTTTATAATTTTTTATCCCTAAGATCTATGGAAATCTACCTGCTCTCTGGCAGTAGATGTAAGTGAGTTCAATCAGCAGTTTAACAAATAGAACACAAATTAAATAGCTCCGTTATTGAGGGACAACTTTAACTTTAAAAAGGGCAACCAATAAATGGAGAATGAATAATATGCTAGAAACAAAAATTTGACAAACCCTGATGAACATATTGAGTCAGGCAAGAATTAACAATTGATATCAAAATCATTAGATGTATGATTGATGAAGAACTGGATATTTGATATTCCTGAGGAACCACACATATTACATTCAGAATTTCATAATTTAAACAGGGGGTTCAAATTTAACATCATGGATGGTGGGATCAATGGAATACTGGGCATAGAACAGTACATACTTTACCTAAAAATTTTTAAGTTGTTTGTTTTATCATCAAGCTTTAAGATATGACTTATACTTCATATGAAATAAAGAAAATAAATGAAAAAATAAATGATATCACAATGAAGTAACCAGACAAAAAGTGGGATGTTCAGGCCTGGTCATTTCAAAAAAACAGTGAAGAAAGTTCAGTTACATAAGACTGTGAAACACATAAGGGACATAATCAGATGCAGTGCATGGTGCAGACTAGAAATGGGTTCGAATATCAGAAAGGATATTTTGGGGGTCAGTTTTGAAAATCTGAGTAATTACTGGTGTTACATTAGATGAGAATAATTATGGTGGAAATTCTTGATTAAAAGAAATGGGTCACAGAACACTATGAAAATATGATGCCATTGTGGTTTGTGCACACACACAGACACACACACAAAGATTTGAAAGGATAAGCATTAAGATATTAATGGTGGTTGTTGCTGCATAGACAGCATATATAATATTTACTTTCTAAATGTTTGCTTCTCTCTGTTTTCTAGTTTTCTGTAATGCAAAACTATTGTTCCTGTAATCCTATAATCACTATTTATATATCACCAGATGGAGTAGTTAAAAAATTCCTGAACCTCATGCTCAGGTGATCTGATGAGATTTTAGCTTGTGTTAACTGGTTTAGAGAACTGGAAAGAGGAAAAGCTACCCATTTGATCTTATTAAAATAATACAAACTTCATGGCAAAATAAGTTAAAGACAACAAAAAGAAAAAAAAGAAGTTGTAGTTTGAAGAAGTGGAGCTAGGAGATTTTAGGGTGGGTAAGGTGAAAGAGCTAACAGGAAGGGGAGTGCTTTGGGGAGCTGCCCTAAAGAGTACAAATGTTGTGGAATTGTGTGCATAAGAAAGACTTTTGGAAGGGTGATGTTTGCAGTGAGGTTTAAATGTCTCCTGAGAATCCTTGAGATTGTTAGTACGGACTAGCATTGTTTTTCAATGATTCTTGAGCAAATGTGTGTGTGAATGTGAGAGTGTGTGTGTGTGAGTGTGTGTGTGTGTGTGTGTGTGTGTGTGTGTGTGTGTGAGTAGTAGAGAGACACTGGCTGCAAAATATGCAGAGCGAGGCCTGAGATGGAAAAGACAGAGATTTATGGGCTATAAAATAAAACAGTTATGCTACTATATTTCTGAGGTGGGAAATTGTAACCTTTTGCTTTCTTCATTTCCATAATTTGAAAAATTTCCTAATTTGCATATAACATGTTTCAATAAAAATAAATTTCATATAAAATAATTTTGATCATTATAAAAGCACATTTTGGAGTCATACAGGGACTTCTGAGACAAGGGTTAAAAAAAAGCCACTGGTGGCATCTTCCCCGGCAGGATGGTGCCTTCATTCCCAGGGCCATCCCTCCTCAGCCTTTTTCCCCTTAACTTCTGTCTCCTAGGTCTTTTTTCCCTTCATCCTCTTTGCAGTATTTCCAGATTCCTCTGTCTACTTTTTAGAAAAAAAAAAAAACAACTTTATTTTTATCACCTCGGGATGACTTTTCAAATACCAGTATTTAAATCTTATTTTTGGAGAGAGTAGGGAGAAAGAGAGGCAAAAGGCACAATGTAAACTGTTGAGATTCACCTTTGTTGTGCAACTGGAGTACGAATGGGATGCCAAGATAGCCTGACATTTAGCAAAGTGCCGGATTGCTGGGGCATTACGCAGTTACTAAATATAATCAGGCAAATAATAATTAATCTTACCATGTCCTAGTACCATCTGCATCTTAATATTGTTTTTCAGTCTGTTCATATTTGGTGATCACATTCACAGAATAATTTGACCATATAAAGGAAATTTATTTAGAGTATATTCTTAAATATGGAGAAGCTTGTTTTGGCCACAAGAAGACTTAAAATAATTTGCTGCCTCCAAGCAATGGTTCTACCTTTGATTTCTTCCCTAAACCCATCAGGTGGCACTTTAGTTCTTCTCTGTGTAATCATTCCTCTGATGTCAAATTTCTGGCTCTGTTTAAATAATCAATGTGACATAAAACATAAATTAGTGCTACAAATCCCAAGAAACATAATATGAAAGGACAAACCTATTTGTAACCTTACAAAGTATTCTTCTACAAATAGATTACACATATCTAACTTATTTTTATGCAGTAATTTTTAAACTTAAGGATGTATAAGTTTATGCAAATCTGTATCACTAGGCATACAAAAGACCCAAAGAGCCTTCAGCAGAGACTATGTACTTCTGTTCTATTTTATTCGATTTTGGGAAAAATCACATGAAGTGATGCATGGAAAGCATGTAATAAATTATCATATTGTTACATTGCTCTATTTTATAGTTTATAAATGTAAATAACCAGAAACTGTTTTTATTTCTGTTGCTAATCATACTCTATTTCCCAAAGCACAATAAAATTGTAGCACCAATAATGATTAGTGCCACTCTTCACACTTGGTCTTACAAAAGTGAGAAATGCCCCTGTTTCTGTTATGATACCTGTCAGTGGAGGATTTCCAGAAGTAGCAACGTCCAAGTACAGGAGCAAACACAACCACAGTTAAGGGCAGTCACCACGATCTTGAGGAAAGATGGCCATATCCCAAGAATATATTACTTTTGAAGCGAGGATGTGAAAATCAAAGGACGGGTGCTTAGTCTATTTCTATTTCTCCTCCCTTTGATATCACTCAAATAAACAGTCATTTTGAAGTGAATGTTGTACTCATTGATTACTTCAGTTAAAACATCTGAATAGGCCAAGGTAAGTGGTCAGGGAAAAAAAGAGAGGGCTTGGTTTCAGAGTAAATACCTTACCATAGTTTCTTAAGTTAATTTTCTTGGGGCACCCTCTTGTATTTGAGTTTATTAAGTGAACATAATTTTATCTTTGTATTCTCAGCATCTTGCAAATTCCTTGGCATACAGTAAATACTGTATAAAAATTTGGTAGTTGTCTGAATGTATAATCTATAAAACATATAGAGCAATTTACTCAAAACTGTTTATATGTACAGTGTGCCTTTTTTTCTAAGAGTTTCATTGTTAGAAAGAGAAACTACATTTTTTTTTTTTAAACAAGAAATGTTTCCCAGCACTGGGGATACCTTTGAAACCTTCAACTGTTACAGGTGGTTATCTACCACGGGAATTTGTCAGTACCTTTCCCGAAGGTGTTTTCTGAACACCTTCTATTCCAGCTGGATACACTCAATGCAGCAATTTATTTGAAGGTCAGTCAGGTGTCTTTTGTCTAAGGAATGCAATAGGAGATTTGGAAGATCAAATTCAAGATATTCTTGAACTAGTCAGGCATATTCCTGAGGTGGTAGGAATGCCGATTGTGGTATTACGAAACATAATTGCAAAGAGAAACTTCATGGAATGTATAGGTTACAATGTGACTATTGATCTAATGCACGAGTACTAATCACTGAAATCAACACCTTACTGTTATTGCTTTGAGAAAGATTTGCGTAAAATTTCACCACCCCAAGCTTAACAACAGCTGATTATTTATGATGTTCTGAAAGCAAACAATTAGTAGTATTTTGAAAACATTTTGATAAGAACTGAAGTTTTTACTTGAATGTTACAATATTTAATGGGACCCCATTTCCTGGAATTGCAGACTTGTATTACGTTTCTCTGGGACACTCCTAGTATATGCCCATTTTCCCTGCATGCTGCCTTTTACTCTCAGAAGTTTAAAAACAAGTAATATAGGCCCCTACTGATAAATGAAAATGAGTCAGTGAGAGATATTAAACGTAACTAAGTGGTAAAGAAGCAAATAAGAACTCAGAGTTTTCAGTACCATCTTTTTATGTAGTGATACAGATGTTAATAAGTTTTAAATATTCAGTCCCAAGTAAAGAACAGTATCCTTTCTTAGAGGTCACTCTACATAAAGCAAGATCTTCAAAATCTCATTGGAATGATTACTTTTCATCATATTTTCTGCAATGCGTTGCCAAGGCATTTCTTCATTTGGTAGGATAAGCCTGGCATACCAAGGATTTATTGACTGCGTAGTCTGGACTGTGACATCGTGATGAACACAAACCCTGCTTCTTGCCACTCACACTTCACCTTACAGTGTTGCAGCTGTGCTTAGCAACAAAATGCCAGATGGCACGGAGACATCAATTGATTAGTACTCAAGAACAATGTCACCTACCAGAACGGACTACAGACAAATTGACAAAGACAATGCTATGTTTGCAAGCCTGAATGAAGAAGCCCTTTAAGTAGACTTATGGCTGCATTTTTTCACTGTGTGCTGTTTGGAAATTTTTGTTTGTAGGCTAAGGCTGCCCTCTTAATTATATAACCATGCATGTTTTGCTGGAAACTTTTTTTTAGTACTTAATCCTCTCGTCTACACATCTAGAGGGATAATATAACCTACTAAAGCTCTTCGTTGTCACCACTGCAAATCCAAAATTATCCAAACTCTTTTTAAAATGCATTCTTAGTCACCTTTTTTGTGATGATCAGATAACATTGTAAACTTGGGCCAGAGAGACTAGCCAATGGAAGTATTGCCTGAAGAATTCTGGAATTCACAAGCTTTTCAGCATGAGTTGTCTGTCCACAAGGAATGTCTTTTATGAGTAAGTCTTATTTTTATAAGGGCATTTATTATTGTATTTGGCATCATTTTATAAAGCAGATCTTGAAGTCTTTGCATTCAAACATTGGCTATAAGCTGTATCTGATGGCCTTAGATTGGATGCAAATATTTGAAAAACACACATGTCAGATTTCTCACCTTAGCTTTGGTAAATAAGTCATATTGATTTTTCAAAAATATCCCTGGGAAATTTCTCAATTGTTGCAGCTTCTTAAATTTATTTTAAGAGATGTTGGTATGATAGGGAAAATTCTACTTCAACAAATACAATTAATTGCTGTTATTTAAAATGCATGGATTGCCTGTAACTTTTTTTTTTAAGGTAAAGTGTGCATTTACTTAAGTACGAATATAATACCACTTTGGACATGGAATTGATCTATTTATCTGAGATGTTACCAAAATACCTCACTTGCAGCCAGGGAAGGCTTTACTTGGAAGATCTAAGAAGATTATCGGAAAAGAGCCGTGAATCCTGACTCTTTCTGTGTTTAGTTACACATTTTAACTCTGAAGATACGATTTTATTATCTGTAACTGAGCTCTGGTCTCTTGGAGCATATATTCCTGCTCTACAGGTCTGCAATGGGCCCAAGAATATTCATTTCCATCACTAGTAGCTATGCCACCAACACAGGCAAAGCTTTCTTTGAGCAGTTATGCATCATTTTCCAGGTGTGAGTCACAACAGCATCTGATTCAAGAGGAATGTGAGTGTCCTCACATCCTAAATAATGACAAGACTCTTCTCTGACTTCCCAAGACATCTCCAGAGTGACTTAGTGTCCACCTTACCAGCAGCACATTTTCTTTTTGGCCTGGTTATAGAGACCAATTTTTTCCTACAAAATCCAACCTCTTTGGTCTAGAGAATAAATTCTCTGTAGACCAAAACACTTAGGGATTGAGCTGTGTAAATTTGTATTCTGTACCTAAAAAGAGGTACCATATTTTGAAAGTTCAAATTCCAAGAATAAATTTTAAAGGTTTTCTATGTCCTTCCTTTTCCTTTCCTTTTTTTTTTTTTTTTTTTTTTTTTTTTTTTGATTTATTTGTTTGACAGAGAGAGAGAGAGAGAGGACAAGGAGGGGGAGTGGCAGGCAGAGGGAAAGAGAGAAGCAGATTTTCCGCTGAGCGGGGAGCCCACATGGGGCTTGATCCCAGGACCCTGGGATCGTGACCTGAGCTGAAGGCAGACACTTAACTGATTAAGCCAGCCAAGCACCCCTCCTTTCCTTTCCTTTCCTTTCCTTTCCTTTCCTTTCCTTTCCTTTCCTTTCCTTTCCTTTCCTTTCCTTTCCTTTCCTTTCCTTTCCTTTCCTTTCCCCTTT